>NW_027464626.1:1500000-1800000 GCF_043290135.1 Rhipicephalus microplus | reverse complement strand
ACTAGAAACTCCACAACTACAAACTCCACAAATAAAGACTCGGCTACAAAAAATTTCATGTCTAGAAAGTCCACAACTAAAAACTTCACAACTGGAAACTCCAAAACTAGAAACTGCACAACTAGAGACTCCGCAACTAGACTCCACAACTTGAAACTCCACAACTAGAGACTCCGCAACTAGAAACTCCACAACTAGAAACTCCACAACTGGAAACTCCACAACTAGATACTCCGCAACTAGAAACTCCACAACTAGAGACTCCACAACTTGAAACGTCACAACTTTAAACTCCACAACTTGAGACTCCACAACTAGAAACTCCACAACTCAAAACTCCACAACTGGAAACTCCACAATTAGAAACTCCACAACCAGAAACTCCACAACTAGAAACTCCACAATAAAAACTCCACAACTGGAAACTCCACAACTAGAAACTCCACAACTAGAGACTCCGCAACTAGAAACTCCACAACCAGAGACTCTGCAACTAGAAACTCCGCAACTAGAAACTCCGCAACAGGAGACTCTACAACTAGAAACTCCACAACTAGAAACTCCAAGACTAGAAACTCCACAACTAGAAACTTCACAACTAGAAACTCCGCCACTAGAGACTCCACCACTAGAAATTCCACAACTAGAAACTCCACAACCAGAAACTCCACAACTAGAAACTCCACAACTAGAGACTCACCAACTAGAAACTCCACAACTACAAACTCCACAACTACAAACTCCCCAAATACAGACTCGGCAACTAGAAATTCCATATCTAGAAACTCCACAACTAAAACTGCAAATCTAGAGACTTCTCAACAAGAAACTCAACAACTAGAAACTCCAAAACAAAAAAAACTCGACAACTGAAAACTCCAGAACTTGAGACTCCGCAACTTGAAACTTCACAACTAGAAACTCCGCTATTAAAAACTCCGCAACTAGAAACTCCACAACTAGAAACTCCACAACTTAAAACTCCACAACTAGATACTCCACAACTTTAAACTCCACAACTTGAGACTCCACAACCAGAAACTCCACAACTAGAAACTCTGCAACTAGAGACTCCACAACTAGAAACTCCACAACTAGAAACTCCACAACTACAAACTCCACAAATAGAGACCTGCCTACAAGAAATTTCATGTCTAGAAAGTCCACAACTAAAAACTTCACAACTGGAAACTCCAAAACTAGAAACTCCACAACTAGAGACTCCGCAACTAGACTCCACAACTTGAAACTCCACAACTAGAGACTCCGCAACTAGAAACTCCACAACTAGAAACTCCACAACTGGAAACTCCACAACTAGAAACTCTGCAACTAGAGACTCCACAACTAGAAACTCCACAACTTGAAACGTCACAACTTTAAACTCCACAACTTGAGACTCCACAACTAGAAACTCCACAACTCAAAACTCCACAACTGGAAACTCCACAATTAGAAACTCCACAACCAGAAACTCCACAACTAGAAACTCCACAATAAAAACTCCACAACTGGAAACTCCACAACTAGAAACTCCACAACTAGAAACTCCACAACTAGAAACTCCACAACTACAAACTCCCCAAATACAGACTCGGCAACTAGAAATTCCATATCTAGAAACTCCACAACTAAAACTGCAAATCTAGAGACTTCTCAACTAGAAACTCAACAACTAGAAACTCCACAACAAAAAAAACTCGACAACTGAAAACTCCACAACTTGAGACTCCGCAACTTGAAACTTCACAACTAGAAACTCCGCTATTAAAAACTCCGCAACTAGAAACTCCACAACTAGAAACTCCACAACTTAAAACTCCACAACTAGATACTCCACAACTTTAAACTCCACAACTTGAGACTCCACAACTAGAAACTCCACAACTAGAAACTCTGCAACTAGAGACTCCACAACTAGAAACTCCACAACTAGAAACTCCACAACTACAAACTCCACAACTAGAAACTCCACAACTGGAAACTCCACAACTAGAAACTCTGCAACTAGAGACTCCACAACTAGAAACTCCACAACTAGAAACTCCACAACTAGAGACTCCACAACTAGAAACTCCACAACTACAAACTCCACAAATAGAGACTCGGCTACAAAAAATTTCATGTCTAGAAAGTCCACAACTAAAAACTTCACAACTGGAAACTCCAAAACTAGAAACTCCACAACTAGAGACTCCGCAACTAGACTCCACAACTTGAAACTCCACAACTAGAGACTCCGCAACTAGAAACTCCACAACTAGAAACTCCACAACTGGAAACTCCACAACTAGATACTCCGCAACTAGAAACTCCACAACTAGAGACTCCACAACTTGAAACGTCACAACTTTAAACTCCACAACTTGAGACTCCACAACTAGAAACTCCACAACTCAAAACTCCACAACTGGAAACTCCACAATTAGAAACTCCACAACCAGAAACTCCACAACTAGAAACTCCACAATAAAAACTCCACAACTGGAAACTCCACAACTAGAAACTCCACAACTAGAGACTCCGCAACTAGAAACTCCACAACCAGAGACTCTGCAACTAGAAACTCCGCAACTAGAAACTCCGCAGCTAGAAACTACACAACTAGAGACTCCACAACTAGAAACTCCACAACTAGAAACTCCACAACTAGAAACTCCACAACTAAAAACTCCACAACTGGAAACTCCACAACTAGAAACTCCACAACTAGAAACTCCACAACTAAAGACTCCGCAACTAGAAACTCCACAACCAGAGACTCTGCAACTAGAAACTCCGCAGCTAGAAACTCCGCATTTAAAAACTCCACAACTTGAGACGCCGCAACTAGAAACTCCACAACTTGAAACTCCACAACTAGAAACTCCACAACTAAAAACTCTGCAACTAGAGGCTCCTCAACTAGAGAATTCGCAACTAGAAACTCCAAAACTAGAGACTCTGCACCTAGAAACTCCGCAGCTAGAAACTCCACAACTAGAAACTCCACAACTCGAAACTCCACAACTAGAAACACCACAACTTGAAACTCCACAACTCAAAACTCCACAACTAAAAACTGCAAAACTAGAGACTTCTCAACTAGAAACTCAACAACTAGAAACTCCACAACTAAAAACTCCACAACTGAAAACTCCACAACTTGAGACTCCGCAACTTGAAACTTCACAACTAGAAACTCCGCTATTAAAAACTCCGCAACTAGAAACTCCGCAACTAGAAACTCCACAACTTAAAACTCCACAACTAGATACTCCACAACTGGAAACTTTACAACTAGATACTTTACAACTGGAAACTCCACAACTAGATATTCCACAGCTGGAAACTCCACAACTCGAAACTCTACAACTAGAGACTCCACAACTCGAATCTCCACAACTAGAAACTCCAGTACTAGAAACTCCACAACCAGAGACTCCCCAACTTCACAACTAGAAACTTCACAACATGAAACTCCAACTAGATACTCCAAAACTAGAAACTCCACAAATAGAGACTCCACAACTGGAAACTCCACAACTAGAGACTCTGCAACTAGAAACTTCACAACTAGAGACTCCGCAACTCCACAACTAGAAACTCCACAACTGGAAACTCCACAACTAGAAACTCCGCAACTAGAAACTCCGCAACAGGAGACTCTACAACTAGAAACTCCACAACTAGAAACTCCAAGACTAGAAACTCCACAACTAGAAACTTCACAACTAGAAACTCCGCCACTAGAGACTCCACCACTAGAAATTCCACAACTAGAAACTCCACAACCAGAAACTCCACAACTAGAAACTCCACAACTAGAAACTTCACAGCTAGAGACTCCGCAACTAGAGACTCCACAACTATAAACTCCACAACTAGAAACTCCACAACCAGAGACTCTGCAATTCCATAACTAGAAACTCCACAACTGCAAACTCCACAACTAGATACTCTGCAACTAGAAACTCCGCAACTAGAAACTCCACAACCAGAGACTCTGCAACTAGAAACTCCGCAACTAGAAACTCCGCAGCTAGAAACTACACAAACTCGAGACTCCACAACTAGAAACTTCACGACTAGAAACTCCACAACTAGACACTCCACAACTAAAAACTCTTCAACTAGAAACTCCTAAACTAGAGACTCCACAACTAGAGAATCTACAACTAGAGACTTCAAACTAGAAACTCAACAACTGGAAACTCCACAACTAGAAACTCCACAACTAGATACTCCACAACTGGAAACTTTGCAACTAGATACTTCACAACTGGAAACTCCACAACTAGATACTTCACAACTGGAAACTCCACAACTAGAAACTCCACAACTAGAGACTCCACAACTCGAATCTCAACAACTAGAAACTCCAGTACTAGAAACTCCACAACCACAGACGCCCCAACTCCACAACTAGAAACTCCACAACATTAAACTCCAACAAGATACTCCACAACTAGGAACTCCACAACTGGAGACTCCACAAGTGGAAACTCCACAACTAGAGACTCTGCAACTAGAAACTTCACAACTAGAGACTCCGCAACTCCACAACTAGGAACTCCACAACTGAAAAATCCACAACTAGATACTCCACAACTAGAAAATCCACAACTAGAAACTCCACAACTATAGACTCAACAACTTGAAACTCCGAAAGTTTAAACTCCACAACTTAAGACTCCACAACTGGAAACTCCAAAACTAGAAACTCCACAAGTAGAGACTCCGCAACTAGAAACTCCGCAACAGAAGACTATACAACTAGAAACTCCACAACTAGAAACTCCAAAACAAGAAACTCCACAACTAGAAACTCCACAACTAGAAACTTCACAACTAGAGACTCCGCAACTAGAGACTCCACAACTATAAACTCCACAACTAGAAACTCCACAACCAGAGACTCTGCAATTCCACAACTAGAAACTCCACAACTGCAAACTCCACAACTAGATACTCCGCAACTAGAAACTCCGCAACTAGAAACTCCACAACCAGAGACTCTGCAACTAGAAACTCCGCAACTAGAAACTCTGCAGCTAGAAACTACACAACTAGAGACTCCACAACTAGAAACTCCGCAACTAGAAACTCCACAACTAGAAACTCTACAACTCAATACTCCACAACTAGAAACTCCACAACTGGAAACTCCACAACTAGAAACTCTGCTATTAAAAACTCCGCAACTAGAAACTCCGCAACTAGATACTCCACAACTGGAAACTTTACAACTAGATACTTCACAACTGGAAACTCCACAACTAGATACTCCACAACTGGAAACTCCACAACTAGAAACTCCACAACTAGAGACTCCACAACTCAAATCTCCACAACTAGAAACTCCAGTACTAGAAACTCCACAACTAGAAACTCGGCAGCTAGAAACTACACAACTAGAGACTCCACAACTAGAAACTCCACAACTAGAAACTCCACAACTAGAAACTCCACAACTGAAAACTCCACAACTAGAAACTCCACAACTGAAAACTTCACAACTGGAAACTCCACAACTAGAGACTCCGCAACTAGAAACTCCACAGCCAGAAACTCCACAACTAGAGACTCCGTAACTAGAAACTCCACAACTAGAAATTCCACAACTATAAACTCTGCAACTAGAGACTCCACAACTAGAAACTCCACAACTACAAACTCCACAAATAGAGACTCGGCTACAAGACATTTCATGTCTAGAAAGTCCACAACTAAAAACTTCACAACTGGAAACTCCAAAACTAGAAACTCCACAACTAGAGTCTCCGCAACTAGACTCCACAACTTGAAGCTCCACAACTAGAGACTCCGCAAGTAGAAACTCCACAACTAGGAACTCCACAACTGGAAACTCCACAACTAGATACTCCGCAACTAGAAACTCCACAACTAGGGACTCCACAACTTGAAACTCCACAACTTTAAACTCCACAACTCAAAACTCCACAACTGGAAACTCCACAACTGGAAACTCCACAACTAGAAACTCCGCAACTAGAAACTCCGCAACAGGAGACTCTACAACTAGAAACTCCACAACTAGAAACTCCAAAACTAGAAACTCCAAAACTAGAAACTTCACAACTAGAAACTCCGCCACTAGAGACTCCACCACTAGAAATTCCACAACTAGAAACTCCACAACCAGAAACTCCACAACTAGAAGCTCCACAACTAGAAACTCCACAACTAGAGACTCACCAACTAGAAACTCCACAACTAGAAACTCCACAACTACAAGCTCCACAAATACAGACTCGGCAACCAGAAATTTCATATCTAGAAACTCCACAACTAAAACTGCAAAACTAGAGACTTCTCAACTAGAAACTCAACAACTAGAATCTCCACAGCTAAAAACTCGACAACTGAAAACTCCACAACTTGAGACTCCGCAACTTGAAACTTCACAACTAGAAACTCCGCTATTAAAAACTCCGCAACTAGAAACTCCACAACTAGAAACTCCACAAGTTAAAACAAAACTCCACAACTAGATACTCCACAACTTTAAACTCCACAACTTGAGACTCCACAACTAGAAACTCCACAACTAGAAACTCTGCAACTAGAGACTCCACAACTAGAAACTCCACAACTACAAACTCCACAAATAGAGACTCGGCTACGACATTTCATGTCTAGAAAGTCCACAACTAAAAACTTCACAACTGGAAACTCCAAAACTAGAAACTCCACAACTAGAGTCTCCGCAACTAGACTCCACAACTTGAAGCTCCACAACTAGAGACTCCGAAAGTAGAAACTCCACAACTAGAAACTCCACAACTGGAAACTCCACAACTAGATACTCCGCAACTAGAAACTCCACAACTAGAGACTCCACAACTTGAAACGTCACAACTTTAAACTCCACAACTTGAGACTCCACAACTAGAAACTCCACAACTCAAAACTCCACAACTGGAAACTCCACAATTAGAAACTCCACAACCAGAAACTCCACAACTAGAAACTCCACAACTAAAAACTCCACAACTGGAAACTCCACAACTAGAAACTCCACAACTAGAGACTCCGCAACTAGAAACTCCACAACCAGAGACTCTGCAACTAGAAACTCCGCAACTAGAAACTCCGCAGCTAGAAACTACACAACTAGAGACTCCACAACTAGAAACTCCACAACTAGAAACTCCACAACTAGAAACTCCACAACTAAAAACTCCACAACTGGAAACTCCACAACTAGAAACTCCACAACTAGAAACGCCACAACTAGAGACTCCGCAACTAGAAACTCCACAACCAGAGACTCTGCAACTAGAAACTCCGCAGCTAGAAACTCCGCATTAAAAAACTCCACAACTTGAGACGCTGCAACTAGAAACTCCACAACTTGAAACTCCACAACTAGAAACTCCACAAGTAAAACTCTGCAACTAGAGGCTCCTCTACTAGAGAATTCGCAACTAGAAACTCCAAAACTAGAGACTCTGCACCTAGAAACTCCGCAGCTAGAAACTCCACAACTAGAAACTCCACAACTCGAAACTCCACAACTAGAAACACCACAACTTGAAACTCCACAACTCAAAACTCCACAACTAAAAACTGCAAAACTAGAGACTTCTCAACTAGAAACTCAACAACTAGAAACTCCACAACTAAAAACTCCACAACTGAAAACCACAACTTGAGACTCCGCAACTTGAAACTTCACAACTAGAAACTCCGCTATTAAAAACTCCGCAACTAGAAACTCCGCAACTAGAAACTCCACAACTTAAAACTCCACAACTAGATACTCCACAACTGGAAACTTTACAACTAGATACTTCACAACTGGAAACTCCACAACTAGATACTCCACAGCTGGAAACTCCACAACTCGAAACTCCACAACTAGAGACTCCACAACTCGAATCTCCACAACTAGAAACTCCCGTACTAGAAACTCCACAACCAGAGACTCCCCAACTTCACAACTAGAAACTTCACAACATGAAACTCCAACTAGATACTCCAAAACTAGAAACTCCACAAATAGAGACTCCACAACTGGAAACTCCACAACTAGAGACTCTGCAACTAGAAACTTCACAACTAGAGACTCCGCAACTCCACAACTAGAAACTCCACAACTAGAAACTCCACAACTAGAAACTCCACAACTAGAAACTCCGCAACTAGAAACTCCGCAACAGGAGACTCTACAACTAGAAACTCCACAACTAGAAACTCCAAGACTAGAAACTCCACAACTAGAAACTTCACAACTAGAAACTCCGCCACTAGAGACTCCACCACTAGAAATTCCACAACTAGAAACTCCACAACCAGAAACTCCACAACTAGAAACTCCACAACTAGAGACTCACCAACTAGAAACTCCACAACTACAAACTCCACAACTACAAACTCCCCAAATACAGACTCGGCAACTAGAAATTCCATATCTAGAAACTCCACAACTAAAACTGCAAATCTAGAGACTTCTCAACTAGAAACTCAACAACTAGAAACTCCACAACAAAAAAAACTCGACAACTGAAAACTCCACAACTTGAGACTCCGCAACTTGAAACTTCACAACTAGAAACTCCGCTATTAAAAACTCCGCAACTAGAAACTCCACAACTAGAAACTCCACAACTTAAAACTCCACAACTAGATACTCCACAACTTTAAACTCCACAACTTGAGACTCCACAACTAGAAACTCCACAACAAGAAACTCTGCAACTAGAGACTCCACAACTAGAAACTCCACAACTAGAAACTCCACAACTACAAACTCCACAAATAGAGACCTGCCTACAAGAAATTTCATGTCTAGAAAGTCCACAACTAAAAACTTCACAACTGGAAACTCCAAAACTAGAAACTCCACAACTAGAGACTCCGCAACTAGACTCCACAACTTGAAACTCCACAACTAGAGACTCCGCAACTAGAAACTCCACAACTAGAAACTCCACAACTGGAAACTCCACAACTGGAAACTCTGCAACTAGAGACTCCACAACTAGAAACTCCACAACTAGAAACTCCACAACTAGAGACTCCACAACTAGAAACTCCACAACTACAAACTCCACAAATAGAGACTCGGCTACAAAAAATGTCATGTCTACAAAGTCCACAACTAAAAACTTCACAACTGGAAACTCCAAAACTAGAAACTCCACAACTAGAGACTCCGCAACTAGACTCCACAACTTGAAACTCCACAACTAGAGACTCCGCAACTAGAAACTCCACAACTAGAAACTCCACAACTGGAAACTCCACAACTAGATACTCCGCAACTAGAAACTCCACAACTAGAGACTCCACAACTTGAAACGTCACAACTTTAAACTCCACAACTTGAGACTCCACAACTAGAAACTCCACAACTCAAAACTCCACAACTGGAAACTCCACAATTAGAAACTCCACAACCAGAAACTCCACAACTAGAAACTCCACAATTAAAAATCCACAACTGGAAACTCCACAACTAGAAACTCCACAACTAGAGACTCCGCAACTAGAAACTCCACAACCAGAGACTCTGCAACTAGAAACTCCGCAACTAGAAACTCCTCAGCTAGAAACTACACAACTAGAGACTCCACAACTAAAAACTCCACAACTCTAAACTCCACAACTAGAAACACCACAACTTGAAACTCCACAACTCAAAACTCCACAACTAAAAACTGCAAAACTAGAGACTTCTCAACTAGAAACTCAACAACTAGAAACTCCACAACTAAAAACTCCACAACTGAAAACTCCACAACTTGAGACTCCGCAACTTGAAACTTCACAACTAGAAACTCCGCTATTAAAAACTCCGCAACTAGAAACTCCGCAACTAGAAACTCCACAACTTAAAACTCCACAACTAGATACTCCACAACTGGAAACTTTACAAGTAGATACTTTACAACTGGAAACTCCACAACTAGATACTCCACAGCTGGAAACTCCACAACTCGAAACTCCACAACTAGAGA
Source organism: Rhipicephalus microplus (assembly GCF_043290135.1). NCBI lineage: Eukaryota > Metazoa > Arthropoda > Arachnida > Ixodida > Ixodidae > Rhipicephalus > Rhipicephalus microplus. The sequence goes on along the minus strand of NW_027464626.1, from coordinate 1,790,035 downwards.
CTCCACAACTCGAATCTCCACAACTAGAAACTCCAGTACTAGAAACTCCACAACCAGAGACTCCCCAACTTCACAACTAGAAACTTCACAACATGAAACTCCAACTAGATACTCCAAAACTAGAAACTCCACAAATAGAGACTCCACAACTGGAAACTCCACAACTAGAGACTCTGCAACTAGAAACTTCACAACTAGAGACTCCGCAACTCCACAACTAGAAACTCCACAACTGGAAACTCCACAACTAGAAACTCCGCAACTAGAAACTCCGCAACAGGAGACTCTACAACTAGAAACTCCACAACTAGAAACTCCAAGACTAGAAACTCCACAACTAGAAACTTCACAACTAGAAACTCCACCACTAGAGACTCCACCACTAGAAATTCCACAACTAGAAACTCCACAACCAGAAACTCCACAACTAGAAACTCCACAACTAGAGACTCACCAACTAGAAACTCCACAACTAGAAACTCCACAACTACAAACTCCCGAAATACAGACTCGGCAACTAGAGATTCCATATCTAGAAACTCCACAACTAAAACTGCAAATCTAGAGACTTCTCAACTAGAAACTCAACAACTAGAAACTCCACAACAAAAAAAACTCGACAACTGAAAACTCCACAACTTGAGACTCCACAACTAGAAACTCCACAACTAGAAACTCTGCAACTAGAGACTCCACAACTAGAAACTCCACAACTAGAAACTCCACAACTACAAACTCCACAAATAGAGACTCGGCTACAAGAAATTTCATGTCTAGAAAGTCCACAACTAAAAACTTCACAACTGGAAACTCCAAAACTAGAAACTCCACAACTAGAGACTCCGCAACTAGACTCCACAACTTGAAACTCCACAACTAGAGACTCCGCAACTAGAAACTCCACAACTAGAAACTCCACAACTGGAAACTCCACAACTAGATACTCCACAACTAGAAACTCCACAACTAGAGACTCCACAACTTGAAACTCCACAACTTTAAACTCCACAACTTGAGACTCCACAACTAGAAACTCCACAACTCAAAACTCCACAACTGGAAACTCCACAATTAGAAACTCCACAACCAGAAACTCCACAACTAACAACTCCACAACTAAAAACTCCACAACTGGAAACTCCACAACTAGAAACTCCACAACTAGAAACTCCACAACTAGAGACTCCGCAACTAGAAACTCCACATCCAGAGACTCTGCAACTAGAAACTCCGCAACTAGAAACTCCGCAGCTAGAAACTACACAACTAGAGACTCAACAACTAGAAACTCCACAACTAGAAACTCCACAACTAGAAACTCCACAACTAAAAACTCCAGAACTGGAAACTCCACAACTAGAAACTCCACAACTAGAAACTCCACAACTAGAGACTCCGCAACTAGAAACTCCTAAAATAGAGACTCTGCAACTAGAAACTCCGCAACTAGAAACTCCGCAGCTAGAAACTACACAACTAGAGACTCCACAACTAGAAACTCCGCGACTAGAAACTCCACAACTAGAAACTCCACAACTCAAACTCCACAACTACAAACTCCAAAACTCGAAACTCCACAACTCGAAACTCCACAACTGGAAACTCCACAACTAGACACTCCACAACTAAAAACTCTTCAACTAGAAACTCCAAAACTAGAGACTCCACAACTAGAGAGACTACAACTAGAGACCTAAAAACTCAACAACTAGAAACTTCAAAATTCGAAAATCTACTAGAAACTACACAACTGGAAACTCCACAACTAGACACTCCACAACTAGAAACTCCACAACTAGAGACTCTGCAACTATGGAACTCCGCAACTAGAAACTCCGCAACAAGAAATTCCAGAGCTAGAAACATCACAACTAGACACTCCGCTACTAGAAACTCCACAACTTGAGACGCCGCAACTAGAAACTCCACAACTTGAAACTTCACAACGAGAAACTCGACAACTAGAAACTCCCCAAATACAGACTCGGCAACTAGAAATTCCATATCTAGAAACTCCACAACTAAAACTGCAAATCTAGAGACTTCTCAACTAGAAACTCAACAACTAGAAACTCCACAACAAAAAAAACTCGACAACTGAAAACTCCACAACTTGAGACTCCGCAACTTGAAACTTCACAACTAGAAACTCCGCTATTAAAAACTCCGCAACTAGAAACTCCACAACTAGAAACTCCACAACTTAAAACTCCACAACTAGACACTCCACAACTTTAAACTCCACAACTTGAGACTCCACAACCAGAAACTCCACAACTAGAAACTCTGCAACTAGAGACTCCACAACTAGAAACTCCACAACTAGAAACTCCACAACTACAAACTCCACAAATAGAGACCTGCCTACAAGAAATTTCATGTCTAGAAAGTCCACAACTAAAAACTTCACAACTGGAAACTCCAAAACTAGAAACTCCACAACTAGAGACTCCGCAACTAGACTCCACAACTTGAAACTCCACAACTAGAGACTCCGCAACTAGAAACTCCACAACTAGAAACTCCACAACTGGAAACTCCACAACTAGAAACTCTGCAACTAGAGACTCCACAACTAGAAACTCCACAACTTGAAACGTCACAACTTTAAACTCCACAACTTGAGACTCCACAACTAGAAACTCCACAACTCAAAACTCCACAACTGGAAACTCCACAATTAGAAACTCCACAACCAGAAACTCCACAACTAGAAACTCCACAATAAAAACTCCACAACTGGAAACTCCACAACTAGAAACTCCACAACTAGAAACTCCACAACTAGAAACTCCACAACTACAAACTCCCCAAATACAGACTCGGCAACTAGAAATTCCATATCTAGAAACTCCACAACTAAAACTGCAAATCTAGAGACTTCTCAACTAGAAACTCAACAACTAGAAACTCCACAACAAAAAAAACTCGACAACTGAAAACTCCACAACTTGAGACTCCGCAACTTGAAACTTCACAACTAGAAACTCCGCTATAAAAAACTCCGCAACTAGAAACTCCACAACTAGAAACTCCACAACTTAAAACTCCACAACTAGATACTCCACAACTTTAAACTCCACAACTTGAGACTCCACAACTAGAAACTCCACAACTAGAAACTCTGCAACTAGAGACTCCACAACTAGAAACTCCACAACTAGAAACTCCACAACTACAAACTCCACAAATAGAGACCTGCCTACAAGAAATTTCATGTCTAGAAAGTCCACAACTAAAAACTTCACAACTGGAAACTCCAAAACTAGAAACTTCACAACTAGAGACTCCGCAACTAGGCTCCACAACTTGAAACTCCACAACTAGAGACTCCGCAACTAGAAACTCCACAACTAGAAACTCCACAACTGGAAACTCCACAACTAGAAACTCTGCAACTAGAGACTCCACAACTAGAAACTCCACAACTAGAAACTCCACAACTAGAGACTCCACAACTAGAAACTCCACAACTACAAACTCCACAAATAGAGACTCGGCTACAAAAAATTTCATGTCTAGAAAGTCCACAACTAAAAACTTCACAACTGGAAACTCCAAAACTAGAAACTCCACAACTAGAGACTCCGCAACTAGACTCCACAACTTGAAACTCCACAACTAGAGACTCCGCAACTAGAAACTCCACAACTAGAAACTCCACAACTGGAAACTCCACAACTAGATACTCCGCAACTAGAAACTCCACAACTAGAGACTCCACAACTTGAAACGTCACAACTTTAAACTCCACAACTTGAGACTCCACAACTAGAAACTCCACAACTCAAAACTCCACAACTGGAAACTCCACAATTAGAAACTCCACAACCAGAAACTCCACAACTAGAAACTCCACAATAAAAACTCCACAACTGGAAACTCCACAACTAGAAACTCCACAACTAGAGACTCCGCAACTAGAAACTCCACAACCAGAGACTCTGCAACTAGAAACTCCGCAACTAGAAACTCCGCAGCTAGAAACTACACAACTAGAGACTCCACAACTAGAAACTCCACAACTAGAAACTCCACAACTAGAAACTCCACAACTAAAAACTCCACAACTGGAAACTCCACAACTAGAAACTCCACAACTAGAAACTCCACAACTAAAGACTCCGCAACTAGAAACTCCACAACCAGAGACTCTGCAACTAGAAACTCCGCAGCTAGAAACTCCGCATTTAAAAACTCCACAACTTGAGACGCCGCAACTAGAAACTCCACAACTTGAAACTCCACAACTAGAAACTCCACAACTAAAAACTCTGCAACTAGAGGCTCCTCAACTAGAGAATTCGCAACTAGAAACTCCAAAACTAGAGACTCTGCACCTAGAAACTCCGCAGCTAGAAACTCCACAACTAGAAACTCCACAACTCGAAACTCCACAACTAGAAACACCACAACTTGAAACTCCACAACTCAAAACTCCACAACTAAAAACTGCAAAACTAGAGACTTCTCAACTAGAAACTCAACAACTAGAAACTCCACAACTAAAAACTCCACAACTGAAAACTCCACAACTTGAGACTCCGCAACTTGAAACTTCACAACTAGAAACTCCGCTATTAAAAACTCCGCAACTAGAAATTCCGCAACTAGAAACTCCACAACTTAAAACTCCACAACTAGATACTCCACAACTGGAAACTTTACAACTAGATACTTTACAACTGGAAACTCCACAACTAGATATTCCACAGCTGGAAACTCCACAACTCGAAACTCTACAACTAGAGACTCCACAACTCGAATCTCCACAACTAGAAACTCCAGTACTAGAAACTCCACAACCAGAGACTCCCCAACTTCACAACTAGAAACTTCACAACATGAAACTCCAACTAGATACTCCAAAACTAGAATCTCCACAAATAGAGACTCCACAACTGGAAACTCCACAACTAGAGACTCTGCAACTAGAAACTTCACAACTAGAGACTCCGCAACTCCACAACTAGAAACTCCACAACTGGAAACTCCACAACTAGAAACTCCGCAACTAGAAACTCCGCAACAGGAGACTCTACAACTAGAAACTCCACAACTAGAAACTCCAAGACTAGAAACTCCACAACTAGAAACTTCACAACTAGAAACTCCGCCACTAGAGACTCCACCACTAGAAATTCCACAACTAGAAACTCCACAACCAGAAACTCCACAACTAGAAACTCCACAACTAGAAACTTCACAGCTAGAGACTCCGCAACTAGAGACTCCACAACTATAAACTCCACAACTAGAAACTCCACAACCAGAGACTCTGCAATTCCATAACTAGAAACTCCACAACTGCAAACTCCACAACTAGATACTCTGCAACTAGAAACTCCGCAACTAGAAACTCCACAACCAGAGACTCTGCAACTAGAAACTCCGCAACTAGAAACTCCGCAGCTAGAAACTACACAACTCGAGACTCCACAACTAGAAACTTCACGACTAGAAACTCCACAACTAGACACTCCACAACTAAAAACTCTTCAACTAGAAACTCCTAAACTAGAGACTCCACAACTAGAGAATCTACAACTAGAGACTTCAAACTAGAGACTCCACAACTAGAAACTCCACAACTAGAAACTCCACAACTAGATACTCCACAACTGGAAACTTTGCAACTAGATACTTCACAACTGGAAACTCCACAACTAGATACTTCACAACTGGAAACTGCACAACTAGAAACTCCACAACTAGAGACTCCACAACTCGAATCTCAACAACTAGAAACTCCAGTACTAGAAACTCCACAACCACAGACGCCCCAACTCCACAACTAGAAACTCCACAACATTAAACTCCAACAAGATACTCCACAACTAGGAACTCCACAACTGGAGACTCCACAAGTGGAAACTCCACAACTAGAGACTCTGCAACTAGAAACTTCACAACTAGAGACTCCGCAACTCCACAACTAGGAACTCCACAACTGAAAAATCCACAACTAGATACTCCACAACTAGAAAATCCACAACTAGAAACTCCACAACTATAGACTCAACAACTTGAAACTCCGAAAGTTTAAACTCCACAACTTAAGACTCCACAACTGGAAACTCCAAAACTAGAAACTCCACAAGTAGAGACTCCGCAACTAGAAACTCCGCAACAGAAGACTATACAACTAGAAACTCCACAACTAGAAACTCCAAAACAAGAAACTCCACAACTAGAAACTCCACAACTAGAAACTTCACAACTAGAGACTCCGCAACTAGAGACTCCACAACTATAAACTCCACAACTAGAAACTCCACAACCAGAGACTCTGCAATTCCACAACTAGAAACTCCACAACTGCAAACTCCACAACTAGATACTCCGCAACTAGAAACTCCGCAACTAGAAACTCCACAACCAGAGACTCTGCAACTAGAAACTCCGCAACTAGAAACTCTGCAGCTAGAAACTACACAACTAGAGACTCCACAACTAGAAACTCCGCAACTAGAAACTCCACAACTAGAAACTCTACAACTTAATACTCCACAACTAGAAACTCCAAAACTCGAAACTCCACAACTCGAAACTCCACAACTGGAAACTCCACAACTAGAAACTCTGCTATTAAAAACTCCGCAACTAGAAACTCCGCAACTAGATACTCCACAACTGGAAACTTTACAAATAGATACTTCACAACTGGAAACTCCACAACTAGATACTCCACAACTGGAAACTCCACAACTAGAAACTCCACAACTAGAGACTCCACAACTCAAATCTCCACAACTAGAAACTCCAGTACTAGAAACTCCACAACTAGAAACTCGGCAGCTAGAAACTACACAACTAGAGACTCCACAACTAGAAACTCCACAACTAGAAACTCCACAACTAGAAACTCCACAACTGAAAACTCCACAACTAGAAACTCCACAACTGAAAACTTCACAACTGGAAACTCCACAACTAGAGACTCCGCAAGTAGAAACTCCACAGCCAGAAACTCCACAACTAGAGACTCCGTAACTAGAAACTCCACAACTAGAAATTCCACAACTATAAACTCTGCAACTAGAGACTCCACAACTAGAAACTCCACAACTACAAACTCCACAAATAGAGACTCGGCTACAAGACATTTCATGTCTAGAAAGTCCACAACTAAAAACTTCACAACTGGAAACTCCAAAACTAGAAACTCCACAACTAGAGTCTCCGCAACTAGACTCCACAACTTGAAGCTCCACAACTAGAGACTCCGCAAGTAGAAACTCCACAACTAGGAACTCCACAACTGGAAACTCCACAACTAGATACTCCGCAACTAGAAACTCCACAACTAGGGACTCCACAACTTGAAACTCCACAACTTTAAACTCCACAACTCAAAACTCCACAACTGGAAACTCCACAACTGGAAACTCCACAACTAGAAACTCCGCAACTAGAAACTCCGCAACAGGAGACTCTACAACTAGAAACTCCACAACTAGAAACTACAAAACTAGAAACTCCACAACTAGAAACTTCACAACTAGAAACTCCGCCACTAGAGACTCCACCACTAGAAATTCCACAAATAGAAACTCCACAACCAGAAACTCCACAACTAGAAGCTCCACAACTAGAAACTCCACAACTAGAGACTCACCAACTAGAAACTCCACAACTAGAAACTCCACAACTACAAGCTCCACAAATACAGACTCGGCAACCAGAAATTTCGTATCTAGAAACTCCACAACTAAAACTGCAAAACTAGAGACTTCTCAACTAGAAACTCAACAACTAGAATCTCCACAGCTAAAACTCGACAACTGAAAACTCCACAACTTGAGACTCCGCAACTTGAAACTTCACAACTAGAAACTCCGCTATTAAAAACTCCGCAACTAGAAACTCCACAACTAGAAACTCCACAAGTTAAAACTCCACAACTAGATACTCCACAACTTTAAACTCCACAACTTGAGACTCCACAACTAGAAACTCCACAACTAGAAACTCTGCAACTAGAGACTCCACAACTAGAAACTCCACAACTACAAACTCCACAAATAGAGACTCGGCTACGACATTTCATGTCTAGAAAGTCCACAACTAAAAACTTCACAACTGGAAACTCCAAAACTAGAAACTCCACAACTAGAGTCTCCGCAACTAGACTCCACAACTTGAAGCTCCACAACTAGAGACTCCGCAAGTAGAAACTCCACAACTAGAAACTCCACAACTGGAAACTCCACAACTAGATACTCCACAACTAGAAACTCCACAACTAGAGACTCCACAACTTGAAACGTCACAACTTTAAACTCCACAACTTGAGACTCCACAACTAGAAACTCCACAACTCAAAACTCCACAACTGGAAACTCCACAATTAGAAACTCCACAACCAGAAACTCCACAACTAGAAACTCCACAACTAAAAACTCCACAACTGGAAACTCCACAACTAGAAACTCCACAACTAGAGACTCCGCAACTAGAAACTCCACAACCAGAGACTCTGCAACTAGAAACTCCGCAACTAGAAACTCCGCAGCTAGAAACTACACAACTAGAGACTCCACAACTAGAAACTCCACAACTAGAAACTCCACAACTAGAAACTCCACAACTAAAAACTCCACAACTGGAAACTCCACAACTAGAAACTCCACAACTAGAAACGCCACAACTAGAGACTCCGCAACTAGAAACTCCACAACCAGAGACTCTGCAACTAGAAACTCCGCAGCTAGAAACTCCGCATTAAAAAACTCCACAACTTGAGACGCCGCAACTAGAAACTCCACAACTTGAAACTCCACAACTAGAAACTCCACAAGTAAAACTCTGCAACTAGAGGCTCCTCTACTAGAGAATTCGCAACTAGAAACTCCAAAACTAGAGACTCTGCACCTAGAAACTCCGCAGCTAGAAACTCCACAACTAGAAACACCACAACTTGAAACTCCACAACTCAAAACTCCACAACTAAAAACTGCAAAACTAGAGACTTCTCAACTAGAAACTCAACAACTAGAAACTCCACAACTAAAAACTCCACAACTGAAAACCACAACTTGAGACTCCGCAACTTGAAACTTCACAACTAGAAACTCCGCTATTAAAAACTCCGCAACTAGAAACTCCGCAACTAGAAACTCCACAACTTAAAACTCCACAACTAGATACTCCACAACTGGAAACTTTACAACTAGATACTTCACAACTGGAAACTCCACAACTAGATACTCCACAGCTGGAAACTCCACAACTCGAAACTCCACAACTAGAGACTCCACAACTCGAATCTCCACAACTAGAAACTCCAGTACTAGAAACTCCACAACCAGAGACTCCCCAACTTCACAACTAGAAACTTCACAACATGAAACTCCAACTAGATACTCCAAAACTAGAAACTCCACAAATAGAGACTCCACAACTGGAAACTCCACAACTAGAGACTCTGCAACTAGAAACTTCACAACTAGAGACTCCGCAACTAGAAACTCCGCAACAGGAGACTCTACAACTAGAAACTCCACAACAAGAAACTCCAAGACTAGAAACTCCACAACTAGAAACTTCACAACTAGAAACTCCGCCACTAGAGACTCCACCACTAGAAATTCCACAACTAGAAACTCCACAACCAGAAACTCCACAACTAGAAACTCCACAACTAGAGACTCACCAACTAGAAACTCCACAACTACAAACTCCACAACTACAAACTCCCCAAATACAGACTCGGCAACTAGAAATTCCATATCTAGAAACTCCACAACTAAAACTGCAAATCTAGAGACTTCTCAACTAGAAACTCAACAACTAGAAACTCCACAACAAAAAAAACTCGACAACTGAAAACTCCACAACTTGAGACTCCGCAACTTGAAACTTCACAACTAGAAACTCCGCTATTAAAAACTCCGCAACTAGAAACTCCACAACTAGAAACTCCACAACTTAAAACTCCACAACTAGATACTCCACAACTTTAAACTCCACAACTTGAGACTCCACAACTAGAAACTCCACAACTAGAAACTCTGCAACTAGAGACTCCACAACTAGAAACTCCACAACTAGAAACTCCACAACTACAAACTCCACAAATAGAGACCTGCCTACAAGAAATTTCATGTCTAGAAAGTCCACAACTAAAAACTTCACAACTGGAAACTCCAAAACTAGAAACTCCACAACTAGAGACTCCGCAACTAGACTCCACAACTTGAAACTCCACAACTAGAGACTCCGCAACTAGAAACTCCACAACTAGAAACTCCACAACTGGAAACTCCACAACTGGAAACTCTGCAACTAGAGACTCCACAACTAGAAACTCCACAACTAGAAACTCCACAACTAGAGACTCCACAACTAGAAACTCCACAACTACAAACTCCACAAATAGAGACTCGGCTACAAAAAATTTCATGTCTAGAAAGTCCACAACTAAAAACTTCACAACTGGAAACTCCAAAACTAGAAACTCCACAACTAGAGACTCCGCAACTAGACTCCACAACTTGAAACTCCACAACTAGAGACTCCGCAACTAGAAACTCCACAACTAGAAACTCCACAACTGGAAACTCCACAACTAGATACTCCGCAACTAGAAACTCCACAACTAGAGACTCCACAACTTGAAACGTCACAACTTTAAACTCCACAACTTGAGACTCCACAACTAGAAACTCCACAACTCAAAACTCCACAACTGGAAACTCCACAATTAGAAACTCCACAACCAGAAACTCCACAACTAGAAACTCCACAATAAAAACTCCACAACTGGAAACTCCACAACTAGAAACTCCACAACTAGAGACTCCGCAACTAGAAACTCCACAACCAGAGACTCTGCAACTAGAAACTCAGCAACTAGAAACTCCGCAGCTAGAAACTACACAACTAGAGACTCCACAACTAGAAACTCCACAACTAGAAACTCCACAACTAGAAACTCCACAACTAAAAACTCCACAACTGGAAACTCCACAACTAGAAACTCCACAACTAGAAACTCCACAACTAGAGACTCCGCAACTAGAAACTCCACAACCAGAGACTCTGCAACTAGAAACTCCGCAGCTAGAAACTCCGCATTTAAAAACTCCACAACTTGAGACGCCGCAACTAGAAACTCCACAACTTGAAACTCCACAACTCAAAACTCCACAACTAAAAACTGCAAAACTAGAGACTTCTCAACTAGAAACTCAACAACTAGAAACTCCACAACTAAAAACTCCACAACTGAAAACTCCACAACTTGAGACTCCGCAACTTGAAACTTCGCAACTAGAAACTCCGCTATTAAAAACTCCGCAACTAGAAACTCCGCAACTAGAAACTCCACAACTTAAAACTCCACAACTAGATACTCCACAACTGGAAACTTTACAACTAGATACTTTACAACTGGAAACTCCACAACTAGAGAATCTACAACTAGAGACCTAAAAACTCAACAACTAGAAACTTCAAAATTCGAAAACCTACTAGAAACTACACAACTGGAAACTCCACAACTAGACACTCCACAACTAGAAACTCCACAACTAGAGACTCTGCAACTATGGAACTCCGCAACTAGAAACTCCGCAACAAGAAATTCCAGAGCTAGAAACATCACAACTAGACACTCCGCTACTAGAAACTCCACAACTTGAGACGCCGCAACTAGAAACTCCACAACTTGAAACTTCACAACGAGAAACTCCACAACTAGAAACTCCACAACTAGAAACTCCACAACTAGAGACTCCGCAACTAGAAACTCCACAACCAGAGACTCTGCAACTAGAAACTCCGCAGCTAGAAACTCCGCATTTAAAAACTCCACAACTTGAGACGCCGCAACTAGAAACTCCACAACTTGAAACTCCACAACTAGAAACTCCACAACTAAAAACTCTGCAACTAGAGGCTCCTCAACTAGAGAATTCGCAACTAGAAACTCCAAAACTAGAGACTCTGCACCTAGAAACTCCGCAGCTAGAAACTCCACAACTAAAAACTCCACAACTCTAAACTCCACAACTAGAAACACCACAACTTGAAACTCCACAACTCAAAACTCCACAACTAAAAACTGCAAAACTAGAGACTTCTCAACTAGAAACTCAACAACTAGAAACTCCACAACTAAAAACTCCACAACTGAAAACTCCACAACTTGAGACTCCGCAACTTGAAACTTCGCAACTAGAAACTCCGCTATTAAAAACTCCGCAACTAGAAACTCCGCAACTAGAAACTCCACAACTTAAAACTCCACAACTAGATACTCCACAACTGGAAACTTTACAACTAGATACTTTACAACTGGAAACTCCACAACTAGATACTCCACAGCTGGAAACTCCACAACTCGAAACTCCACAACTAGAGACTCCACAACTCGAATCTCCACAACTAGAAACTCCAGTACTAGAAACTCCACAACCAGAGACTCCCCAACTTCACAACTAGAAACTTCACAACATGAAACTCCAACTAGATACTCCAAAACTAGAAACTCCACAAATAGAGACTCCACAACTGGAAACTCCACAACTAGAGACTCTGCAACTAGAAACTTCACAACTAGAGACTCCGCAACTCCACAACTAGAAACTCCACAACTGGAAACTCCACAACTAGAAACTCCGCAACTAGAAACTCCGCAACAGGAGACTCTACAACTAGAAACTCCACAACTAGAAACTCCAAGACTAGAAACTCCACAACTAGAAACTTCACAACTAGAAACTCCACCACTAGAGACTCCACCACTAGAAATTCCACAACTAGAAACTCCACAACCAGAAACTCCACAACTAGAAATTCCACAACTAGAGACTCACCAACTAGAAACTCCACAACTAGAAACTCCACAACTACAAACTCCCGAAATACAGACTCGGCAACTAGAGATTCCATATCTAGAAACTCCACAACTAAAACTGCAAATCTAGAGACTTCTCAACTAGAAACTCAACAACTAGAAACTCCACAACAAAAAAAACTCGACAACTGAAAACTCCACAACTTGAGACTCCACAACTAGAAACTCCACAACTAGAAACTCTGCAACTAGAGACTCCACAACTAGAAACTCCACAACTAGAAACTCCACAACTACAAACTCCACAAATAGAGACTCGGCTACAAGAAATTTCATGTCTAGAAAGTCCACAACTAAAAACTTCACAACTGGAAACTCCAAAACTAGAAACTCCACAACTAGAGACTCCGCAACTAGACTCCACAACTTGAAACTCCACAACTAGAGACTCCGCAACTAGAAACTCCACAACTAGAAACTCCACAACTGGAAACTCCACAACTAGATACTCCGCAACTAGAAACTCCACAACTAGAGACTCCACAACTTGAAACTCCACAACTTTAAACTCCACAACTTGAGACTCCACAACTAGAAACTCCACAACTCAAAACTCCACAACTGGAAACTCCACAATTAGAAACTCCACAACCAGAAACTCCACAACTAGAAACTCCACAACTAAAAACTCCACAACTGGAAACTCCACAACTAGAAACTCCACAACTAGAAACTCCACAACTAGAGACTCCGCAACTAGAAACTCCACATCCAGAGACTCTGCAACTAGAAACTCCGCAACTAGAAACTCCGCAGCTAGAAACTACACAACTAGAGACTCCACAACTAGAAACTCCACAACTAGAAACTCCACAACTAGAAACTCCACAACTAAAAACTCCAGAACTGGAAACTCCACAACTAGAAACTCCACAACTAGAAACTCCACAACTAGAGACTCCGCAACTAGAAACTCCTAAAATAGAGACTCTGCAACTAGAAACTCCGCAACTAGAAACTCCGCAGCTAGAAACTACACAACTAGAGACTCCACAACTAGAAACTCCGCGACTAGAAACTCCACAACTAGAAACTCCACAACTCAAACTCCACAACTACAAACTCCAAAACTCGAAACTCCACAACTCGAAACTCCACAACTGGAAACTCCACAACTAGACACTCCACAACTAAAAACTCTTCAACTAGAAACTCCAAAACTAGAGACTCCACAACTAGAGAGACTACAACTAGAGACCTAAAAACTCAACAACTAGAAACTTCAAAATTCGAAAATCTACTAGAAACTACACAACTGGAAACTCCACAACTAGACACTCCACAACTAGAAACTCCACAACTAGAGACTCTGCAACTATGGAACTACGCAACTAGAAACTCCGCAACAAGAAATTCCAGAGCTAGAAACATCACAACTAGACACTCCGCTACTAGAAACTCCTTAACTTGAGACGCCGCAACTAGAAACTCCACAACTTGAAACTTCACAACGAGAAACTCGACAACTAGAAACTCTACAACTAGAGACTCCTCAACTAGAGAATTCGCAACTAGAAACTCCAAAACTAGAGACTCTGCAACTAGAAACTCCGCAGCTAGAAACTCCACAACTATAAACTCCAAGATTAGAAACTCCACAACTAGAACCTCCACAACTAGAGATTCCGCAACTAGAGACTCCACCACTAGAAACTCCACAACTACAAATTCCACAACCAGAAACTCCACAACTAGAAACTCCGCAACTAGAAATTCCGCAACTAGAGACTCACCAACTAGAAACTCCACAACTAGAAACTCCACAACTACAAACTCCACAAATACAGACTCGGAAACTAGAAATTCCATATCTAGAAACTCCACAACTAAAAACTGCAAAACTAGAGACTTATCATTTAGAAACTCAACAACTAGAAACTCCACAACTAAAAACTCCACAACTGAAAACTCCACAACTTGAGACTCCGCAACTTGAAACTTCACAACTAGAAACTCCACTATTAAAAACTCCGCAACTAGAAACTCCGCAACTAGAAACTCCACAACCTAAAACTCCACAACTAGATACTCCACAACTGGAAATTTTACAACTAGATACTTCACAACTGGAAACTCCACAACTAGAAACTCCACAACTAGAGACTCCACAACTCGAATCTCCACAACTAGAAACTGCAGTACTAGAAACTCCACAACCAGAGACTCCCCAACTCCACAACTAGAAACTTCAAAACATGAAACTCCAAATAGATACTCCACAACTAGAAACTCCACAAATTGAGACTCCACAACTGGAAACTCCACAACTAGAGACTCTGCAACTAGAAACTTCACAACTAGAGACTCCGCAACTCCAAAACTAGAAACTCCACAACTGAAAAATCCACAACTAGATACTCCACAACTAGAAAATCCACAACTAAAAACTCCACAACTATAGACTCAATAATTGAAACTCCACAAGTTTAAACTCCACAACTTAAGACTCCACAACTAGAAACTCCACAACTGGAAACTCCACAACTAGAAACTCCGCAACTAGAAACTCCGCAACAGGAGACTCTACAACTACAAACTCCACAACTAGAAACTCCAAAACTAGAAACTCCACAACTAGAAACTTCACAACTAGAAACTCCGCCACTAGAGACTCCACCACTAGAAACTCCACAACTAGAAACTCCACAACCAGAAACTCCACAACTAGAAACTCCACAACTAGAAACTCCGCAACTAGAGACTCACCAACTAGAAACTCCACAACTAGAAATTCTACAACTACAAACTCCACAAATACAGACTCGGCAACTAGAAATTTCATATCTAGAAACTCCACAACTAAAACTGCAAAACTAGAGACTTCTCAATTAGAAACTCAACAACTAGAAACTCCACAACTAGAAACTCGACAACTGAAAACTCCACAACTTGAGACTCCGCAACTTGTAACTTCACAACTAGAAACTCCGCTATTAAAAACTCCGCAACTAGAAACTCCACAAGTAGAAACTCCACAACTTAAAACTCCACAACTAGATACTCCACAACTTTAAACTCCACAACTTGAGACTCCACAACTAGAAACTCCACAACTAGAAACTCTGCAACTAGAGACCCCACAACTAGAAACTCCACAACTACAAACTCCACAAATAGAGACTCGGCTACAAGAAATTTCATGTCTAGAAAGTCCACAACTAAAAACTTCACAACTGGAAACTCCAAAACTAGAAACTCCACAACTAGAGACTCCGCAACTAGACTCCACAACTTGAAGCTCCACAACTAGAGACTCCGCAAGTAGAAACTCCACAACTAGAAACTCCACAACTAGAAACTCCACAACTGGAAACAACTAGATACTCCGCAACTAGAAACTCCACAACTAGAGACTCCACAACTTGAAACTCCACAACTTTAAACTCCACAACTGGAAACTTCACAATTAGAAACTCCACAACCAGAAACACCACAACTAGAAACTCCACAACTTAAAACTCCCCAACTGGAAACTCCACAACTAGAAACTCCACAACTAGAAACTCCACAACTAGAGACTCCGCAACTAGAAACTCCACAACCAGAGACTCTGCAACTAGAAACTCCGCAACTAGAAACTCGGCAGCTAGAAACTACACAACTAGAGACTCCACAACTAGAAACTCCACAACTAGAAACTCCACAACTAGAAACTCCACAACTGAAAACTCCACAACTAGAAACTCCACAACTGAAAACTCCACAACTGGAAACTCCACAACTAGAGACTCCGCAACTAGAAACTCCACAACCAGAAACTCCACAACAAGAAATTCCAGAGCTAGAAACATCACAACTAGACACTCCGCAACTAGAAACTCCACAACTTGAGACGCCGCAACTAGAAACTCCACAACTTGAAACTTCACAACGAGAAACTCCACAACTAGAAACTCTACAACTAGAGACTCCTCAACTAGAGAATTCGCAACTAGAAACTCCAAAACTAGAGACTCTGCAACTAGAAACTCCGCAGCTAAAAACTCCACAACTAGAAACTCCACAATTAGAAACTCCACAACTAGAACCTCCACAACTAGAGATTCCGCAACTAGAGACTCCACCACTAGAAACTCCCCAACTAGAAACTCCGCAACTAGAAACTCCGCAACTAGAGACTCACCAACTAGAAACTCCACAACTAGAAACTCCACAACTACAAACTCCACAAATACAGACTTGGCAACTAGAAATTCCATATCTAAAAACTCCACAACTAAAAACTGCAAAACTAGAGACTTCTCAACTAGAAACTCAACAACTAGAAACTCCACAACTAAAAACTCCACAACTGAAAACTCCACAACTTGAGACTCCGCAACTTGAAACTTCACAACTAGAAACTCCGCTATTAAATCTCGGCAACTAGAAACTCCGCAACTAGAAACTCCGCAACCTAAAACTCCACAACTAGATACTCCACAACTGGAAACTTTACAACTAGGTACTTCACAACTGGAAACTCCACAACTAGATACTCCACAGCTGTAAACTCCACAACTAGAAACTCCACAACTAGAGACTCCACAACTCGAATCTCCACAACTAGAAACTCCAGTACTAGAAACTCCACAACCAGAGACTCCCCAACTTCACAACTAGAAACTTCACAACATGATACTCCAACTAGATACTCCACAACTAGAAACTCCACAAATAGAGACTCCACAACTGGAAACTCCACAACTAGAGACTCTGCAACTAGAAACTTCACAACTAGAGACTCCGCAACTCCACAACTAGAAACTCCACAACTGGAAACTCCACAACTAGAAACTCCGCAACTAGAAACTCCGCAGAAGGAGACTCTACAACTAGAAACTCCACAACTAGAAACTCCAAGACTAGAAACTCCACAACTAGAAACTTCACAACTAGAAACTCCGCCACTAGAGACTCCACCACTAGAAATTCCACAACTAGAAACTCCACAACAAGAAACTCCACAACTAGAAACTCCACAACTAGAAACTACAACAACTAGAGACTCACCAACTAGAAACTCCACAACTAGAAACTCCACAACTACAAACTCCACAAATACAGACTCGGCAACTAGAAATTCCATATCTAGAAACTCCACAACTAAAACTGCAAATATAGAGACTTCTCAACTAGAAACTCAACAACTAGAAACTCCACAACAAAAAAACTCGACAACTGAAAACTCCACAACTTGAGACTCCGCAACTTGAAACTCCACAACTAGAAACTCCACAACTAGAAACTCCACAACTAGAGACTCCGCAACTAGAAACTCCACATCCAGAGACTCTGCAACTAGAAACTCCGCAAATAGAAACTCCGCAGCTAGAAACTACACAACTAGAGACTCCGCAACTAGAAACTCCACAACCAGGGACTCTGCAACTAGAAACTCCGCAACTAGAAATTCCGCAACTAGAAACTCCGCAGCTAGAAACTACACAACTAGAGACTCCACAACTAGAAACTCCACAACTAGAAACTCCACAACCAGAAACTCCACAACTAGAAACTCCACAACTAGAAACTCCGCAACTAGAGCCTCACCAACTAGAAACTCCACAACTAGAAATTCCACAACTACAAACTCCACAAATACAGACTCGGCAACTAGAAATTTCATATCTAGAAACTCCACAACTAAAACTGCAAAACTAGAGACTTCTCAATTAGAAACTCAACAACTAGAAACTCCACAACTAGAAACTCGACAACTGAAAACTCCACAACTTGAGACTCCACAACTTGTAACTTCACAACTAGAAACTCTGCTATTAAAAACTCCGCAACTAGAAACTCCACAAGTAGAAACTCCACAACTTAAAACTCCACAACTAGATACTCCACAACTTTAAACTCCACAACTTGAGACTCCACAACTAGAAACTCCACAACTAGAAACTCTGCAACTAGAGACCCCACAACTAGAAACTCCACAACTACAAACTCCACAAATAGAGACTCGGCTACAAGAAATTTCATGTCTAGAAAGTCCACAACTAAAAACTTCACAACTGGAAACTCCAAAACTAGAAACTCCACAACTAGAGACTCCGCAACTAGACTCCACAACTTGAAGCTCCAAAACTAGAGACTCCGCAAGTAGAAACTCCACAACTAGAAACTCCACAATTTGAAACAACTAGATACTCCGCAACTAGAAACTCCACAACTAGAGACTCCACAACTTGAAACTCCACAACTTTAAACTCCACAACTGGAAACTTCACAATTAGAAACTCCACAACCAGAAACTCCACAACTAGAAACTCCACAACTAAAAACTCCCCAAGTGGAAACTCCACAACTAGAAACTCCACAACTAAAGACTCCGCAACTAGAAACTTCACAACCAGAGACTCTGCAACTAGAAACTCCGCAACTAGAAACTCGGCAGCTAGAAACTACACAACTAGAGACTCCACAACTAGAAACTCCACAACTAGAAACTCCACAACTAGAAACTCCACAACTGAAAACTCCACAACTAGAAACTCCACAACTGAAAACTCCACAACTGGAAACTCCACAACTAGAGACTCCGCAACTAGAAACTCCACAACCAGAAACTCCACAACTAGAGACTCCGCAACATGAAACTCCACAACTAGAAACTCCACAACTAGAGACTCTGCAACTATGGAACTCCGCAACTAGAAACTCCGCAACAAGAAATTCCAGAGCTAGAAACATCACAACTAGACACTCCGCAACTAGAAACTCCACAACTTGAGACGCCGCAACTAGAAACTCCACAACTTGAAACTTCACAACGAGAAACTTCACAACTAGAAACTCTACAACTAGAGACTCCTCAACTAGAGAATTCGCAACTAGAAACTCCAAAACTAGAGACTCTGCAACTAGAAACTCCGCAGCAAGAAACTTCACAACTATAAACTCCACAATTAGAAACTCCACAACTATAAACTCCACAACTAGATACTCCACAACTGGAAACTTTACAACTAGATACTTCACAACTGGAAACTCCACAACTAGATACTTCACAACTGGAAACTCCACAACTAGAAACTCCACAACTAGAGACTCCACAACTCGAATCTCAACAACTAGAAACTCCAGTACTAGAAACTCCACAACCACAGACACCCCAACTCCACAACTAGAAACTCCACAACATTAAACTCCAACTAGATACTCCACAACTAGAAACTCCACAACTGGAGACTCCACAAGTGGAAACTCCACAACTAGAGACTCTGCAACTAGAAACTTTACAACTAGAGACTCCGCAACTCCACAACTGAAAAATCCACAACTAGATACTCCACAACTAGAAAATCCACAACTAGAAACTCCACAACTATAGACTCAACAACTTGAAACTCCACAAGTTTAAACTCCACAACTTAAGACTCCACAACTAGAAACTCCACAACTGGAAACTCCACACCTGGAAACTCCGCAACTAGAAACTCCGCAACAGAAGACTATACAACTAGAAAATCCACAACTAGAAACTCCAAAACTAGAAACTCCACAACTAGAAACTCCACAACTAGAAACTTCACAGCTAGAGACTCCGCAACTAGAGACTCCACAACTATAAACTCCACAACTAGAAACTCCACAACCAGAGACTCTGCAATTCCACAACTAGAAACTCCACAACTGCAAACTCCACAACTAGATACTCCGCAACTAGAAACTCCGCAACTAGAAACTCCACAACCAGAGACTCTGCAACTAGAAACTCCGCAACTAGAAACTCCGCAGCTAGAAACTGCACAACTCGAGACTCCACAACTAGAAACTTCACGACTAGAAACTCCACAACTAGACACTCCACAACTAAAAACTCTTCAACTAGAAACTCCTAAACTAGAGACTCCACAACTAGAGAATCTACAACTAGAGACTTCAAACTAGAAACTCAACAACTGGAAACTCCACAACTAGAAACTCCACAACTAGATACTCCACAACTGGAAACTTTGCAACTAGATACTTCACAACTGGAAACTCCACAACTAGATACTTCACAACTGGAAACTCCACAACTAGAAACTCCACAACTAGAGACTCCACAACTCGAATCTCAACAACTAGAAACTCCAGTACTAGAAACTCCACAATCACAGACGCCCCAACTCCACAACTAGAAACTCCACAACATTAAACTCCAACAAGATACTCCACAACTAGGAACTCCACAACTGGAGACTCCACAAGTGGAAACTCCACAACTAGAGACTCTGCAACTAGAAACTTCACAACTAGAGACTCCGCAACTCCACAACTAGGAACTCCACAACTGAAAAATCCACAACTAGATACTCCACAACTAGAAAATCCACAACTAGAAACTCCACTACTATAGACTCAACAACTTGAAACTCCACAAGTTTAAACTCCACAACTTAAGACTCCACAACTGGAAACTCCAAAACTAGAAACTCCACAAGTAGAGACTCCGCAACTAGAAACTCCGCAACAGAAGACTATACAACTAGAAACTCCACAACTAGAAACTCCAAAACAAGAAACTCCACAACTAGAAACTCCACAACTAGAAACTTCACAACTAGAGACTCCGCAACTAGAGTCTCCACAACTATAAACTCCACAACTAGAAACTCCACAACCAGAGACTCTGCAATTCCACAACTAGAAACTCCACAACTGCAAACTCCACAACTAGATACTCCGCAACTAGAAACTCCGCAACTAGAAACTCCACAACCAGAGACTCTGCAACTAGAAACTCCGCAACTAGAAACTCTGCAGCTAGAAACTACACAACTAGAGACTCCACAACTAGAAACTCCGCAACTAGAAACTCCACAACTAGAAACTCCACAACTCAAAACTCCACAACTAGAAACTCCAAAACTCGAAACTCCACAACTCGAAACTCCACAACTGGAAACTCCACAACTAGACACTCCACAACTAAAAACTCTTCAACTAGAAACTCCAAAACTAGAGACTCCACAAATAGAGAATCTACAACTAGAGACTTCAAACTAGAAACTCAACAATTAGAAACTTCAAAATTCGAAACTCTACTAGAAACTACACAACTGGAAACTCCACAACTAGACACTCCACAACTAGAAACTCCACAACTAGAGACTCTGCAACTATGGAACTCCGCAACTAGAAACTCCGCAACAAGAAATTCCAGAGCTAGAAACACCACAACTAGACACTCCGCAACTAGAAACTCCACAACTTCAGACGCCACAACTAGAAACTCCACAACTTGAAACTTCACAACGAGAAACTCCACAACTAGAAACTCTACAACTAGAGACTCCTCAACTAGAGAATTCGCAACTAGAAACTCCAAAACTAGAGACTCTGCAACTAGAAACTCCGCAGCTAAAAACTCCACAACTAGAAACTCCACAATTAGAAACTCCACAACTAGAACCTCCACAACTAGAGATTCCGCAACTAGAGACTCCACCACTAGAAACTCCCCAACTAGAAACTCCGCAACTAGAAACTCCGCAACTAGAGACTCACCAACTAGAAACTCCACAACTAGAAACTCCACAACTACAAACTCCACAAATACAGACTTGGCAACTAGAAATTCCATATCTAAAAACTCCACAACTAAAAACTGCAAAACTAGAGACTTCTCAACTAGAAACTCAACAACTAGAAACTCCACAACTAAAAACTCCACAACTGAAAACTCCACAACTTGAGACTCCGCAACTTGAAACTTCACAACTAGAAACTCCGCTATTAAATCTCGGCAACTAGAAACTCCGCAACTAGAAACTCCGCAACTTAAAACTCCACAACTAGATACTCCACAACTGGAAACTTTACAACTAGATACTCCACAACTAGAGACTCCACAACTCGAATCTCCACAACTAGAAACTCCAGTACTAGAAACTCCACAACCAGAGACTCCCCAACTTCACAACTAGAAACTTCACAACATGATACTCCAACTAGATACTCCACAACTAGAAACTCCACAAATAGAGACTCCACAACTGGAAACTCCACAACTGGAAACTCCACAACTAGAAACTCCGCAACTAGAAACTCCGCAGAAGGAGACTCTACAACTAGAAACTCCACAACTGGAAACTCCACAACTAGAAACTCCGCAACTAGAAACTCCGCAGAAGGAGACTCTACAACTAGAAACTCCACAACTAGAAACTCCAAGACTAGAAACTCCACAACTAGAAACTTCACAACTAGAAACTCCACCACTAGAGACTCCACCACTAGAAATTCCACAACTAGAAACTCCACAACAAGAAACTCCACAACTAGAAACTCCACAACTAGAAACTCCACAACTAGAGACTCACCAACTAGAAACTCCACAACTAGAAACTCCACAACTACAAACTCCACAAATACAGACTCGGCAACTAGAAATTCCATATCTAGAAACTCCACAACTTAAACTGCAAATATAGAGACTTCTCAACTAGAAACTCAACAACTAGAAACTCCACAACAAAAAACTCGACAACTGAAAACTCCACAACTTGAGACTCCGCAACTTGAAACTCCACAACTAGAAACTCCACAACTATAAACTCCACAACTAGAGACTCCGCAACTAGAAACTCCACATCCAGAGACTCTGCAACTAGAAACTCCGCAAATAGAAACTCCGCAGCTAGAAACTACACAACTAGAGACTCCGCAACTAGAAACTCCACAACCAGGGACTCTGCAACTAGAAACTCCGCAACTAGAAATTCCGCAACTAGAAACTCCGCAGCTAGAAACTACACAACTAGAGACTCCACAACTAGAAACTCCACAACTAGAAACTCCACAAATAGAGACTCTGCAACTAGAAACTCCGCAACTAGAAACTCCGCAGCTAGAAACTACACAACTAGAGACTCCACAACTAGAAACTCCGCAACTAGAAACTCCACAACTAGAAACTCCACAACTCAAAACTCCACAACTACAAACTCCAAAACTCGAAACTCCACTACTCGAAACTCCACAACTGGAAACTCCACAACTAGACACTCCACAACTAAAAATTCTTCAACTAGAAACTCCAAAACTAGAGACTCCACAACTAGAGAATCTACAACTAGAGACCTAAAAACTCAACAACTAGGAACTTCAAAATTCGAAACTCTACTAGAAACTACACAACTGGAAACTCCACAACTAGACACTCCACAACTAGAAACTCCACAACTAGAGACTCTGCAACTATGGAACTCCGCAACTAGAAACTCCGCAACAAGAAATTGCAGAGCTAGAAACATCACAACTAGACACTCCGCTACTAGAAACTCCACAACTTGAGACGCCGCAACTAGAAACTCCACAACTTGAAACTTCACAACGAGAAACTCCACAACTAGAAACTCTACAACTAGAGACTCCTCAACTAGAGAATTCGCAACTAGAAACTCCAAAACTAGAGACTCTGCAACTAGAAACTCCGCAGCTAGAAACTCCACAACTAGAAACTCCACAATTAGAAACTCCACAACTAGAACCTCCACAACTAGAGATTCCGCAACTAGAGACTCCACCACTCGAAACTCCACAACAACAAATTCCACAACCAGAAAATCCACAACTAGAAACTCCGCAACTAGAAACTCCGCAACTAGAGACTCACCAACTAGAAACTCCACAACTAGAAACTCCACAACTACAAACTCCACAAATACAGACTCGGCAACTAGAAATTCCATATCTAGAAACTCCACAACTAAAAACTGCAAAACTAGAGACTTATCATTTAGAAACTCAACAACTAGAAACTCCACAACAAAAAACTCCACAACTGAAAACTCCACAACTAGAGACTCCGCAACTTGAAACTTCACAACTAGAGACTCCGCTATTAAAAACTCCGCAACTAGAAACTCCGCAACTAGAAACTCCACAACTTAAAACTCCACAACTAGATACTCCACAACTGGAAACTCCACAACTAGATACTCCACAACTGGAAACTCCACAACTAGAAACTCCACAACTAGAGACTCCACAACTCGAATCTCCACAACTAGAAACTCCAGTACTAGAAACTCCACAACCAGAGACTCCCCAACTCCACAACTAGAAACTTCAAAACATGAAACTCCAACTAGATACTCCACAACTAGAAACTCCACAAATAGAGACTCCACAACTAGAGACTCTGCAACTAGAAACTTCACAACTAGAGACTCCGCAACTCCACAACTAGAAACTCCACAACTGAAAAATCCACAACTAGATACTCCACAACTAGAAAATCCACAACAAGAAACTCCACAACTATAGACTCAACAACTTGAAACTCCACAAGTTTAAACTCCACAACTTAAGACTCCACAACTAGAAACTCCACAACTGGAAACTCCACAACTAGAAACTCCGCCACTAGAAACTCCGCAACAGAAGACTATACAACTAGAAACTCCACAACTAGAAACTCCAAAGGTAGAAACTCCACAACTAGAAACTCCACAACTAGAAACTTCACAACTAGAGACTCCGCAACTAGAGACTCCACAACTATAAACTCCACAACTAGAAACTCCACAACCAGAGACTCTGCAATTCCACAACTAGAAACTCCACAACAGCAAACTCCACAACTAGATACTCCGCAACTAGAAACTCCGCAACTAGAAACTCCACAAATAGAGACTCTGCAACTAGAAACTCCGCAACTAGAAACTCCGCAGCTAGAAACTACACAACTAGAGACTCCACAACTAGAAACTCCGCAACTAGAAACTCCACAACTAGAAACTCCACAACTCAAAACTCCACAACTACAAACTCCAAAACTCGAAACTCCACAACTCGAAACTCGACAACTGGAAACTCCACAACTAGACACTCCACAACTAAAAACTCTTCAACTAGAAACTCCAAAACTAGAGACTCCACAACTAGAGAATCTACAACTAGAGACCTAAAAACTCAACAACTAGAAACTTCAAAATTCGAAACTCTACTAGAAACTACACAACTGGAAACTCCACAACTAGACACTCCACAACTAGAAACTCCACAACTAGAGACTCTGCAACTATGGAACTCCGCAACTAGAAACTCCGCAACAAGAAATTCCAGAGCTAGAAACACCACAACTAGACACTCCGCAACTAGAAACTCCACAACTTCAGACGCCACAACTAGAAACTCCACAACTTGAAACTTCACAACGAGAAACTCCACAACTAGAAACTCTACAACTAGAGACTCCTCAACTAGAGAATTCGCAACTAGAAACTCCAAAACTAGAGACTCTGCAACTAGAAACTCCGCAGCTAAAAACTCCACAACTAGAAACTCCACAATTAGAAACTCCACAACTAGAACCTCCACAACTAGAGATTCCTTAACTAGAGACTCCACCACTAGAAACTCCCCAACTAGAAACTCCGCAACTAGAAACTCCGCAACTAGAGACTCACCAACTAGAAACTCCACAACTAGAAACTCCACAACTACAAACTCCACAAATACAGACTTGGCAACTAGAAATTCCATATCTAAAAACTCCACAACTAAAAACTGCAAAACTAGAGACTTCTCAACTAGAAACTCAACAACTAGAAACTCCACAACTAAAAACTCCACAACTTAAAACTCCACAACTTGAGACTCCGCAACTTGAAACTTCACAACTAGAAACTCCGCTATTAAATCTCGGCAACTAGAAACTCCGCAACTAGAAACTCCGCAACTTAAAACTCCACAACTAGATACTCCACAACTGGAAACTTTACAACTAGATACTCCACAACTAGAGACTCCACAACTCGAATCTCCACAACTAGAAACTCCAGTACTAGAAACTCCACAACCAGAGACTCCCCAACTTCACAACTAGAAACTTCACAACATGATACTCCAACTAGATACTCCACAACTAGAAACTCCACAAATAGAGACTCCACAACTGGAAACTCCACAACTGGAAACTCCACAACTAGAAACTCCGCAACTAGAAACTCCGCAGAAGGAGACTCTACAACTAGAAACTCCACAACTGGAAACTCCACAACTAGAAACTCCGCAACTAGAAACTCCACAGAAGGAGACTCTACAACTAGAAACTCCACAACTAGAAACTCCAAGACTAGAAACTCCACAACTAGAAACTTCACAACTAGAAACTCCGCCACTAGAGACTCCACCACTAGAAATTCCACAACTAGAAACTCCACAACAAGAAACTCCACAACTAGAAACTCCACAACTAGAAACTCCACAACTAGAGACTCACCAACTAGAAACTCCACAACTAGAAACTCCACAACTACAAACTCCACAAATACAGACTCGGCAACTAGAAATTCCATATCTAGAAACTCCACAACTTAAACTGCAAATATAGAGACTTCTCAACTAGAAACTCAACAACTAGAAACTCCACAACAAAAAAACTCGACAACTGAAAACTCCACAACTTGAGACTCCGCAACTTGAAACTCCACAACTAGAAACTCCACAACTAGAAACTCCACAACTAGAGACTCCGCAACTAGAAACTCCACATCCAGAGACTCTGCAACTAGAAACTCCGCAAATAGAAACTCCGCAGCTAGAAACTACACAACTAGAGACTCCGCAACTAGAAACTCCACAACCAGGGACTCTGCAACTAGAAACTCCGCAACTAGAAATTCCGCAACTAGAAACTCCGCAGCTAGAAACTACACAACTAGAGACTCCACAACTAGAAACTCCACAACTAGAAACTCCACAAATAGAGACTCTGCAACTAGAAACTCCGCAACTAGAAACTCCGCAGCTAGAAACTACACAACTAGAGACTCCACAACTAGAAACTCCGCAACTAGAAACTCCACAACTAGAAACTCCACAACTCAAAACTCCACAACTACAAACTCCAAAACTCGAAACTCCACTACTCGAAACTCCACAACTGGAAACTCCACAACTAGACACTCCACAACTAAAAATTCTTCAACTAGAAACTCCAAAACTAGAGACTCCACAACTAGAGAATCTACAACTAGAGACCTAAAAACTCAACAACTAGGAACTTCAAAATTCGAAACTCTACTAGAAACTACACAACTGGAAACTCCACAACTAGACACTCCACAACTAGAAACTCCACAACTAGAGACTCTGCAACTATGGAACTCCGCAACTAGAAACTCCGCAACAAGAAATTGCAGAGCTAGAAACATCACAACTAGACACTCCGCTACTAGAAACTCCACAACTTGAGACGCCGCAACTAGAAACTCCACAACTTGAAACTTCACAACGAGAAACTCCACAACTAGAAACTCTACAACTAGAGACTCCTCAACTAGAGAATTCGCAACTAGAAACTCCAAAACTAGAGACTCTGCAACTAGAAACTCCGCAGCTAGAAACTCCACAACTAGAAACTCCACAATTAGAAACTCCACAACTAGAACCTCCACAACTAGAGATTCCGCAACTAGAGACTCCACCACTCGAAACTCCACAACAACAAATTCCACAACCAGAAAATCCACAACTAGAAACTCCGCAACTAGAAACTCCGCAACTAGAGACTCACCAACTAGAAACTCCACAACTAGAAACTCCACAACTACAAACTCCACAAATACAGACTCGGCAACTAGAAATTCCATATCTAGAAACTCCACAACTAAAAACTGCAAAACTAGAGACTTATCATTTAGAAACTCAACAACTAGAAACTCCACAACAAAAAACTCCACAACTGAAAACTCCACAACTTGAGACTCCGCAACTTGAAACTTCACAACTAGAGACTCCGCTATTAAAAACTCCGCAACTAGAAACTCCGCAACTAGAAACTCCACAACTTAAAACTCCACAACTAGATACTCCACAACTGGAAACTCCACAACTAGATACTCCACAACTGGAAACTCCACAACTAGAAACTCCACAACTAGAGACTCCACAACTCGAATCTCCACAACTAGAAACTCCAGTACTAGAAACTCCACAACCAGAGACTCCCCAACTCCACAACTAGAAACTTCAAAACATGAAACTCCAACTAGATACTCCACAACTAGAAACTCCACAAATAGAGACTCCACAACTAGAGACTCTGCAACTAGAAACTTCACAACTAGAGACTCTGCAACTCCACAACTAGAAACTCCACAACTGAAAAATCCACAACTAGATACTCCACAACAAGAAAATCCACAACAAGAAACTCCACAACTATAGACTCAACAACTTGAAACTCCACAAGTTTAAACTCCACAACTTAAGACTCCACAACTAGAAACTCCACAACTGGAAACTCCACAACTAGAAACTCCGCCACTAGAAACTCCGCAACAGAAGACTATACAACTAGAAACTCCACAACTAGAAACTCCAAAGCTAGAAACTCCACAACTAGAAACTCCACAACTAGAAACTTCACAACTAGAGACTCCGCAACTAGAGACTCCACAACTATAAACTCCACAACTAGAAACTCCACAACCAGAGACTCTGCAATTCCACAACTAGAAACTCCACAACAGCAAACTCCACAACTAGATACTCCGCAACTAGAAACTCCGCAACTAGAAACTCCACAAATAGAGACTCTGCAACTAGAAACTCCGCAACTAGAAACTCCACAACTAGAAACTCCACAACTCAAAACTCCACAACTACAAACTCTAAAACTCGAAACTCCACAACTCGAAACTCGACAACTGGAAACTCCACAACTAGACACTCCACAACTAAAAACTCTTCAACTAGAAACTCCAAAACTAGAGACTCCACAACTAGAGAATCTACAACTAGAGACCTAAAAACTCAACAACTAGAAACTTCAAAATTCGAAACTCTACTAGAAACTACACAACTGGAAACTCCACAACTAGACACTCCACAACTAGAAACTCCACAACTAGAGACTCTGCAACTATGGAACTCCGCAACTAGAAACTCCGCAACAAGAAATTCCAGAGCTAGAAACACCACAACTAGACACTCCGCAACTAGAAACTCCACAACTTCAGACGCCACAACTAGAAACTCCACAACTTGAAACTTCACAACGAGAAACTCCACAACTAGAAACTCTACAACTAGAGACTCCTCAACTAGAGAATTCGCAACTAGAAACTCCAAAACTAGAGACTCTGCAACTAGAAACTCCGCAGCTAAAAACTCCACAACTAGAAACTCCACAATTAGAAACTCCACAACTAGAACCTCCACAACTAGAGATTCCTTAACTAGAGACTCCACCACTAGAAACTCCCCAACTAGAAACTCCGCAACTAGAAACTCCGCAACTAGAGACTCACCAACTAGAAACTCCACAACTAGAAACTCCACAACTACAAACTCCACAAATACAGACTTGGCAACTAGAAATTCCATATCTAAAAACTCCACAACTAAAAACTGCAAAACTAGAGACTTCTCAACTAGAAACTCAACAACTAGAAACTCCACAACTAAAAACTCCACAACTGAAAACTCCACAACTTGAGACTCCGCAACTTGAAACTTCACAACTAGAAACTCCGCAATTAAATCTCGGCAACTAGAAACTCCGCAACTAGAAACTCCGCAACTTAAAACTCCACAACTAGATACTCCACAACTGGAAACTTTACAACTAGATACTCCACAACTAGAGACTCCACAACTCGAATCTCCACAACTAGAAACTCCAGTACTAGAAACTCCACAACCAGAGACTCCCCAACTTCACAACTAGAAACTTCACAACATGATACTCCAACTAGATACTCCACAACTAGAAACTCCACAAATAGAGACTCCACAACTGGAAACTCCACAACTAGAGACTCTGCAACTAGAAACTTCACAACTAGAGACTCCGCAACTCCACAACTAGAAACTCCACAACTGGAAACTCCACAACTAGAAACTCCGCAACTAGAAACTCCGCAGAAGGAGACTCTACAACTAGAAACTCCACAACTAGAAACTCCAAGACTAGAAACTCCACAACTAGAAACTTCACAACTAGAAACTCCGCCACTAGAGACTCCACCACTAGAAATTCCACAACTAGAAACTCCACAACAAGAAACTCCACAACTAGAAACTCCACAACTAGAAACTCCGCAACGAGAGACTCCACATCTAGAAACTCCACAACTAGAAAATCCACAACTACAAACTCCACAAATACAGACTCGGCAACTAGAAATTCCATATCTAGAAACTCCACAACTAGAAACTGCAAAACTAGAGACTTCACAACTAGAAACTCAACAACTAGAAACTCCACAACTAAAAACTCCACAACTGGAAACTCCACAACTTGAGACTCCGCAACTTGAAACTTCACAACTGGAAACTCCACAACTAGATACTCCACAACTGGAAACTCCACAGCTTGAAACTCCACAACTAGACTCCAAAACTCTAAACTCCACAACTAGAGACTCCGCAACTCGAAACTTCGCAACTAGATACTCCGCAACTAGAAACTCCACAACTAGAGACTCCACAACTTGAAACTCCACAACTTTAAACTCCACAACTTGAGACTCCACAACTAGAAACTCCACAACTCAAAACTCCACAACTGGAAACTCCACAATTAGAAACTCCACAACCAGAAACTCCCCAACTAGAAACTGCACAACTAAAAACTCCACAACTGGAAACTCCACAACTAGAAACTCCATAACTAGAAACTCCACAACTAGAGACTCCGCAACTAGAAACTCCACAACCAGGGACTCTGCAACTAGAAACTCCGCAACTAGAAACTCCGCAGCTAGAAACTACACAACTAGAGACTCCACAACTAGAAACTCCACAACTAGAAACTCCACAACTAGAAACTCCACAACTTGAAACCACACAACCTTAAGTTACGCAACTAGAAAATCCACAGCTAGAGATTCCGCAACTAGAAACTCCACAACTAGAAACTCCACAACTCAAAACTCCACAACTAGAAACTCCAAAACTCGAAACTCCACAACTCGAAACTCCACAACTGGAAACTCCACAACTAGACACTCCACAACTAAAAACTCTTCAACTAGAAAATCCAAAACTAGAGACTCCACAACTAGAGAATCTACAACTAGAGACTTCAAATTAGAAACTCAACAACTAGAAGCTTCAAAATTCGAAACTCTACTAGAAACTCCACAACTGGAAACTCCTCAACTAGACACTCCACAACTAGAAACTCCACAACTAGAGACTCTGGAACTATGGAACTCCGCAACTAGAAACTCCGCAACAAGAAATTCCAGAGCTAGAAACACCACAACTAGACACTCCGCAACTAGAAACTCTACAACTTAAAACTCCACAACTAGATACTCCACAACTGGAAACTCCACAACTAGAAACTCCACAACTAGAGACTCCACAACTCGAATCTCCACAACTAGAAACTCCAGTACTAGAAACTCCACAACCAGAGACTCCCCAACTCCACAACTAGAAACTTCACAACATGAAACTCCAACTAGATACTCCACAACTAGAAACTCCACAAATAGAGACTCCACAACTGGAAACTCCACAACTAGAGACTCTGCAACTAGAAACTTCACAACTAGAGACTCCGCAACTCCACAACTAGAAACTCCACAACTGAAAAATCCACAACTAGATACTCCACAACTAGAAAATCCACAACTAGAAACTCCACAATTATAGACTCAACAACTTGAAACTCCACAAGTTTAAACTCCACAACTTAAGACTCCACAACTAGAAACTCCACAACTGGAAACTCCACAACTAGAAACTCCGCAACTAGAAACTTCGCAACAGGAGACTCTACAACTAGAAACTCCACAACTAGAAACTCCAAAACTAGAAACTCCACAACTAGAAACTTCACAACTAGAAACTCCACCACTAGAGACTCCACCACTAGAAACTCCACAACTAGAAACTCCACAACCAGAAACTCCTCAACTAGAAACTCCACAACTAGAAACTCCACAACTAGAGACTCACCAACTAGAAACTCCACAACTACAAACTCCACAACTACAAACTCCACAAATACAGACTCGGCAACTAGAAATTCCATATCTAGAAACTCCACAACTAAAACTGCAAAACTAGAGACTTCTCAACTAGAAACTCAACAACTAGAAACTCCACAACTAAAAACTCCACAACTGAAAACTCCACAACTTGAGACTCCGCAACTTGAAACTTCACAACTAGAAACTCCGCTATTAAAAACTCCGCAACTAGAAACTCCACAACTAGAAAGTCCACAACTTAAAACTCCACAACTAGAAACTCCACCATTTTAAACTCCACAACTTGAGACTCCACAACTAGAAACTCCACAACTAGAAACCCTGCAACTAGAGACTACACAACTAGAAACTCCACAACTAGAAACTCCACAACTACAAACTCCACAAATAGAGAATCGGCTACAAGAAATTTCATGTCTAGAAAGTCCACAACTAAAAACTGCACAACTGGAAACTCCACAACTAGAAACTCCACAACTAGGGACTCCGCAACTAGACTCCACAACTTGAAACTCCACAACTAGAGACTCCGCAACTAGAAACTCCACAACTAGAAACTCCACAACTTGAGACTCCACAACTAGAAACTCCACAACTCAAAACTCCACAACTGGAAACTCCACAATTAGAAACTCCACAACCAGAAACTCCACAACTAGAAACTCCACAACTAAAAACTCCACAACTAGAAACTTCACAACTAGAAACTCCACAACTAGAAACTCCACAACTCAAAACTCCACAACTAGAAACTCCAAAACTCGAAACTCCACAACTCGAAACTCCACAACTGGAAACTCCACAACTAGACACTCCACAACTAAAAACTCTTCAACTAGAAAATCCAAAACTAGAGACTCCACAACTAGAGAATCTACAACTAGAGACTTCAAATTAGAAACTCAACAACTAGAAGCTTCAAAATTCGAAACTCTACTAGAAACTCCACAACTGGAAACTCCTCAACTAGACACTCCACAACTAGAAACTCCACAACTAGAGACTCTGGAACTATGGAACTCCGCAACTAGAAACTCCGCAACAAGAAATTCCAGAGCTAGAAACACCACAACTAGACACTCCGCAACTAGAAACTCTACAACTTAAAACTCCACAACTAGATACTCCACAACTGGAAACTCCACAACTAGAAACTCCACAACTAGAGACTCCACAACTCGAATCTCCACAACTAGAAACTCCAGTACTAGAAACTGCACAACCAGAGACTCCCCAACTCCACAACTAGAAACTTCACAACATGAAACTCCAACTAGATACTCCACAACTAGAAACTCCGCAAATAGGGACTCCACAACATGAAACTCCACAACTAGAGACTCTGCAACTAGAAACTTCACAACTAGAGACTCCGCAACTCCACGACTAGAAACTCCACAACTGAAAAATCCACAACTAGATACTCCACAACTAGAAAATCCACAACTAGAAACTCCACAATTATAGACTCAACAACTTGAAACTCCACAAGTTTAAACTCCACAACTTAAGACTCCACAACTAGAAACTCCACAACTGGAAACTCCACAACTAGAAACTCCGCAACTAGAAACTCCGCAACAGGAGACACTACAACTAGAAACTCCACAACTAGAAACACCAAAACTAGAAACTCCACAACTAGAAACTTCACAACTAGAAACTCCACCACTAGAGACTCCACCACTAGAAACTCCACAACTAGAAACTCCACAACCAGAAACTCCTCAACTAGAAACTCCGCAACTAGAAACTCCGCAACTAGAGACTCACCAACTAGAAACTCCACAACTACAAACTCCACAACTACAAACTCCACAAATACAGACTCGGCAACTAGAAATTCCATATCTAGAAACTCCACAACTAAAACTGCAAAACTAGAGACTTCTCAACTAGAAACTCAACAACTAGAAACTCCACAACTAAAAACTCCACAACTGAAAACTCCACAACTTGAGACTCCGCAACTTGAAACTTCACAACTAGAAACTCCGCTATTAAAAACTCCGCAACTAGAAACTCCACAACTAGAAAGTCCACAACTTAAAACTCCACAACTAGAAACTCCACCACTTTAAACTCCACAACTTGAGACTCCACAACTAGAAACTCCCCAACTAGAAACTCTGCAACTAGAGACTACACAACTAGAAACTCCACAACTAGAAACTCCACAACTACAAACTCCACAAATAGAGAATCGGCTACAAGAAATTTCATGTCTAGAAAGTCCACAACTAAAAACTGCACAACTGGAAACTCCACAACTAGAAACTCCACAACTAGGGACTCCGCAACTAGACTCCACAACTTGAAACTCCACAACTGGAGACTCCGCAACTAGAAACTCCACAACTAGAAACTCCACAACTGGAAACTCCACAACTAGATACTCCGCAACTAGAAACTCCACAACTAGAGACTCCACAACTTGAAACTCCACAACTCAAAACTCCACAACTGGAAACTCCACAATTAGAAACTCCACAACCAGAAACTCCACAACTAGAAACTCCACAACTAAAAACTCCACAACTTGAAACTCCGCAACTCGAAACTCCGCAGCTAGAAACTGCACAACTAGAGACTCCACAACTAGAAACTCCACAACTAGAAACTCCACAACTAGAAACTCCACAACTTGAAATCTCACAACCTTAAGTTACGCAACTAGAAAATTCACAGCTAGAGATTCCGCAACTAGAAACTCCACAACTAGAAACTCCACAACTCAAAACTCCACAACTAGAAACTCCAAAACTCGAAACTCCACAACTAGAAACTCCACAACTGGAAACTCCACAACTAGACACTCCACAACTAAAACTCTTCAACTAGAAAATCCAAAACTAGAGACTCCACAACTAGAGAATCTACAACTAGAGACTTCAAACTAGAAACTCAACAACTAGAAGCTTCAAAATTCGAAACTCTACTGGAAACTACACAACTGGATACTCCACAACTAGACACTCCACAACTAGAAAATCCACAACTAGAGACTCTGGAACTATGGAACTCCGCAACTAGAAACTCCGCAACAAGAAATTCCAGAGCTAGAAACACCACAACTAGACACTCCGCAACTAGAAACTCCACAATTTGAGACGCCGCAACTAGAAACTCCACAACTAGACACTCCACAACTAGAAAATCCACAACTAGAGACTCTGGAACTATGGAACTCCGCAACTAGAAACTCCGCAACAAGAAATTCCAGAGCTAGAAACACCAGAACTAGACACTCCGCAACTAGAAACTCCACAATTTGAGACGCCGCAACTAGAAACTCCACAACTTGAAACTTCACAACGAGAAACTCCACAACTAGAAAATCTACAACTAGAGACTCCTCAGCTAGAGAATTCGCAACTAGAAACTCCAAACCTAGAGACTCTGCAACTAGAAACTCCGCAGCTAGAAACTCCACAACTAGAAACTCCACAATTAGAAACTCCACAACTAAAAACTCCACAACTGAAAACTCCACAACTTGAGACTCCGCAACTTGAAACTTCACAACTAGAAACTCCGCAATTAAATCTCGGCAACTAGAAACTCCGGAACTAGAAACTCCGCAACTTAAAACTCCACAACTAGATACTCCACAACTGGAAACTTTACAACTAGATACTCCACAACTAGAGACTCCACAACTCGAATCTCCACAACTAGAAACTCCAGTACTAGAAACTCCACAACCAGAGACTCCCCAACTTCACAACTAGAAACTTCACAACATGATACTCCAACTAGATACTCCACAACTAGAAACTCCACAAATAGAGACTCCACAACTGGAAACTCCACAACTAGAGACTCTGCAACTAGAAACTTCACAACTAGAGACTCCGCAACTCCACAACTAGAAACTCCACAACTGGAAACTCCACAACTAGAAACTCCGCAACTAGAAACTCCGCAGAAGGAGACTCTACAACTAGAAACTCCACAACTAGAAACTCCAAGACTAGAAACTCCACAACTAGAAACTTCACAACTAGAAACTCCGCCACTAGAGACTCCACCACTAGAAATTCCACAACTAGAAACTCCACAACAAGAAACTCCACAACTAGAAACTCCACAACTAGAAACTCCACAACTAGAGACTCACCAACTAGAAACTCCACAACTAGAAACTCCACAACTACAAATTCCACAAATACAGACTCGGCAACTAGAAATTCCATATCTAGAAACTCCACAACTAAAACTGCAAATATAGAGACTTCTCAACTAGAAACTCAACAACTAGAAACTCCACAACAAAAAAACTCAACAACTGAAAACTCCACAACTTGAGACTCCGCAACTTGAAACTCCACAACTAGAAACTCCACAACTAGAAACTCCACAACTAGAGACTCCGCAACTAGAAACTCCACATCCAGAAACTCTGCAACTAGAAACTCCGCAAATAGAAACTCCGCAGCTAGAAACTACACAACTAGAGACTCCGCAACTAGAAACTCCGCAACCAGGGACTCTGCAACTAGAAACTCCGCAACTAGAAATTCCGCAACTAGAAACTCCGCAGCTAGAAACTACACAACTAGAGACTCCACAACTAGAAACTCCACAACTAGAAACTCCACAAATAGAGACTCTGCAACTAGAAACTCCGCAACTAGAAACTCCGCAGCTAGAAACTACACAACTAGAGACTCCACAACTAGAAACTCCGCAACTAGAAACTCCACAACTAGAAACTCCACAACTCAAAACTCCACAACTACAAACTCCAAAACTCGAAACTCCACTACTCGAAACTCCACAACTGGAAACTCCACAACTAGACACTCCACAACTAAAAACTCTTCAACTAGAAACTCCAAAACTAGAGACTCCACAACTAGAGAATTTACAACTAGAGACCTAAAAACTCAACAACTAGGAACTTCAAAATTCGAAACTCTACTAGAAACTACACAACTGGAAACTCCACAACTAGACACTCCACAACTAGAAACTCCACAACTAGAGACTCTGCAACTATGGAACTCCGCAACTAGAAACTCCGCAACAAGAAATTGCAGAGCTAGAAACATCACAACTAGACACTCCGCTACTAGAAACTCCACAACTTGAGACGCCGCAACTAGAAACTCCACAACTTGAAACTTCACAACGAGAAACTCCACAACTAGAAACTCTATAACTAGAGACTCCTCAACTAGAGAATTCGCAACTAGAAACTCCAAAACTAGAAACTCTACAACTAGAAACTCCGCAACTAGAAACTCCGCAACTAGAGACTCACCAACTAGAAACTCCACAACTAGAAACTCCACAACTACAAACTCCACAAATACAGACTCGGCAACTAGAAATTCCATATCTAGAAACTCCACAACTAAAAACTGCAAAACTAGAGACCTATCATTTAGAAACTCAACAACTAGAAACTCCACAACAAAAAACTCCACAACTGAAAACTCCACAACTTGAGACTCCGCAACTTGAAACTTCACAACTAGAAACTCCGCTATTAAAAACACCGCAACTAGAAACTCCGCAACTAGAAACTCCACAACTTAAAACTCCACAACTAGATACTCCACAACTGGAAACTCCACAACTAGATTATCCACAACTGGAAACTCCACAACTAAAAACTCCACAACTAGAGACTCCACAACTCGAATCTCCACAACTAGAAACTCCAGTACTAGAAACTCCACAACCAGAGACTCCCCAACTCCACAACTAGAAACTTCAAAACATGAAACTCCAACTAGATACTCCACAACTAGAAACTCCACAAATAGAGACTCCACAACTGGAAACTCCACAACTAGAGACTCTGCAACTAGAAACTTCACAACTAGAGACTCCGCAACTCCACAACTAGAAACTCCACAACTGAAAAATCCACAACTAGATACTCCACAACTAGAAAATCCACAACAAGAAACTCCACAACTATAGACTCAACAACTTGAAACTCCACAAGTTTAAACTCCACAACTTAAGACTCCACAACTAGAAACTCCACAACTGGAAACTCCACAACTAGAAACTCCGCCACTAGAAACTCCGCAACAGAAGACTATACAACTAGAAACTCCACAACTAGAAACTCCAAAACTAGAAACTCCACAACTAGAAACTCCACAACTAGAAACTTCACAACTAGAGACTCCGCAACTAGAGACTCCACAACTATAAACTCCACAACTAGAAACTCCACAACCAGAGACTCTGCAATTCCACAACTAGAAACTCCACAACAGCAAACTCCACAACTAGATACTCCGCAACTAGAAACTCCGCAACTAGAAACTCCACAACCAGAGACTCTGCAACTAGAAACTCCGCAACTAGAAACTCCGCAGCTAGAAACTAAACAACTAGAGACTCCAGAACTAGAAACTTCACGACTAGAAACTCCACAACTAGACACTCCACAACTAAAAACTCTTCAACTAGAAACTCCTAAACTAGAGACTCCACAACTAGAGAATCTACAACTAGAGACTTCAAACTAGAAACTCAACAACTAGAAACTCCACAACTAAAAACTCAACAACTAGAAATTCCACAGCACGAGACTCCGGAACTTGAAACTCCACATCTAGAGACTCCACAACTTGAAACTCCACAACTAGAGACTCTGCAACTATAAACTCCACAACTAGAGACTCCGCAACTCCACAACTATAAACTCCACAACTGAAAAATCAACAACTAGATACTCCACAACTAGAAAATCCCCAACTAGAAACTCCACAACTATAGACTCCACAGCTTGAAACTCCACACGTTTAAACTCCACAATTTAAGACTCCACAACTAGAATCTCCACAACTAGAAACTCCTCAACTAGAAACTCCGCAACTAGAAACTCCGCAACAGGAGACTCTACAACTAGAAACTCCACAACTAGAAACTCCAAAACTAGAAACTCCACAACTAGAAACTTCACACTAGAAACTCCGCAACTAGAGACTCCACAACTGGAAACTCCACAACTTCAAACTCCACAACTAGAAACTCGACAACCAGAAACTTCACAACTAGAAACTCCACAACTAGAAACTCCGCAACGAGAGACTCCACATCTAGAAACTCCACAACTAGAAAATCCACAACTACAAACTCCACAAATACAGACTCGGCAACTAGAAATTCCATATCTAGAAACTCCACAACTAGAAACTGCAAAACTAGAGACTTCACAACTAGAAACTCAACAACTAGAAACTCCACAACTAAAAACTCCACAACTGGAAACTCCACAACTTGAGACTCCGCAACTTGAAACTTCACAACTGGAAACTCCACAACTAGATACTCCACAACTGGAAACTCCACAGCTTGAAACTCCACAACTAGACTCCAAAACTCTAAACTCCACAACTAGAGACTCCGCAACTCGAAACTTCGCAACTAGATACTCCGCAACTAGAAACTCCACAACTAGAGACTCCACAACTTGAAACTCCACAACTTTAAACTCCACAACTTGAGACTCCACAACTAGAAACTCCACAACTCAAAACTCCACAACTGGAAACTCCACAATTAGAAACTCCACAACCAGAAACTCCCCAACTAGAAACTGCACAACTAAAAACTCCACAACTGGAAACTCCACAACTAGAAACTCCATAACTAGAAACTCCACAACTAGAGACTCCGCAACTAGAAACTCCACAACCAGGGACTCTGCAACTAGAAACTCCGCAACTAGAAACTCCGCAGCTAGAAACTACACAACTAGAGACTCCACAACTAGAAACTCCACAACTAGAAACTCCACAACTAGAAACTCCACAACTTGAAACCACACAACCTTAAGTTACGCAACTAGAAAATCCACAGCTAGAGATTCCGCAACTAGAAACTCCACAACTAGAAACTCCACAACTCAAAACTCCACAACTAGAAACTCCAAAACTCGAAACTCCACAACTCGAAACTCCACAACTGGAAACTCCACAACTAGACACTCCACAACTAAAAACTCTTCAACTAGAAAATCCAAAACTAGAGACTCCACAACTAGAGAATCTACAACTAGAGACTTCAAATTAGAAACTCAACAACTAGAAGCTTCAAAATTCGAAACTCTACTAGAAACTCCACAACTGGAAACTCCTCAACTAGACACTCCACAACTAGAAACTCCACAACTAGAGACTCTGGAACTATGGAACTCCGCAACTAGAAACTCCGCAACAAGAAATTCCAGAGCTAGAAACACCACAACTAGACACTCCGCAACTAGAAACTCTACAACTTAAAACTCCACAACTAGATACTCCACAACTGGAAACTCCACAACTAGAAACTCCACAACTAGAGACTCCACAACTCGAATCTCCACAACTAGAAACTCCAGTACTAGAAACTCCACAACCAGAGACTCCCCAACTCCACAACTAGAAACTTCACAACATGAAACTCCAACTAGATACTCCACAACTAGAAACTCCGCAAATAGGGACTCCACAACATGAAACTCCACAACTAGAGACTCTGCAACTAGAAACTTCACAACTAGAGACTCCGCAACTCCACAACTAGAAACTCCACAACTGAAAAATCCACAACTAGATACTCCACAACTAGAAAATCCACAACTAGAAACTCCACAATTATAGACTCAACAACTTGAAACTCCACAAGTTTAAACTCCACAACTTAAGACTCCACAACTAGAAACTCCACAACTGGAAACTCCACAACTAGAAACTCTGCAACTAGAAACTCCGCAACAGGAGACTCTACAACTAGAAACTCCACAACTAGAAACACCAAAACTAGAAACTCCACAACTAGAAACTTCACAACTAGAAACTCCACCACTAGAGACTCCACCACTAGAAACTCCACAACTAGAAACTCCACAACCAGAAACTCCTCAACTAGAAACTCCACAACTAGAAACTCCGCAACTAGAGACTCACCAACTAGAAACTCCACAACTACAAACTCCACAACTACAAACTCCACAAATACAGACTCGGCAACTAGAAATTCCATATCTAGAAACTCCACAACTAAAACTGCAAAACTAGAGACTTCTCAACTAGAAACTCAACAACTAGAAACTCCACAACTAAAAACTCCACAACTGAAAACTCCACAACTTGAGACTCCGCAACTTGAAACTTCACAACTAGAAACTCCGCTATTAAAAACTCCGCAACTAGAAACTCCACAACTAGAAAGTCCACAACTTAAAACTCCACAACTAGAAACTCCACCACTTTAAACTCCACAACTTGAGACTCCACAACTAGAAACTCCCCAACTAGAAACTCTGCAACTAGAGACTACACAACTAGAAACTCCACAACTAGAAACTCCACAACTACAAACTCCACAAATAGAGAATCGGCTACAAGAAATTTCATGTCTAGAAAGTCCACAACTAAAAACTGCACAACTGGAAACTCCACAACTAGAAACTCCACAACTAGGGACTCCGCAACTAGACTCCACAACTTGAAACTCCACAACTGGAGACTCCGCAACTAGAAACTCCACAACTAGAAACTCCACAACTGGAAACTCCACAACTAGATACTCCGCAACTAGAAACTCCACAACTAGAGACTCCACAACTTGAAACTCCACAACTCAAAACTCCACAACTGGAAACTCCACAATTAGAAACTCCACAACCAGAAACTCCACAACTAGAAACTCCACAACTAAAAACTCCACAACTTGAAACTCCGCAACTCGAAACTCCGCAGCTAGAAACTACACAACTAGAGACTCCACAACTAGAAACTCCACAACTAGAAACTCCACAACTAGAAACTCCACAACTTGAAATCTCACAACCTTGAGTTACGCAACTAGAAAATCCACAGCTAGAGATTCCGCAACTAGAAACTCCACAACTAGAAACTCCACAACTCAAAACTCCACAACTAGAAACTCCAAAACTCGAAACTCCACAACTAGAAACTCCACAACTGGAAACTCCACAACTAGACACTCCACAACTAAAACTCTTCAACTAGAAAATCCAAAACTAGAGACTCCACAACTAGAGAATCTACAACTAGAGACTTCAAACTAGAAACTCAACAACTAGAAGCTTCAAAATTCGAAACTCTACTGGAAACTACACAACTGGATACTCCACAACTAGACACTCCACAACTATAAAATCCACAACTAGAGACTCTGGAACTATGGAACTCCGCAACTAGAAACTCCGCAACAAGAAATTCCAGAGCTAGAAACACCACAACTAGACACTCCGCAACTAGAAACTCCACAATTTGAGACGCCGCAACTAGAAACTCCACAACTAGACACTCCACAACTAGAAAATCCACAACTAGAGACTCTGGAACTATGGAACTCCGCAACTAGAAACTCCGCAACAAGAAATTCCAGAGCTAGAAACACCAGAACTAGACACTCCGCAACTAGAAACTCCACAATTTGAGACGCCGCAACTAGAAACTCCACAACTTGAAACTTCACAACGAGAAACTCCACAACTAGAAAATCTACAACTAGAGACTCCTCAACTAGAGAATTCGCAACTAGAAACTCCAAACCTAGAGACTCTGCAACTAGAAACTCCGCAGCTAGAAACTCCACAACTAGAAACTCCCCAATTAGAAACTCCACAACTAGAGATTCCGCAACTAGAGACTCCACCACTAGAAACTCCACAACTAGAAATTACACAACCAGAAACTCCACAACTAGAAACTCCGCAACTAGAAACTCCGCAACAGAAGACTCTACAACTAGAAACTCCACAACTAGAAACTCCAAAACTAGAAACTCCACAACTAGAAACTCCACAACTAGAAACTTCACAACTAAAGACTCCGACACTAGAGACTCCACAACTATAAACCCCACAACTAGAAACTCCACAACCAGAGACTCTGCAACTCCACAACTATAAACTCCACAACTGAAAAATCCACAACTAGATACTCCACAACTAGAAAATCCCCAACTAGAAACTCCACAACTATAGACTCCACAGCTTGAAACTCCACACGTTTAAACTCCACAATTTAAGACTCCACAACTAGAAACTCCACAACTAGAAACTCCTCAACTAGAAACTCCGCAACTAGAAACTCCGCAACAGGAGACTCTACAACTAGAAACTCCACAACTAGAAACTCCAAAACTAGAAACTCCACAACTAGAAACTTCACACTAGAAACTCCGCAACTAGAGACTCCACAACTGGAAACTCCACAACTTCAAACTCCACAACTAGAAACTCGACAACCAGAAACTTCACAACTAGAAACTCCACAACTAGAAACTCCGCAACGAGAGACTCCACATCTAGAAACTCCACAACTAGAAACTCCACAACTACAAACTCCACAAATACAGACTCGGCAACTAGAAATTCCATATCTAGAAACTCCACAACTAGAAACTGCAAAACTAGAGACTTCACAACTAGAAACTCAACAACTAGAAACTCTACAACTAAAAACTCCACAACTGGAAACTCCACAACTTGAGACTTCGCAACTTGAAACTTCACAACTGGAAACTCCACAACT
The DNA here is from genome assembly GCF_043290135.1 of Rhipicephalus microplus. NCBI lineage: Eukaryota > Metazoa > Arthropoda > Arachnida > Ixodida > Ixodidae > Rhipicephalus > Rhipicephalus microplus. Next base: position 1,745,720 of record NW_027464626.1, on the reverse strand, counting down.
AGATACTCCACAACTGGAAACTCCACAGCTTGAAACTCCACAACTAGACTCCAAAACTTGAAACTCCACAACTAGAGACTCCGCAACTGGAAACTTCGCAACTAGATACTCCGCAACTAGAAACTCCACAACTAGAGACTCCACAACTTGAAACTCCACAACTTTAAACTCCACAACTTGAGACTCCACAACTAGAAACTCCACAACTCAAAACTCCACAACCAGAAACTCCACAATTAGAAACTCCACAACCAGAAACTCCCCAACTAGAAACTGCACAACTAAAAACTCCACAACTGGAAACTCCACAACTAGAAACTCCACAACTAGAAACTCCACAACTAGAGACTCCGCAACTAGAAACTCCACAACCAGGGACTCTGCAACTAGAAACTCCGCAGCTAGAAACTACACAACTAGAGACTCCACAACTAGAGACTCCACAACTAGAAACTCCACAACTAGAAACTCCACAACTTGAAACCACACAACCTTAAGTTACGCAACTAGAAAATCCACAGCTAGAGATTCCGCAACTAGAAACTCCACAACTAGAAACTCCACAACTCAAAACTCCACAACTAGAAACTCCAAAACTCGAAACTCCACAACTCGAAACTCCACAAGTGGAAACTCCACAACTAGACACTCCACAACTAAAAACTCTTCAACTAGAAAATCCAAAACTAGAGACTCCACAACTAGAGAATCTACAACTAGAGACTTCAAATTAGAAACTCAACAACTAGAAGCTTCAAAATTCGAAACTCTACTAGAAACTCCACAACTGGAAACTCCTCAACTAGACACTCCACAACTAGAAACTCCACAACTAGAGACTCTGGAACTATGGAACTCCGCAATTAGAAACTCCGCAACAAGAAATTCCAGAGCTAGAAACACCACAACTAGACACTCCGCAACTAGAAACTCTACAACTTAAAACTCCACAACTAGATACTCCACAACTGGAAACTCCACAACTAGAAACTCCACAACTAGAGACTCCACAACTCGAATCTCCACAACTAGAAACTCCAGTACTAGAAACTCCACAACCAGAGACTCCCCAACTCCACAACTAGAAACTTCACAACATGAAACTCCAACTAGATACTCCACAACTAGAAACTCCACAAATAGAGACTCCACAACTGGAAACTCCACAACTAGAGACTCTGCAACTAGAAACTTCACAACTAGAGACTCCGCAACTCCACAACTAGAAACTCCACAACTGAAAAATCCACAACTAGATACTCCACAACTAGAAAATCCACAACTAGAAACTCCACAATTATAGACTCAACAACTTGAAACTCCACAAGTTTAAACTCCACAACTTAAGACTCCACAACTAGAAACTCCACAACTGGAAACTCCACAACTAGAAACTCCGCAACTAGAAACTCCGCAACAGGAGACTCTACAACTAGAAACTCCACAACTAGAAATTCCAAAACTAGAAACTCCACAACTAGAAACTTCACAACTAGAAACTCCACCACTAGAGACTCCACCACTAGAAACTCCACAACTAGAAACTCCACAACCAGAAACTCCTCAACTAGAAACTCCACAACTAGAAACTCCACAACTAGAGACTCACCAACTAGAAACTCCACAACTACAAACTCCACAACTACAAACTCCACAAATACAGACTCGGCAACTAGAAATTCCATATCTAGAAACTCCACAACTAAAACTGCAAAACTAGAGACTTCTCAACTAGAAACTCAACAACTAGAAACTCCACAACTAAAAACTCCACAACTGAAAACTCCACAACTTGAGACTCCGCAACTTGAAACTTCACAACTAGAAACTCCGCTATTAAAAACTCCGCAACTAGAAACTCCACAACTAGAAAGTCCACAACTTAAAACTCCACAACTAGAAACTCCACCATTTTAAACTCCACAACTTGAGACTCCACAACTAGAAACTCCACAACTAGAAACCCTGCAACTAGAGACTACACAACTAGAAACTCCACAACTAGAAACTCCACAACTACAAACTCCACAAATAGAGAATCGGCTACAAGAAATTTCATGTCTAGAAAGTCCACAACTAAAAACTGCACAACTGGAAACTCCACAACTAGAAACTCCACAACTAGGGACTCCGCAACTAGACTCCACAACTTGAAACTCCACAACTAGAGACTCCGCAACTAGAAACTCCACAACTAGAAACTCCACAACTTGAGACTCCACAACTAGAAACTCCACAACTCAAAACTCCACAACTGGAAACTCCACAATTAGAAACTCCACAACCAGAAACTCCACAACTAGAAACTCCACAACTAAAAACTCCACAACTAGAAACTTCACAACTAGAAACTCCACAACTAGAAACTCCACAACTCAAAACTCCACAACTAGAAACTCCAAAACTCGAAACTCCACAACTCGAAACTCCACAACTGGAAACTCCACAACTAGACACTCCACAACTAAAAACTCTTCAACTAGAAAATCCAAAACTAGAGACTCAACAACTAGAGAATCTACAACTAGAGACTTCAAATTAGAAACTCAACAACTAGAAGCTTCAAAATTCGAAACTCTACTAGAAACTCCACAACTGGAAACTCCTCAACTAGACACTCCACAACTAGAAACTCCACAACTAGAGACTCTGGAACTATGGAACTCCGCAACTAGAAACTCCGCAACAAGAAATTCCAGAGCTAGAAACACCACAACTAGACACTCCGCAACTAGAAACTCTACAACTTAAAACTCCACAACTAGATACTCCACAACTGGAAACTCCACAACTAGAAACTCCACAACTAGAGACTCCACAACTCGAATCTCCACAACTAGAAACTCCAGTACTAGAAACTCCACAACCAGAGACTCCCCAACTCCACAACTAGAAACTTCACAACATGAAACTCCAACTAGATACTCCACAACTAGAAACTCCGCAAATAGAGACTCCACAACATGAAACTCCACAACTAGAGACTCTGCAACTAGAAACTTCACAACTAGAGACTCCGCAACTCCACAACTAGAAACTCCACAACTGAAAAATCCACAACTAGATACTCCACAACTAGAAAATCCACAACTAGAAACTCCACAATTATAGACTCAACAACTTGAAACTCCACAAGTTTAAACTCCACAACTTAAGACTCCACAACTAGAAACTCCACAACTGGAAACTCAACAACTAGAAACTCCGCAACTAGAAACTCCGCAACAGGAGACTCTACAACTAGAAACTCCACAACTAGAAACACCAAAACTAGAAACTCCACAACTAGAAACTTCACAACTAGAAACTCCACCACTAGAGACTCCACCACTAGAAACTCCACAACTAGAAACTCCACAACCAGAAACTCCTCAACTAGAAACTCCACAACTAGAAACTCCGCAACTAGAGACTCACCAACTAGAATCTCCCCAACTACAAACTCCACAACTACAAACTCCACAAATACAGACTCGGCAACTAGAAATTCCATATCTAGAAACTCCACAACTAAAACTGCAAAACTAGAGACTTCTCAACTACAAACTCAACAACTAGAAACTCCACAACTAAAAACTCCACAACTGAAAACTCCACAACTTGAGACTCCGCAACTTGAAACTTCACAACTAGAAACTCCGCTATTAAAAACTCCGCAACTAGAAACTCCACAACTAGAAAGTCCACAACTTAAAACTCCACAACTAGAAACTCCACCACTTTAAACTCCACAACTTGAGACTCCACAACTAGAAACTCCCCAACTAGAAACTCTGCAACTAGAGACTACACAACTAGAAACTCCACAACTAGAAACTCCACAACTACAAACTCCACAAATAGAGAATCGGCTACAAGAAATTTCATGTCTAGAAAGTCCACAACTAAAAACTGCACAACTGGAAACTCCACAACTAGAAACTCCACAACTAGGGACTCCGCAACTAGACTCCACAACTTGAAACTTCACAACTGGAGACTCCGCAACTAGAAACTCCACAACTAGAAACTCCACAACTGGAAACTCCACAACTAGATACTCCGCAACTAGAAACTCCACAACTAGAGACTCCACAACTTGAAACTCCACAGCTTTAAACTCCACAACTTGAGACTCCACAACTAGAAACTCCACAACTCAAAACTCCACAACTGGAAACTCCACAATTAGAAACTCCACAACCAGAAACTCCACAACTAGAAACTCCACAACTAAAAACTCCACAACTTGAAACTCCGCAACTCGAAACTCCGCAGCTAGAAACTACACAACTAGAGACTCCACAACTAGAAACTCCACAACTAGAAACTCCACAACTAGAAACTCCACAACTTGAAATCTCACAACCTTAAGTTACGCAACTAGAAAATCCACAGCTAGAGATTCCGCAACTAGAAACTCCACAACTAGAAACTCCACAACTCAAAACTCCACAACTAGAAACTCCAAAACTCGAAACTTCACAACTAGAAACTCCACAACTGGAAACTCCACAACTAGACACTCCACAACTAAAACTCTTCAACTAGAAAATCCAAAACTAGAGACTCCACAACTAGAGAATCTACAACTAGAGACTTCAAACTAGAAACTCAACAACTAGAAGCTTCAAAATTCGAAACTCTACTGGAAACTACACAACTGGATACTCCACAACTAGACACTCCACAACTAGAAAATCCACAACTAGAGACTCTGGAACTATGGAACTCCGCAACTAGAAACTCCGCAACAAGAAATTCCAGAGCTAGAAACACCACAACTAGACACTCCGCAACTAGAAACTCCACAATTTGAGACGCCGCAACTAGAAACTCCACAACTAGACACTCCACAACTAGAAAATCCACAACTAGAGACTCTGGAACTATGGAACTCCGCAACTAGAAACTCCGCAACAAGAAATTCCGGAGCTAGAAACACCAGAACTAGACACTCCGCAACTAGAAACTCCACAATTTGAGACGCCGCAACTAGAAACTCCACAACTTGAAACTTCACAACGAGAAACTCCACAACTAGAAAATCTACAACTAGAGACACCTCAACTAGAGAATTCGCAACTAGAAACTCCAAACCTAGAGACTCTGCAACTAGAAACTCCGCAGCTAGAAACTCCACAACTAGAAACTCCACAATTAGAAACTCCACAACTAGAGATTCCGCAACTAGAGACTCCACCACTAGAAACTCCACAACTAGAAATTACACAACCAGAAACTCCACAACTAGAAACCCCGCAACTAGAAACTCCGCAACAGAAGACTCTACAACTAGAAACTCCACAACTAGAAACTCCAAAACTAGAAACTCCACAACTAGAAACTCCACAACTAGAAACTTCACAACTAAAGACTCCGACACTAGAGACTCCACAACTATAAACCCCACAACTAGAAACTCCACAACCAGAGACTCTGCAACTCCACAACTATAAACTCCACAACTGAAAAATCCACAACTAGATACTCCACAACTAGAAAATCCCCAACTAGAAACTCCACAACTATAGACTCCACAGCTTGAAACTCCACACGTTTAAACTCCACAATTTAAGACTCCACAACTAGAAACTCCACAACTAGAAACTCCTCAACTAGAAACTCCGCAACTAGAAAGTCCGCAACAGGAGACTCTACAACTAGAAACTCCACAACTAGAAACTCCAAAACTAGAAACTCCACAACTAGAAACTTCACACAAGAAACTCCGCAACTAGAGACTCCACAACTGGAAACTCCACAACTTCAAACTCCACAACTAGAAACTCGACAACCAGAAACTTCACAACTAGAAACTCCACAACTAGAAACTCCGCAACGAGAGACTCCACATCTAGAAACTCCACAACTAGAAACTCCACAACTACAAACTCCACAAATACAGACTCGGCAACTAGAAATTCCATATCTAGAAACTCCACAACTAGAAACTGCAAAACTAGAGACTTCACAACTAGAAACTCAACAACTAGAAACTCCACAACTAAAAACTCCACAACTGGAAACTCCACAACTTGAGACTTCGCAACTTGAAACTTCACAACTGGAAACTCCACAACTAGATACTCCACAACTGGAAACTCCACAGCTTGAAACTCCACAACTAGACTCCAAAACTTGAAACTCCACAACTAGAGACTCCGCAACTGGAAACTTCGCAACTAGATACTCCGCAACTAGAAACTCCGCAACTAGAGACTCCACAACTTGAAACTCCACAACTTTAAACTCCACAACTTGAGACTCCACAACTAGAAACTCCACAACTCAAAACTCCACAACTGGAAACTCCACAATTAGAAACTCCACAACCAGAAACTCCCCAACTAGAAACTGCACAACTAAAAACTCCACAACTGGAAACTCCACAACTAGAAACTCCATAACTAGAAACTCCACAACTAGAGACTCCGCAACAGGAAACTCCACAACCAGGGACTCTGCAACTAGAAACTCCGCAACTAGAAACTCCGCAGCTAGAAACTACACAACTAGAGACTCCACAACTAGAAACTCCACAACTAGAAACTCCACAACTAGAAACTCCACAACTTGAAACCACACAACCTTAAGTTACGCAACTAGAAAATCCACAGCTAGAGATTCCGCAACTAGAAACTCCACAACTAGAAACTCCACAACTCAAAACTCCACAACTAGAAACTCCAAAACTCGAAACTCCACAACTCGAAACTCCACAAGTGGAAACTCCACAACTAGACACTCCACAACTAAAAACTCTTCAACTAGAAAATCCAAAACTAGAGACTCCACAACTAGAGAATCTACAACTAGAGACTTCAAATTAGAAACTCAACAACTAGAAGCTTCAAAATTCGAAACTCTACTAGAAACTCCACAACTGGAAACTCCTCAACTAGACACTCCACAACTAGAAACTCCACAACTAGAGACTCTGGAACTATGGAACTCCGCAACTAGAAACTCCGCAACAAGAAATTCCAGAGCTAGAAACACCACAACTAGACACTCCGCAACTAGAAACTCTACAACTTAAAACTCCACAACTAGATACTCCACAACTGGAAACTCCACAACTAGAAACTCCACAACGAGAGACTCCACAACTCGAATCTCCACAACTAGAAACTCCAGTACTAGAAACTCCACAACCAGAGACTCCCCAACTCCACAACTAGAAACTTCACAAATAGAGACTCCACAACTGGAAACTCCACAACTAGAGACTCTGCAACTAGAAACTTCACAACTAGAGACTCCGCAACTCCACAACTAGAAACTCCACAACTGAAAAATCCACAACTAGATACTCCACAACTAGAAAATCCACAACTAGAAACTCCACAATTATAGACTCAACAACTTGAAACTCCACAAGTTTAAACTCCACAACTTAAGACTCCACAACTAGAAACTCCACAACTGGAAACTCCACAACTAGAAACTCCGCAACTAGAAACTCCGCAACAGGAGACTCTACAACTAGAAACTCCACAACTAGAAACTCCAAAACTAGAAACTCCACAACTAGAAACTTCACAACTAGAAACTCCACCACTAGAGACTCCACCACTAGAAACTCCACAACTAGAAACTCCACAACCAGAAACTCGTCAACTAGAAACTCCACAACTAGAAACTCCACAACTAGAGACTCACCAACTAGAAACTCCACAACTACAAACTCCACAACTACAAACTCCACAAATACAGACTCGGCAACTAGAAATTCCATATCTAGAAACTCCACAACTAAAACTGCAAAACTAGAGACTTCTCAACTAGAAACTCAACAACTAGAAACTCCACAACTAAAAACTCCACAACTGAAAACTCCACAACTTGAGACTCCGCAACTTGAAACTTCACAACTAGAAACTCCGCTATTAAAAACTCCGCAACTAGAAACTCCACAACTAGAAAGTCCACAACTTAAAACTCCACAACTAGAAACTCCACCATTTTAAACTCCACAACTTGAGACTCCACAACTAGAAACTCCACAACTAGAAACCCTGCAACTAGAGACTACACAACTAGAAACTCCACAACTAGAAACTCCACAACTACAAACTCCACAAATAGAGAATCGGCTACAAGAAATATCATGTCTAGAAAGTCCACAACTAAAAACTGCACAACTGGAAACTCCACAACTAGAAACTCCACAACTAGGGACTCTGCAACTAGACTCCACAACTTGAAACTCCACAACTAGAGACTCCGCAACTATAAACTCCACAACTAGAAACTCCACAACTTGAGACTCCACAACTAGAAACTCCGCAACTCAAAACTCCACAACTGGAAACTCCACAATTAGAAACTCCACAACCAGAAACTCCACAACTAGAAACTCCGCTATTAAAAACTCCGCAACTAGAAACTCCACAACTAGAAAGTCCACAACTTAAAACTCCACAACTAGAAACTCCACCACTTTAAACTCCACAACTTGAGACTCCACAACTAGAAACTCCCCAACTAGAAACTCTGCAACTAGAGACTACACAACTAGAAACTCCACAACTAGAAACTCCACAACTACAAACTCCACAAATAGAGAATCGGCTACAAGAAATTTCATGTCTAGAAAGTCCACAACTAAAAACTGCACAACTGGAAACTCCACAACTAGAAACTCCACAACTAGGGACTCCGCAACTAGACTCCACAACTTGAAACTTCACAACTGGAGACTCCGCAACTAGAAACTCCACAACTAGAAACTCCACAACTGGAAACTCCACAACTAGATACTCCGCAACTAGAAACTCCACAACTAGAGACTCCACAACTTGAAACTCCACAGCTTTAAACTCCACAACTTGAGACTCCACAACTAGAAACTCCACAACTCAAAACTCCACAACTGGAAACTCCACAATTAGAAACTCCACAACCAGAAACTCCACAACTAGAAACTCCACAACTAAAAACTCCACAACTTGAAACTCCGCAACTCGAAACTCCGCAGCTAGAAACTACACAACTAGAGACTCCACAACTAGAAACTCCACAACTAGAAACTCCACAACTAGAAACTCCACAACTTGAAATCTCACAACCTTAAGTTACGCAACTAGAAAATCCACAGCTAGAGATTCCGCAACTAGAAACTCCACAACTAGAAACTCCACAACTCAAAACTCCACAACTAGAAACTCCAAAACTCGAAACTCCACAACTAGAAACTCCACAACTGGAAACTCCACAACTAGACACTCCACAACTAAAACTCTTCAACTAGAAAATCCAAAACTAGAGACTCCACAACTAGAGAATCTACAACTAGAGACTTCAAACTAGAAACTCAACAACTAGAAGCTTCAAAATTCGAAACTCTACTGGAAACTACACAACTGGATACTCCACAACTAGACACTCCACAACTAGAAAATCCACAACTAGAGACTCTGGAACTATGGAACTCCGCAACTAGAAACTCCGCAACAAGAAATTCCAGAGCTAGAAACACCACAACTAGACACTCCGCAACTAGAAACTCCACAATTTGAGACGCCGCAACTAGAAACTCCACAACTAGACACTCCACAACTAGAAAATCCACAACTAGAGACTCTGGAACTATGGAACTCCGCAACTAGAAACTCCGCAACAAGAAATTCCAGAGCTAGAAACACCAGAACTAGACACTCCGCAACTAGAAACTCCACAATTTGAGACGCCGCAACTAGAAACTCCACAACTTGAAACTTCACAACGAGAAACTCCACAACTAGAAAATCTACAACTAGAGACTCCTCAACTAGAGAATTCGCAACTAGAAACTCCAAACCTAGAGACTCTGCAACTAGAAACTCCGCCGCTAGAAACTCCACAACTAGAAACTCCACAATTAGAAACTCCACAACTAGAGATTCCGCAACTAGAGACTCCACCACTAGAAACTCCACAACTAGAAATTACACAACCAGAAACTCCACAACTAGAAACCCCGCAACTAGAAACTCCGCAACAGAAGACTCTACAACTAGAAACTCCACAACTAGAAACTCCAAAACTAGAAACTCCACAACTAGAAACTCCACAACTAGAAACTTCACAACTAAAGACTCCGACACTAGAGACTCCACAACTATAAACCCCACAACTAGAAACTCCACAACCAGAGACTCTGCAACTCCACAACTATAAACTCCACAACTGAAAAATCCACAACTAGATACTCCACAACTAGAAAATCCCCAACTAGAAACTCCACAACTATAGACTCCACAGCTTGAAACTCCACACGTTTAAACTCCACAATTTAAGACTCCACAACTAGAAACTCCACAACTAGAAACTCCTCAACTAGAAACTCCGCAACTAGAAACTCCGCAACAGGAGACTCTACAACTAGAAACTCCACAACTAGAAACTCCAAAACTAGAAACTCCACAACTAGAAACTTCACACTAGAAACTCCGCAACTAGAGACTCCACAACTGGAAACTCCACAACTTCAAACTCCACAACTAGAAACTCGACAACCAGAAACTTCACAACTAGAAACTCCACAACTAGAAACTCCGCAACGAGAGACTCCACATCTAGAAACTCCACAACTAGAAACTCCACAACTACAAACTCCACAAATACAGACTCGGCAACTAGAAATTCCATATCTAGAAACTCCACAACTAGAAACTGCAAAACTAGAGACTTCACAACTAGAAACTCAACAACTAGAAACTCCACAACTAAAAACTCCACAACTGGAAACTCCACAACTTGAGACTTCGCAACTTGAAACTTCACAACTGGAAACTCCACAACTAGATACTCCACAACTGGAAACTCCACAGCTTGAAACTCCACAACTAGACTCCAAAACTTGAAACTCCACAACTAGAGACTCCGCAACTGGAAACTTCGCAACTAGATACTCCGCAACTAGAAACTCCACAACTAGAGACTCCACAACTTGAAACTCCACAACTTTAAACTCCACAACTTGAGACTCCACAACTAGAAACTCCACAACTCAAAACTCCACAACTGGAAACTCCACAATTAGAAACTCCACAACCAGAAACTCCCCAACTAGAAACTCCGCAACAGAAGACTCTACAACTAGAAACTCCACAACTAGAAACTCCAAAACTAGAAACTCCACAACTAGAGACTCCGCAACTAGAAACTCCACAACCAGAGACTCTGCAACTAGAAACTCCGCAACTAGAAACTCCGCAGCTAGAAACTACACAACTAGAGAGTCCACAACTAGAAACTCCACAACTAGAAACTCCACAACTAGAAACTCCACAACTAAAAACTCCACAACTGGAAACTCCACAACTAGAGACTCTGGAACTATGGAACTCCGCAACTAGAAACTCCGCAACAAGAAATTCCAGAGCTAGAAACACCAGAACTAGACACTCCGCAACTAGAAACTCCACAATTTGAGACGCCGCAACTAGAAACTCCACAACTTGAAACTTCACAACGAGAAACTCCACAACTAGAAAATCTACAACTAGAGACTCCTCAACTAGAGAATTCGCAACTAGAAACTCCAAACCTAGAGACTCTGCAACTAGAAACTCCGCAGCTAGAAACTCCACAACTAGAAACTCCACAATTAGAAACTCCACAACTAGAACCTCCACAACTAGAGATTCCGCAACTAGAGACTCCACCACTAGAAACTCCACAACTAGAAATTACACAACCAGAAACTCCACAACTAGAAACTCCGCAACTAGAAACTCCGCAACAGAAGACTCTACAACTAGAAACTCCACAACTAGAAACTCCAAAACTAGAAACTCCACAACTAGAAACTCCACAACTAGAAACTTCACAACTAGAGACTCCGACACTAGAGACTCCATAACTATAAACCCCACAACTAGAAACTCCAAAACTCGAAACTCCACAACTCGAAACTCCACAACTGGAAACTCCACAACTAGACACTCCACAACTAAAAACTCTTCAACTAGAAACTCCAAAACTAGAGACTCCACAACTAGAGAATCTACAACTAGATACTTCAAACTAAAAACTCAACAACTAGAAACTTCGAAATTCGAAACTCTACTAGAAACTACACAACCAGAAACTCCACAACTAGAAACTCCACAACTAGAAACTCCACAACTACAAACTCCACAAATACAGACTGGGCAACTAGAAATTCCATATCTAAAAACTCCACAATTAAAAACTGCAAAACTAGAGACTTCTCAACTAGAAACTCAACAACTAGAAACTCCACAACTAAAAACTCCACAACTGAAAACTCCACAACTTGAGACTCCGCAACTTGAAACTTCACAACTAGAAACTCCGCTATTTAAAAATCCGCAACTAGAAACTCCGCAACTAGAAACTCCACAACTTAAAACTCCACAACTAGATACTCCACAACTGGAAACTTTACAACTAGATACTTCACAACTGGAAACTCCACAACTAGATACTTCACAACTGGAAACTCCACAACTAGAAACTCCACAACTAGAGACTCCACAACTCGAATCTCAACAACTAGAAACTCCAGTACTAGAAACTCCACAACCACAGACCCCCCAACTCCACAACTAGAAACTCCACAACATTAAACTCCAAGAAGATACTCCACAACTAGGAACTCCACAACTGGAGACTCCACAAATGGAAACTCCACAACTAGAGACTCTGCAACTAGAAACTTCACAACTAGAGACTCCGCAACTCTACAACTAGAAACTCCACAAGTTTAAACTCCACAACTTAAGACTCCACAACTGGAAACTCCAAAACTAGAAACTCCACAACTAGAGACTCCGCAACTAGAAACTCCGCAACAGAAGACTATACAACTAGAAACTCCACAACTAGAAACTCCAAAACTAGAAACTCCACAACTAGAAACTCCACAACTAGAAACTTCACAACTAGAGACTCCGCAACTAGAGACTCCACAACTATAAACTCCACAACTAGAAACTCCACAACCAGAGACTCTGCAATTCCACAACTAGAAACTCCACAACTGCAAACTCCACAACTAGATACTCCGCAACTAGAAACTCCGCAACTAGAAACTCCACAACCAGAGACTCTGCAACTAGAAACTCCGCAACTAGCAACTCCGCAGCTAGAAACTACACAACTAGAGACTCCACAACTCAAAACTCCACAACTAGAAACTCCAAAACTCGAAACTCCACAACTCGAAACTCCACAACTGGAAACTCCACAACTAGACACTCCACAACTAAAAACTCTTCAACTAGAAACTCCAAAACTAGAGACTCCACAACTAGAGAATCTACAACTAGAGACTTCAAACTAGAAACTCAACAACTAGAAACTTCAAAATTCGAAACTCTACAAGAAACTACACAACTGGAAACTCCACAACTAGACACTCCACAACTAGAAACTCCACAACTAGAGACTCTGCAACTATAGAACTCCGCAACTAGAAACTCCGCAACAAGGAATTCCAGAGCTAGAAACACCACACCTAGACACTCTGCAACTAGAAACTCCACAACTTGAGACGCCACAACTAGAAACTCTACAACTAGAGACTCCTCAACTAGAGAATTCGCAACTAGAAACTCCAAAACTAGAGACTCTGCAACTAGAAACTCCGCAGCTAGAAACTCCACAACTATAAACTCCACAACTAGAGATTCCGCAACTAGAGACTCCACCACTAGAAACTCCACAACTACAAATTCCACAATCAGAAACTCCACAACTAGAAATTCCGCAACTATAGACTCAACAGCTTGAAACTCCACACGTTTAAACTCCACAATTTAAGACTCCACAACTAGAAACTCCACAACTAGAAACTCCCCAACTAGAAACTCCGCAACTAGAAACTCCGCAACAGGAGACTATACAACTAAAAACTCCACAACTAGAAACTCCAAAACTAGAAACTCCACAACTAGAAACTTCACAACTAGAAACTCCGCAACTAGAGACTCCACAACGGGAAACTCCACAACTTCAAACTCCACAACTAGAAACTCCACAACCAGAAACTTCACAACTAGAAACTCCACAACTAGAAACTCCGCAACGAGAGACTCCACATCTAGAAACTCCGCAACTAGAAACTCCACAACTACAAACTCCACAAATATAGACTCGGCAACTAGAAATTCCATATCTAGAAACTCCACAACTACAAACTGCAAAACTAGAGACTTCACAACTAGAAACTCAACAACTAGAAATTTCACAACTAAAAACTCCACAACTGGAAACTCCACAACTTGAGACTCCGCAACTTGAAACTTCACAACTGGAAACCCCACAACTAGATACTCCACAACTGGAAACTCCACAGCTTGAAACTCCATCACTAGACTCCACAACTTGAAACTCCACAACTAGAGACTCCGCAACTGGAAACTTCACAACTAGATACTCCGCAACTGGAAACTCCACAACTAGAAACTCCACAACTAGAGACTCCGCAACTAGACTCCACAACTTGAAACTCCACAACCAGAGACTCCGCAACTAGAAACTCCACAACTAGAAACTCCACAACTGGAAACTCCTCAACTAGATACTCCGCAACTAGAAACTCCTCAACAAGAGACTCCACAACTTGAAACTCCACAGCTTTAAACTCCACAGCTTGAGACTCCACAACTAGAAACTCCACAACTCAAAACTCCACAACTGGAAACTCCACAATTAGAAACTCCACAACCAGAAACTCCACAACTAGAAACTTCACAACTAAAAACTCCACAACTTGAAACTCCGCAACTCGAAACTCCGCAGCTAGAAACTACACAACTAGAGACTCCACAACTAGAAACTCCACAACTAGAAACTTCACAACTTGAAACCTCACAACCTTAAGTTACGCAACTAGAAAATCCACAGCTAGAGATTCCGCAACTAGAAACTCCACAACTAGAAACTCCACAACTCAAAACTCCACAACTAGAAACTCCAAAACTCAAAACTCTACAACTAAAAACTCCACAACTGGAAACTCCACAACTAGACACTCCACAACTAAAACTCTTCAACTAGAAAATCCAAAACTAGAGACTCCACAACTAGAGAATCTACAACTAGAGACTTCAAACTAGAAACTCAACAACTAGAAGCTTCAAAATTCGAAACTCTACTGGAAACTACACAACTGGATACTCCACAACTAGACACTACACAACTAGAAAATCCACAACTAGAGACTGGAACTATGGAACTCCGCAACTAGAAACTCCGCAACAAGAAATTCCAGAGCTAGAAACACCACAACTAGACACTCCGCAACTAGAAACTCCACAATTTGAGACGCCGCAACTAGAAACTCCACAACTAGACACACCACAACTAGAAAATCCACAACTAGAGACTCTGGAACTATGGAACTCCGCAACTAGAAACTCCGCAACAAGAAATTCCAGAGCTAGAAACACCACAACTAGACACTCCGCAACTAGAAACTCCACACTTTGAGACGCCGCAACTAGAAACTCCACAACTTGAAACTTCACAACGAGAAACTCCACAACTAGAAAATCTACAACTAGAGACTCCTCAACTAGAGAATTCGCAACTAGGAACTCCAAACCTAGAGACTCTGCAATCAGAAACTCCGCAGCTAGAAACTCCACAACTAGAAACTCCACAATTAGAAACTCCACAACTAGAAATTCCACAACCAGAAACTCCACAACTAGAAACTCCGCAACTAGAAACTCCGCAACAGAAGACTCTACAACTAGAAACTCCACAACTAGAAACTCCAAAACTAGAAACTCCACAACTAGAAACTCCACAACTAGAAACTTCACAACTAGAGACTCCGCAACTAGAGACTCCACAACTATAAACCCCACAACTAGAAACTCCACAACTAGAAACTCCGCAGCTAGAAACTACACAACTAGAGACTCCACAACTAGAAACTCCACAACTAGCAACTCCACAACTAGAAACTCCACAACTAAAAACTCCACAACTGGAAACTCCACAACTAGAAACTCCACAACTAGAAACTCCACAACTAGAAACTCCGCAACTAGAAACTCCACAATTAGAAACTCCACAACCAGAAAATCCACAACTAGAAACTCCACAACTAAAAACTCCACAACTGGAAACTCCACAACTAGAAACTCCACAACTAGAGACTCCGCAACTGGAAACTCCACAACCAGAGACTCTGCAACTAGAAACTCCGCAACTAGAAACTCCGCAGCTAGAAACTACACAACTAGAGAGTCCACAACTAGAAACTCCACAACTAGAAACTCCACAACTAGAAACTCCACAACTAAAAACTCCACAACTGGAAACTCCACAACTAGAGACTCTGGAACTATGGAACTCCGCAACTAGAAACTCCGCAACAAGAAATTCCAGAGCTAGAAACACCAGAACTAGACACTCCGCAACTAGAAACTCCACAATTTGAGACGCCGCAACTAGAAACTCCACAACTTGAAACTTCACAACGAGAAACTCCACAACTAGAAATTCTACAACTAGAGACTCCTCAACTAGAGAATTCGCAACTAGAAACTCCAAACCTAGAGACTCTGCAACTAGAAACTCCGCAGCTAGAAACTCCACAACTAGAAACTCCACAATTAGAAACTCCACAACTAGAACCTCCACAACTAGAGATTCCGCAACTAGAGACTCCACCACTAGAAACTCCACAACTAGAAATTACACAACCAGAAACTCCACAACTAGAAACTCCGCAACTAGAAACTCCGCAACAGAAGACTCTACAACTAGAAACTCCACAACTAGAAACTCCAAAACTAGAAACTCCACAACTAGAGACTCCGCAACTAGAAACTCCACAACCAGAGACTCTGCAACTAGAAACTCCGCAACTAGAAACTCCGCAGCTAGAAACTACACAACTAGAGAGTCCACAACTAGAAACTCCACAACTAGAAACTCCACAACTAGAAACTCCACAACTAAAAACTCCACAACTGGAAACTCCACAACTAGAGACTCTGGAACTATGGAACTCCGCAACTAGAAACTCCGCAACAAGAAATTCCAGAGCTAGAAACACCAGAACTAGACACTCCGCAACTAGAAACTCCACAATTTGAGACGCCGCAACTAGAAACTCCACAACTTGAAACTTCACAACGAGAAACTCCACAACTAGAAAATCTACAACTAGAGACTCCTCAACTAGAGAATTCGCAACTAAAAACTCCAAACCTAGAGACTCTGCAACTAGAAACTCCGCAGCTAGAAACTCCACAACTAGAAACTCCACAATTAGAAACTCCACAACTAGAACCTCCACAACTAGAGATTCCGCAACTAGAGACTCCACCACTAGAAACTCCACAACTAGAAATTACACAACCAGAAACTCCACAACTAGAAACTCCGCAACTAGAAACTCCGCAACAGAAGACTCTACAACTAGAAACTCCACAACTAGAAACTCCAAAACTAGAAACTCCACAACTAGAAACTCCACAACTAGAAACTTCACAACTAGAGACTCCGACACTAGAGACTCCATAACTATAAACCCCACAACTAGAAACTCCAAAACTCGAAACTCCACAACTCGAAACTCCACAACTGGAAACTCCACAACTAGACACTCCACAACTAAAAACTCTTCAACTAGAAACTCCAAAACTAGAGACTCCACAACTAGAGAATCTACAACTAGATACTTCAAACTAAAAACTCAACAACTAGAAACTTCGAAATTCGAAACTCTACTAGAAACTACACAACCAGAAACTCCACAACTAGAAACTCCACAACTAGAAACTCCACAACTACAAACTCCACAAATACAGACTGGGCAACTAGAAATTCCATATCTAAAAACTCCACAATTAAAAACTGCAAAACTAGAGACTTCTCAACTAGAAACTCAACAACTAGAAACTCCACAACTAAAAACTCCACAACTGAAAACTCCACAACTTGAGACTCCGCAACTTGAAACTTCACAACTAGAAACTCCGCTATTTAAAAATCCGCAACTAGAAACTCCGCAACTAGAAACTCCACAACTTAAAACTCCACAACTAGATACTCCACAACTGGAAACTTTACAACTAGATACTTCACAACTGGAAACTCCACAACTAGATACTTCACAACTGGAAACTCCACAACTAGAAACTCCACAACTAGAGACTCCACAACTCGAATCTCAACAACTAGAAACTCCAGTACTAGAAACTCCACAACCACAGACCCCCCAACTCCACAACTAGAAACTCCACAACATTAAACTCCAAGAAGATACTCCACAACTAGGAACTCCACAACTGGAGACTCCACAAATGGAAACTCCACAACTAGAGACTCTGCAACTAGAAACTTCACAACTAGAGACTCCGCAACTCTACAACTAGAAACTCCACAAGTTTAAACTCCACAACTTAAGACTCCACAACTGGAAACTCCAAAACTAGAAACTCCACAACTAGAGACTCCGCAACTAGAAACTCCGCAACAGAAGACTATACAACTAGAAACTCCACAACTAGAAACTCCAAAACTAGAAACTCCACAACTAGAAACTCCACAACTAGAAACTTCACAACTAGAGACTCCGCAACTAGAGACTCCACAACTATAAACTCCACAACTAGAAACTCCACAACCAGAGACTCTGCAATTCCACAACTAGAAACTCCACAACTGCAAACTCCACAACTAGATACTCCGCAACTAGAAACTCCGCAACTAGAAACTCCACAACCAGAGACTCTGCAACTAGAAACTCCGCAACTAGCAACTCCGCAGCTAGAAACTACACAACTAGAGACTCCACAACTCAAAACTCCACAACTAGAAACTCCAAAACTCGAAACTCCACAACTCGAAACTCCACAACTGGAAACTCCACAACTAGACACTCCACAACTAAAAACTCTTCAACTAGAAACTCCAAAACTAGAGACTCCACAACTAGAGAATCTACAACTAGAGACTTCAAACTAGAAACTCAACAACTAGAAACTTCAAAATTCGAAACTCTACAAGAAACTACACAACTGGAAACTCCACAACTAGACACTCCACAACTAGAAACTCCACAACTAGAGACTCTGCAACTATAGAACTCCGCAACTAGAAACTCCGCAACAAGGAATTCCAGAGCTAGAAACACCACACCTAGACACTCTGCAACTAGAAACTCCACAACTTGAGACGCCACAACTAGAAACTCTACAACTAGAGACTCCTCAACTAGAGAATTCGCAACTAGAAACTCCAAAACTAGAGACTCTGCAACTAGAAACTCCGCAGCTAGAAACTCCACAACTATAAACTCCACAACTAGAGATTCCGCAACTAGAGACTCCACCACTAGAAACTCCACAACTACAAATTCCACAATCAGAAACTCCACAACTAGAAATTCCGCAACTATAGACTCAACAGCTTGAAACTCCACACGTTTAAACTCCACAATTTAAGACTCCACAACTAGAAACTCCACAACTAGAAACTCCCCAACTAGAAACTCCGCAACTAGAAACTCCGCAACAGGAGACTATACAACTAAAAACTCCACAACTAGAAACTCCAAAACTAGAAACTCCACAACTAGAAACTTCACAACTAGAAACTCCGCAACTAGAGACTCCACAACGGGAAACTCCACAACTTCAAACTCCACAACTAGAAACTCCACAACCAGAAACTTCACAACTAGAAACTCCACAACTAGAAACTCCGCAACGAGAGACTCCACATCTAGAAACTCCGCAACTAGAAACTCCACAACTACAAACTCCACAAATATAGACTCGGCAACTAGAAATTCCATATCTAGAAACTCCACAACTACAAACTGCAAAACTAGAGACTTCACAACTAGAAACTCAACAACTAGAAATTTCACAACTAAAAACTCCACAACTGGAAACTCCACAACTTGAGACTCCGCAACTTGAAACTTCACAACTGGAAACCCCACAACTAGATACTCCACAACTGGAAACTCCACAGCTTGAAACTCCATCACTAGACTCCACAACTTGAAACTCCACAACTAGAGACTCCGCAACTGGAAACTTCACAACTAGATACTCTGCAACTGGAAACTCCACAACTGGAAACTCCACAACTAGAGACTCCGCAACTAGAATCCACAACTTGAAACTCCACAACTAGAGACTCCGCAACTAGAAACTCCACAACTAGAAACTCCACAACTAGAAAATCTACAACTAGAGACTCCTCAACTAGAGAATTCGCAACTAGAAACTCCAAACCTAGAGACTCTGCAACTAGAAACTCCGCAGCTAGAAACTCCACAACTAGAAACTCCACAATTAGAAACTCCACAACTAGAACCTCCACAACTAGAGATTCCGCAACTAGAGACTCCACCACTAGAAACTCCACAACTAGAAATTACACAACCAGAAACTCCACAACTAGAAACTCCGCAACTAGAAACTCCGCAACAGAAGACTCTACAACTAGAAACTCCACAACTAGAAACTCCACAACTAGAAAATCTACAACTAGAGACTCCTCAACTAGAGAATTCGCAACTAGAAACTCCAAACCTAGAGACTCTGCAACTAGAAACTCCGCAGCTAGAAACTCCACAACTAGAAACTCCACAATTAGAAACTCCACAACTAGAACCTCCACAACTAGAGATTCCGCAACTAGAGACTCCACCACTAGAAACTCCACAACTAGAAATTACACAACCAGAAACTCCACAACTAGAAACTCCGCAACTAGAAACTCCGCAACAGAAGACTCTACAACTAGAAACTCCACAACTAGAAACTCCAAAACTAGAAACTCCACAACTAGAGACTCCGCAACTAGAAACTCCACAACCAGAGACTCTGCAACTAGAAACTCCGCAACTAGAAACTCCGCAGCTAGAAACTACACAACTAGAGAGTCCACAACTAGAAACTCCACAACTAGAAACTCCACAACTAGAAACTCCACAACTAAAAACTCCACAACTGGAAACTCCACAACTAGAGACTCTGGAACTATGGAACTCCGCAACTAGAAACTCCGCAACAAGAAATTCCAGAGCTAGAAACACCAGAACTAGACACTCCGCAACTAGAAACTCCACAATTTGAGACGCCGCAACTAGAAACTCCACAACTTGAAACTTCACAACGAGAAACTCCACAACTAGAAAATCTACAACTAGAGACTCCTCAACTAGAGAATTCGCAACTAGAAACTCCAAACCTAGAGACTCTGCAACTAGAAACTCCGCAGCTAGAAACTCCACAACTAGAAACTCCACAATTAGAAACTCCACAACTAGAACCTCCACAACTAGAGATTCCGCAACTAGAGACTCCACCACTAGAAACTCCACAACTAGAAATTACACAACCAGAAACTCCACAACTAGAAACTCCGCAACTAGAAACTCCGCAACAGAAGACTCTACAACTAGAAACTCCACAACTAGAAACTCCAAAACTAGAAACTCCACAACTAGAAACTCCACAACTAGAAACTTCACAACTAGAGACTCCGACACTAGAGACTCCATAACTATAAACCCCACAACTAGAAACTCCAAAACTCGAAACTCCACAACTCGAAACTCCACAACTGGAAACTCCACAACTAGACACTCCACAACTAAAACCTCTTCAACTAGAAACTCCAAAACTAGAGACTCCACAACTAGAGAATCTACAACTAGATACTTCAAACTAAAAACTCAACAACTAGAAACTTCGAAATTCGAAACTCTACTAGAAACTACACAACCAGAAACTCCACAACTAGAAACTCCACAACTAGAAACTCCACAACTACAAACTCCACAAATACAGACTGGGCAACTAGAAATTCCATATCTAAAAACTCCACAATTAAAAACTGCAAAACTAGAGACTTCTCAACTAGAAACTCAACAACTAGAAACTCCACAACTAAAAACTCCACAACTGAAAACTCCACAACTTGAGACTCCGCAACTTGAAACTTCACAACTAGAAACTCCGCTATTTAAAAATCCGCAACTAGAAACTCCGCAACTAGAAACTCCACAACTTAAAACTCCACAACTAGATACTCCACAACTGGAAACTTTACAACTAGATACTTCACAACTGGAAACTCCACAACTAGATACTTCACAACTGGAAACTCCACAACTAGAAACTCCACAACTAGAGACTCCACAACTCGAATCTCAACAACTAGAAACTCCAGTACTAGAAACTCCACAACCACAGACCCCCCAACTCCACAACTAGAAACTCCACAACATTAAACTCCAACAAGATACTCCACAACTAGGAACTCCACAACTGGAGACTCCACAAATGGAAACTCCACAACTAGAGACTCTGCAACTAGAAACTTCACAACTAGAGACTCCGCAACTCCACAACTAGAAACTCCACAAGTTTAAACTCCACAACTTAAGACTCCACAACTGGAAACTCCACAACTAGAAACTCCACAACTAGAGACTCCGCAACTAGAAACTCCGCAACAGAAGACTATACAACTAGAAACTCCACAACTAGAAACTCCAAAACTAGAAACTCCACAACTAGAAACTCCACAACTAGAAACTTCACAACTAGAGACTCCGCAACTAGAGACTCCACAACTATAAACTCCACAACTAGAAACTCCACAACCAGAGACTCTGCAATTCCACAACTAGAAACTCCACAACTGCAAACTCCACAACTAGATACTCCGCAACTAGAAACTCCGCAACTAGAAACTCCACAACCAGAGACTCTGCAACTAGAAACTCCGCAACTAGCAACTCCGCAGCTAGAAACTACACAACTAGAGACTCCACAACTCAAAACTCAACAACTAGAAACTTCAAATTTCGAAACTCTACTAGAAACTACACAACTGGAAACTCCACAACTAGACACTCCACAACTAGAAACTCCACAACTAGAGACTCTGCAACTATAGAATTCCGCAACTAGAAACTCCGCAACAAGGAATTCCAGAGCTAGAAACACCACACCTAGACACTCCGCAACTAGAAACTCCACAACTTGAGACGCCACAACTAGAAACTCCACAACTCGAAACTTCACAACGAGAAACTCCACAACTAGAAACTCTACAACTAGAGACTCCTCAACTAGAGAATTCGCAACTAGAAACTCCAAAACTAGAGACTCTGCAACTAGAAACTCCGCAGCTAGAAACTCCACAACTATAAACTCCACAATTAGAAACTCCACAACTAGAACCTCCACAACTAGAGATTCCGCAACTAGAGACTCCACCACTAGAAACTCCACAACTACAAATTCCACAATCAGAAACTCCACAACTAGAAATTCCGCAACTATAGACTCAACAGCTTGAAACTCCACACGTTTAAACGCCACAATTTAAGACTCCACAACTAGAAACTCCACAACTAGAAACTCCCCAACTAGAAACTCCGCAACTAGAAACTCCGCAACAGGAGACTCTACAACTAGAAACTCCACAACTAGAAACTCCAAAACTAGAAACTCCACAACTAGAAACTTCACAACTAGAAACTCCGCAACTAGAGACTCCACAACGGGAAACTCCACAACTTCAAACTCCACAACTAGAAACTCCACAACCAGAAACTTCACAACTAGAAACTCCACAACTAGAAACTCCGCAACGAGAGACTCCACATCTAGAAACTCCGCAACTAGAAACTCCACAACTACAAACTCCACAAATATAGACTCGGCAACTAGAAATTCCATATCTAGAAACTCCACAACTACAAACTGCAAAACTAGAGACTTCACAACTAGAAACTCAACAACTAGAAATTTCACAACTAAAAACTCCACAACTGGAAACTCCACAACTTGAGACTCCGCAACTTGAAACTTCACAACTGGAAACCCCACAACTAGATACTCCACAACTGGAAACTCCACAGCTTGAAACTCCATCACTAGACTCCACAACTTGAAACTCCACAACTAGAGACTCCGCAACTGGAAACTTCACAACTAGATACTCCGCAACTGGAAACTCCACAACTAGAAACTCCACAACTAGAGACTCCGCAACTAGAATCCACAACTTGAAACTCCACAACTAGAGACTCCGCAACTAGAAACTCCACAACTAGAAACTCCACAACTGGAAACTCCACAACTAGATACCCCGCAACTAGAAACTCCTCAACAAGAGACTCCACAACTTGAAACTCCACAGCTTTAAACTCCACAACTTGAGACTCCACAACTAGAAACACCACAACTCAAAACTCCACAACTGGAAACTCCACAATTAGAAACTCCACAACCAGAAACTCCACAACTAGAAACTTCACAACTAAAAACTCCACAACTTGAAACTCCGCAACTCGAAACTCCGCAGCTAGAAACTACACAACTAGAGACTCCACAACTAGAAACTCCACAACTAGAAACTCCACAACTTGAAACCTCACAACCTTAGGTTACGCAACTAAAAAATCCACAGCTAGAGATTCCGCAACTAGAAACTCCACAACTAGAAACTCCACAACTCAAAACTCCACAACTAGAAACTCCAAAACTCAAAACTCTACAACTAAAAACTCCACAACTGGAAACTCCACAACTAGACACTCCACAACTAAAACTCTTCAACTAGAAAATCCAAAACTAGAGACTCCACAACTAGAGAATCTACAACTAGAGGCTTCAAACTAGAAACTCAACAACTAGAAGCTTCAAAATTCGAAACTCTACTGGAAACTACACAACTGGATACTCCACAACTAGACACTACACAACTAGAAAATCCACCACTAGAGACTGGAACTATGGAACTCCGCAACTAGAAACTCCGCAACAAGAAATTCCAGTGCTAGAAACACCACAACTAGACAGTCCGCAACTAGAAACTCCACAATTTGAGACGCCGCAACTAGAAACTCCACAACTAGACACTCCACAACTAGAAAATCCACAACTAGAGACTCTGCAACTATGGAACTCCGCAACTAGAAACTCCGCAACAAGAAATTCCAGAGCTAGAAACACCACAACTAGACACTCCGCAACTAGAAACTCCACACTTTGAGACGCCGCAACTAGAAACTCCAACACTTGAAACTTCACAACGAGAAACTCCACAACTAGAAAATCTACAACTAGAGACTCCTCAACTAAAGAATTCGCAACTAGAAACTCCAAACCTAGAGACTCTGCAACCAGAACTCCGCAGCTAGAAACTCCACAACTAGAAACTCCACAATTAGAAACTCCACAACTAGAAATTCCACAACCAGAAACTCCACAACTAGAAACTCCGCAACTAGAAACTCCGCAACAGAAGACTCTACAACTAGAAACTCCACAACTAGAAACTCCAAAACTAGAAACTCCACAACTAGAAACTCCACAACTAGAAACTTCAAAATTAGAGATTCCGCAACTAGAGACTCCACAACTATAAACACCACAACTAGAAACTCCACAACTAGAAACTCCGCAGCTAGAAACTACACAACTAGAGACTCCACAACTAGAAACTCCACAACTAGCAACTCCACAACTAAAAACTCCACAACTGGAAACTCCACAACTAGAAACTCCACAACTAGAGACTCCCCAACTAGAAACTCCACAACCAGAGACTCTGCAACTAGAAACTCCGCAGCTAAAAACTCCACAACTGGAAACTCCACAACTAGAAACTCCACAACTAGAGACTCCCCAACTAGAAACTCCACAACCAGAGACTCTGCAACTAGAAACTCCGCAGCTAGAAACTACACAACTAGAGACTCCACAACTAGAAACTCCACAACTAGAAACTCCACAACTAGAAACTCCACAACTATAACTCCACAACTGGAAACTCCACAACTAGAAACTCCACAACTAGAAACTCCACAACTAGAGACTCCGCAACTAGAAACTCCACAACCAGAGACTCTGCAACTAGAAACTCTGCAACTAGAAACTCCGCAGCTAGAAACTACACAACTAGAGACTCCACAACTAGAAACTCCGCAACTAGAAACTCCACAACTAGAAACTCCAAAACTCGAAACTCCACAACTCGAAACTCCACAACTGGAAACTCCACAACTAGACACTCCACAACTAAAAACTCTTCAACTAGAAACTCCAAAACTAGAGACTCCACAACTAGAGAATCTACAACTAGAGACTTCAAACTAAAAACTCAACAACTAGAAACTTCGAAATTCGAAACTCTACTAGAAACTACACAACCAGAAACTCCACAACTAGAAACTCCACAACTAGAAACTCCACAACTACAAACTCCACAAATACAGACTCGGCAACTAGAAATTCCATATCTAAAAACTCCACAACTAAAAACTGCAAAACTAGAGACTTCTCAACTAGAAACTCAACAACTAGAAACTCCACAACTAAAAACTCCACAACTGAAAACTCCACAACTTGAGACTCCGCAACTTGAAACTTCACAACTAGAAACTCCGCTATCAAAAAATCCGCAACTAGAAACTCCGCAACTAGAAACTCCACAACTTAAAACTCCACAACTAGATACTCCACAACTGGAAACTTTACAACTAGATACTTCACAACTGGAAACTCCACAACTAGATACTTCACAACTGGAAGCTCCACAACTAGAAACTCCACAACTAGAGACTCCACAACTCGAATCTCAACAACTAGAAACTCCAGTACTAGAAACTCCACAACCACAGACGCCCCAACTCCACAACTAGAAACTCCACAACATTAAACTCCAACAAGATACTCCACAACTAGGAACTCCACAACTGGAGACTCCACAAATGGAAACTCCACAACTAGAGACTCTGCAACTAGAAACTTCACAACTAGAGACTCCGCAACTCCACAACTAGAAACTTCACAAGTTTAAACTCCACAACTTAAGACTCCACAACTGGAAACTCCAAAACTAGAAACTCCACAACTAGAGACTCCGCAACTAGAAACTCCGCAGCAGAAGACTATACAACTAGAAACTCCACAACTAGAAACTCCAAAACTAGAAACTCCACAACTAGAAACTCCACAACTAGAAACTTCACAACTAGAGACTCCGCAACTAGAGACTCCACAACTATAAACTCCACAACTAGAAACTCCACAACCAGAGACTCTGCAATTCCACAACTAGAAACTCCACAACTGCAAACTCCACAACTAGATACTCCGCAACTAGAAACTCCGCAACTAGAAACTCCACAACCAGAGACTCTGCAACTAGAAACTCCGCAACTAGCAACTCCGCAGCTAGAAACTACACAACTAGAGACTCCACAACTAGAAACTCTGCAACTAGAAACTCCACAACTAGAAACTCCACAACTCAAAACTCCACAACTAGAAACTCCAAAACTCGAAACTCCACAACTCGAAACTCCACAACTGGAAACTCCACAACTAGACACTCCACAACTAAAAGGTCTTCAACTAGAAACTCCAAAACTAGAGACTCCACAACTAGAGAATCTACAACTAGAGACTTCAAACTAGAAACTCAACAACTAGAAACTTCAAAATTCGAAACTCTACTAGAAACTACACAACTGGAAACTCCACAACTAGACACTCCACAACTAGAAACTCCACAACTAGAGACTCTGCAACTATAGAACTCCGCAACTAGAAACTCCGCAACAAGGAATTCCAGAGCTAGAAACACCACACCTAGACACTCCGCAACTAGAAACTCCACAACTTGAGACGCCACAACTAGAAACTCCACAACTCGAAACTTCACAACGAGAAACTCCACAACTAGAAACTCTACAACTAGAGACTCCTCAACTAGAGAATTCGCCACTAGAAACTCCAAAACTAGAGACTCTGCAACTAGAAACTCCGCAGCTAGAAACTCCACAACTATAAACTCCACAATTAGAAACTCCACAACTAGAACCTCCACAACTAGAGATTCCGCATCTAGAGACTCCACCACTAGAAACTCCACAACTACAAATTCCACAATCAGAAACTCCACAACTAGAAACTCCGCAACTAGAAACTCCGCAACTAGAGACTCACCAACTAGAAACTCCACAACTAGAAACTCCACAACTACAAACTCCACAAATACAGACTCGGCAACTAGAAATTCCATATCTGGAAACTCCACAACTAAAAACTGCAAAACTAGAGACTTATAATTTAAAAACTCAACAACTAGAAACTCCACAACTAAAACCTCCACAACTGAAAACTCCACAACTTGAGACTCCGCAACTTGAAACTTCACAACTAGAAACTCTGCTATTAAAAACTCCACAACTAGAGACTCCGCAACTAGAAACTCCACAATTAGAAACTCCACAACCAGAAAATCCACAACTAGAAACTCCAACACTAAAAACTCCACAACTGGAAACTCCACAACTAGAAACTCCACAACTAGAGACTCCGCAACTAGAAACTCCACAACCAGAGACTCTGCAACTAGAAACTCCGCAGCTAGAAACTACACAACTAGAGACTCCACAACTAGAAACTCCACAACTAGAAACTCCACAACTACAAACTCCACAACTAAAAACTCCACAACTGGAAACTCCACAACTAGAAACTCCACAACTAGAAACTCCACAACTAGAGACTCCGCAACTAGAAACTCCACAACCAGAGACTCTGCAACTAGAAACTCTGCAACTAGAAACTCCGCAGCTAGAAACTACACGACTAGAGACTCCACAACTAGAAACTCCGCAACTAGAAACTCCACAACTAGAAACTCCACAACTCAAAACTCCACAACTAGAAACTCCAAAACTCGAAACTCCACAACTCGAAACTCCACAACTGGAAACTCCACAACTAGACACTCCACAACTAAAAACTCTTCAACTAGAAACTCCAAAACTAGAGACTCCACAACTAGAGAATCTACAACTAGAGACTTCAAACTAAAAACTCAACAACTAGAAACTTCGAAATTCGAAACTCTACTAGAAACTACACAACCAGAAACTCCACAACTAGAAACTCCACAACTAGAAACTCCACAACTACAAACTCCACAAATACACACTCGGCAACTAGAAATTCCATATCTAAAAACTCCACAACTAAAAACTGCAAAACTAGAGACTTCTCAACTAGAAACTCAACAACTAGAAACTCCACAACTAAAAACTCCACAACTTGAGACTCCGCAACTTGAAACTTCACAACTAGAAACTCCGCTATTAAAAAATCCGCAACTAGAAACTCCGCAACTAGAAACTCCACAACTTAAAACTCCACAACTAGATACTCCACAACTGGAAACTTTACAACTAGATACTTCACAACTGGAAACTCCACAACTAGATACTTCACAACTGGAAACTCCACAACTAGAAACTCCACAACTAGAGACTCCACAACTCGAATCTCAACAACTAGAAACTCCAGTACTAGAAACTCCACAACCACAGACGCCCCAACTCCACAACTAGAAACTCCACAACATTAAACTCCAACAAGATACTCCACAACTAGGAACTCCACAACTGGAGACTCCACAAATGGAAACTCCACAACTAGAGACTCTGCCACTAGAAACTTCACAACTAGAGACTCCGCAACTCCACAACAAGAAACTCCACAAGTTTAAACTCCACAACTTAAGACTCCACAACTGGAAACTCCAAAAATAGAAACTCCACAACTAGAGACTCCGCAACTAGAAACTCCGCAACAGAAGACTATACAACTAGAAACTCCACAACTAGAAACTCCAAAAGTAGAAACTCCACAACTAGAAACTCCACAACTAGAAACTTCACAACTAGAGACTCCGCAACTAGAGACTCCACAACTATAAACTCCACAACTAGAAACTCCACAACCAGAGACTCTGCAATTCCACAACTAGAAACTCCACAACTGCAAACTCCACAACTAGATACTCCGCAACTAGAAACTCCGCAACTAGAAACTCCACAACCAGAGACTCTGCAACTAGAAACTCCGCAACTAGCAACTCCGCAGCTAGAAACTACACAACTAGAGACTCCACAACTAGAAACTCCGCAACTAGAAACTCCACAACTAGAAACTCCACAACTCAAAACTCCACAACTAGAAACTCCAAAACTCGAAACTCCACAACTCGAAACTCCACAACTGGAAACTCCACAACTAGACACTCCACAACTAAAAACTCTTCAACTAGAAACTCCAAAACTAGAGACTCCACAACTAGAGAATCTACAACTAGAGACTTCAAACTAGAAACTCAACAACTAGAAACTTCAAAATTCGAAACTCTACTAGAAACTACACAACTGGAAACTCCACAACTAGACACTCCACAAGTAGAAACTCCACAACTAGAGACTCTGCAACTATAGAACTCCGCAACTAGAAACTCCACAACAAGGAATTCCAGAGCTAGAAACACCACACCTAGACACTCCGCAACTAGAAACTCCACAACTTGAGACGCCACAACTAGAAACTCCACAACTCGAAACTTCACAACGAGAAACTCCACAACTAGAAACTCTACAACTAGAGACTCCTCAACTAGAGAATTCGCAACTAGAAACTCCAAAACTAGAGACTCTGCAACTAGAAACTCCGCAGCTAGAAACTCCACAACTATAAACTCCACAATTAGAAACTCCACAACTAGAACCTCCACAACTAGAGATTCCGCAACTAGAGACTCCAACACTAGAAACTCCACAACTACAAATTCCACAATCAGAAACTCCACAACTAGAAACTCCGCAACTAGAAACTCCGCAACTAGAGACTCACCAACTAGAAACTCCACAACTAGAAACTCCACAACTACAAACTCCACAAATACAGACTCGGCAACTAGAAATTCCATATCTAGAAACTCCACAACTAAAAACTGCAAAACTAGAGACTTATAATTTAGAAACTCAACAACTAGAAACTCCACAACTAAAAACTCCACAACTAGAAACTCCACAACTGAAAACTCCACAACTAGAAACTCCACAACTGAAAACTCCACAACTGGAAACTCCACAACTACAGACTCCGCAACTAGAAACTCCACAACCAGAAACTCCACAACTAGAGACTCCGTAACTAGAAACTCCACAACTAGAAATTCCACAACTAGAAACTCCACAACTAGAAACTCTGCAACTAGAGACTCCACAACTAGAAACTCCACAACTACAAACTCCATAAATAGAGACTCGGCTACAAGACATTTCATGTCTAGAAAGTCCACAACTAAAAACTTCACAACTGGAAACTCCAAAACTAGAAACTCCACAACTAGAGTCTCCGCAACTAGACTCCACAACTTGAAGCTCCACAACTAGAGACTCCGCAAGTAGAAACTCCACAACTAGAAACTCCACAACTGGAAACTCCACAACTAGATACTCCGCAACTAGAAACTCCACAACTAGAGACTCCACAACTTGAAACTCCACAACTTTAAACTCCACAACTCAAAACTCCACAACTAGAAACTCCACAACTGGAAACTCCACAACCAGAAACTCCGCAACTAGAAACTCCTCAACAGGAGACTCTACAACTAGAAACTCCACAACTAGAAACTCCAAAACTAGAAACTCCACCACTAGAAACTCCGCAACTAGAAACTCCACCACTAGAGACTCCACCACTAGAAACTCCATAACTAGAAACTCCACAACCAGAAACTCCACAACTAGAAACTCCACAACTAGAAACTCCGCAACTAGAGACTCACCAACTAGAAACTCCACAACTAGAAACTCCACAACTACAAACTCCACAAATACAGACTCGGCAACTAGAAATTCCATATCTAGAAACTCCACAACTAAAACTGCAAAACTAGAGACTTCTCAACTAGAAACTCAACAACTAGAAACTCCACAACTAAAAACTCTACAACTGAAAACTCCACAACTTGAGACTCCGCAACTTGAAACTTCACAACTAGAAACTCCGCTATTAAAAACTCCGCAACTAGAAACTCCACAACTAGAAACTCCACAACTTAGAACTCCACAACTAGATACTCCACAACTGTAAACTCCACAACTTGAGACTCCACAACTAGAAACTCCACAACTAGAAACTCTGCAACTAGATACTTCACAACTGGAAACTCCACAACTAGAAACTCCACAACTAGAGACTCCACAACTCGAATCTCAACAACTAGAAACTCCAGTACTAGAAACTCCACAACCACAGACCCCCCAACTCCACAACTAGAAACTCCACAACATTAAACTCCAACAAGATACTCCACAACTAGGAACTCCACAACTGGAGACTCCACAAATGGAAACTCCACAACTAGAGACTCTGCAACTAGAAACTTCACAACTAGAGACTCCGCAACTCCACAACTAGAAACTCCACAAGTTTAAACTCCACAACTTAAGACTCCACAACTGGAAACTCCAAAACTAGAAGCTCCACAACTAGAGACTCCGCAACTAGAAACTCCGCAACAGAAGACTATACAACTAGAAACTCCACAACTAGAAACTCCAAAACTAGAAACTCCACAACTAGAAACTCCACAACTAGAAACTTCACAACTAGAGACTCCGCAACTAGAGACTCCACAACTATAAACTCCACAACTAGAAACTCCACAACCAGAGACTCTGCAATTCCACAACTAGAAACTCCACAACTGCAAACTCCACAACTAGATACTCCGCAACTAGAAACTCCGCAACTAGAAACTCCACAACCAGAGACTCTGCAACTAGAAACTCCGCAACTAGCAACTCCGCAGCTAGAAACTACACAACTAGAGACTCCACAACTCAAAACTCCACAACTAGAAACTCCACAACTCGAAACTCCACAACTCGAAACTCCACAACTGGAAACTCCACAACTAGACACTCCACAACTAAAAACTCTTCAACTAGAAACTCCAAAACTAGAGACTCCACAACTAGAGAATCTACAACTAGAGACTTCAAACTAGAAACTCAACAACTAGAAACTTCAAAATTCGAAACTCTACTAGAAACTACACAACTGGAAACTCCACAACTAGACACTCCACAACTAGAAACTCCACAACTAGAGACTCTGCAACTATAGAACTCCGCAACTAGAAACTCCGCAACAAGGAATTCCAGAGCTAGAAACACCACACCTAGACACTCCGCAACTAGGAACTCCACAACTTGAGACGCCACAACTAGAAACTCCACAACTCGAAACTTCACAACGAGAAACTCCACAACTAGAAACTCTACAACTAGAGACTCCTCAACTAGAGAATTCGCAACTAGAAACTCCAAAACTAGAGACTCTGCAACTAGAAACTCCGCAGCTAGAAACTCCACAACTATAAACTCCACAATTAGAAACTCCACAACTAGAACCTCCACAACTAGAGATTCCGCAACTAGAGACTCCACCACTAGAAACTCCACAACTACAAATTCCACAATCAGAAACTCCACAACTAGAAATTCCGCAACTATAGACTCAACAGCTTGAAACTCCACACGTTTAAACTCCACAATTTAAGACTCCACAACTAGAAACTCCACAACTAGAAACTCCCCAACTAGAAACTCCGCAACTAGAAACTCCGCAACAGGAGACTCTACAACTAGAAACTCCACAACTAGAAACTCCAAAACTAGAAACTTCACAACTAGAAACTTCACAACTAGAAACTCCGCAACTAGAGACTCCACAACGGGAAACTCCACAACTTCAAACTCCACAACTAGAAACTCCACAACCAGAAACTTCACAACTAGAAACTCCACAACTAGAAACTCCGCAACGAGAGACTCCACATCTAGAAACTCCGCAACTAGAAACTCCACAACTACAAACTCCACAAATATAGACTCGGCAACTAGAAATTCCATATCTAGAAACTCCACAACTACAAACTGCAAAACTAGAGACTTCACAACTAGAAACTCAACAACTAGAAATTTCACAACTAAAAACTCCACAACTGGAAACTCCACAACTTGAGACTCCGCAACTTGAAACTTCACAACTGGAAACCCCACAACTAGATACTCCACAACTGGAAACTCCACAGCTTGAAACTCCATCACTAGACTCCACAACTTGAAACTCCACAACTAGAGACTCCGCAACTGGAAACTTCACAACTAGATACTCCGCAACTGGAAACTCCACAACTAGAAACTCCACAACTAGAGACTCCGCAACTAGAATCCACAACTTGAAACTCCACAACTAGAGACTCCGCAACTAGAAACTCCACAACTAGAAACTCCACAACTGGAAACTCCACAACTAGATACTCCGCAACTAGAAACTCCTCAACAAGAGACTCCACAACTTGAAACTGCACAGCTTTAAACTCCACAAGTTGAGACTCCACAACTAGAAACACCACAACTCAAAACTCCACAACTGGAAACTCCACAATTAGAAACTCCACAACCAGAAACTCCACAACTAGAAACTTCACAACTAAAAACTCCACAACTTGAAACTCCGCAGCTCGAAACTCCGCAGCTAGAAACTACACAACTAGAGACTCCACAACTAGAAACTCCACAACTAGAAACTCCACAACTTGAAACCTCACAACCTTAAGTTACGCAACTAGAAAATCCACAGCTAGAGATTCCGCAACTAGAAACTCCACAACTAGAAACTCCACAACTAGAAACTCCAAAACTCAAAACTCTACAACTAAAAACTCCACAACTGGAAACTCCACAACTAGACACTCCACAACTAAAACTCTTCAACTAGAAAATCCAAAACTAGAGACTCCACAACTAGAGAATCTACAACTAGAGGCTTCAAACTAGAAACTCAACAACTAGAAGCTTCAAAATTCGAAACTCTACTGGAAACTACACAACTGTGTAGTGGGCACGGAAGCGCGATGGAAAGAACAGCCAAAGGCTTACGCACCTGTCTTTTCGTCTTGCAGTACGTCGCTGTTTTCGCGGCCGGCGTACCAGTGGCTGGTCTACGGGAAAGCTTCGCGCTCTCGGACGGAATTCGTGAAGCCGCCCCTTCCCCGGATCTTCCATTATCGGACGGAATCTGTGCTGTTGCCCCTTCACCAGACCTGCCAGAAACAGCTTGCTGGGACCTGACCAACATCGTCGAGCGCCACCTGCAGCACCACCAGTGCGCAGCTGCGACATCAACGTCATCTCGTCCGGATAGGATAAGACCCAGCATCGAGCACTATCACTGCAGTGGGCACGGAAGCGCGATGGAAAGAACAGCCAAAGGCTTACGCACCTGTCTTTTCGTCTTGCAGTACGTCGCTGTTTTCGCGGCCGGCGTACCAGTGGCTGGTCTACGGGAAAGCTTCGCGCTCTCGGACGGAATTCGTGAAGCCGCCCCTTCCCCGGATCTTCCATTATCGGACGGAATCTGTGCTGTTGCCCCTTCACCAGACCTGCCAGAAACAGCTTGCTGGGACCTGACCAACATCGTCGAGCGCCACCTGCAGCACCACCAGTGCGCAGCTGCGACATCAACGTCATCTCGTCCGGATAGGATAAGACCCAGCATCGAGCACTATCACTGCAGTGGGCACGGAAGCGCGATGGAAAGAACAGCCAAAGGCTTACGCACCTGTCTTTTCGTCTTGCAGTACGTCGCTGTTTTCGCGGCCGGCGTACCAGTGGCTGGTCTACGGGAAAGCTTCGCGCTCTCGGACGGAATTCGTGAAGCCGCCCCTTCCCCGGATCTTCCATTATCGGACGGAATCTGTGCTGTTGCCCCTTCACCAGACCTGCCAGAAACAGCTTGCTGGGACCTGACCAACATCGTCGAGCGCCACCTGCAGCATCACCAGTGCGCAGCTGCGACATCAACGTCATCTCGTCCGGATAGGATAAGACCCAGCATCGAGCACTATCACTGCAGTGGGCACGGAAGCGCGATGGAAAGAACAGCCAAAGGCTTACGCACCTGTCTTTTCGTCTTGCAGGTTAGTTATCTTTCTAAACTGCCTTGTCGTAGCTTCCGATCTGATGAACCCTTTATTGTTGTGCTTCCGTGCCCACAAGCCGTTCTCTTGCCTTTTTGTTCTTTGCTACTACTTCTTTGTGGGGATGTAGAAAGCAACCCAGGTCCTGACAACTTAGCAGAACTAGTGAAAACGATGAAGGATTTGAACGAACGTACAAAAAGAATGGAATCAGCGCAAACAACAATATTGGACACCGTATCTGTGTTAAAAGAACAACAACAGTCAGTTTCAGAATCAATAAACGAAATAAAGGACAGACTGGCGAAAGTTGAAAACCAAACCTCCGTTATCGAGCACTGGCAGCATGAAATGAAAGAACTACGCACCACTGTTGAGCGCCTTGAAAAAGACACTAGTAATATGCATTCGCGTCTTGATGACGCAGAGGATCGATCGCGGAGAAACAATCTTGTCTTTTATGGAATTCCAGATGCCGCAGATGAAACTTCTTCGGAATCGGAAAAAAAGATCATCAACCTCCTGACTAATACTATCCAAATTGATGTCACAAGTTCTGATATATGCCGCGCTCACAGAATAGGACGCTATGATTCAGCGAAAGCTCGACCACTTATAACGAAATTTGAAACATTTAAAAAGAGAGAGCTGGTTTTTTCAAAACGAGGTTTGCTAAAGAGCACTGACATAGCAATGAGCGAAGATTTTTGTCAAACAACGCGCAACATAAGAAAAAAACTAATAGAATACGGTAAATCAAAGACCACGTCCTTCAAACTTCGGTATAAAACGCTGACATTCGATGGCAAATCTTACGGATACGACGAAGCGAAGAACTGCATTTTCGAAATACACAGAAAAAAACCCACACACGAGCATGAACGTAGCAGAACTCTTCGCTCAGGTCGTAGGTTACCGCCGAGTTAGGGACATCTGAGGGGAGGAGCCATAAACGAGTGCAAGTGTTCAGTCCTTTTTACCAACATTCGTAGTTATTTTCCCAAGAAAGATGAATTCTGTGGTATTATTGATGACTGTAACGCCGACATTATTGCACTGACAGAAACCTGGCTAAGTAGCAAAATAACAAACCCCGAACTCTTTGAGTGTGCAAACCGTTATACTGTTTACCGAAGTGACAGAACTGGTAGGATTGGTGGTGGCGTCTTGCTCGCTGTTAAAGAATCCATAAATTGTTCTCTTGTGCCAATCAACTCGAATTTAGAGCTTATTTGGTGTTGCCTAACAATTAGTTTTAAGAAAATATTATTAGGTGTCTGCTACAGATCCCCATCAAGTGACTCATCTTTTTGTGATGACATTCACGACAGTTTAAATGCGGTTACCATGCGTTTCCCGGGAGTTCAAATTATACTCTTGGGTGATTTTAATTTTCCTGACATCATCTGGTCTCATTCGATCCCTTTTTCTAACCCCTCAACGGCTGAAGCCAATCGGTTCGTTTCAGTTTGCTCTGACTTCGGCTTATCCCAGATAGTCAAACTTCCAACACGTGTAACAAAAAACAAATCATCACTCCTTGATCTGATTCTAACGACATCAACTGATAAAGTTTCTACAGTAACACACATGCCAGGGCTGAGCGATCACGACATCCTGCTCTTCACGATTACAACACCTCATCAAAAGATAAAGCGACAGCGGAAAAAGATTCGAAATTATAAAAAAGCTAATTATGAGGCCATCAACAATGAACTGTGCCTGTTTCTGGCCACTTTTTTACCTAGTTACCTAGAACGCTCCGTCGAAACTAACTGGTTCATTTTAAAAAATAAAATCGGTGAGCTAATAACCAAATATGTCCCTCTTCGGACTGTTTACGCTAACAATAAATCACCATGGTATAGTACATATTTGAATCGATTATCCAATAAGAAAAAACGTTTATTCCGCACAGCTAAACTTCACTCAACACCGTCTCATTGGCTAACATACAAAAACGCTGCAAGCTCATATCTCATAGCACTAAAATCAGCCAAAATCTCCTTCCTTAAATCCACGCTTCCAAACTTAATACAGGCTAACCCAAAACGCTTTTGGGAGATTATCCGGGGAAATGCTCATAAAAATGGTATATCACTGCTGACAAGTTCTGGGGGCCCTGTACCGGAGCATATGTGTTCTACTCTGCTCAATGAAACTTTCGCTTCGTCATTCTCATCACCTAACCTTCCCGGTCCGATGCCTGAGATCCATCCTACTCAATACCACTCAATGCATCCCATAATCTTCAACTCCACTGGTATCAAAAGCATCATTCAGAAACTAAAATCTAAAGCATCATGCGGGGTAGACGAAATCAATGCAATCTTTTTAAAAAACACTGCTGAATATTGCTCAATCATACTAGAACATATTTACTCGCAATCTTACAACTCGGGTACCTTACCGTTTGACTGGAAAACTGGCAGAGTCATCCCTATTTACAAATCAGGACCATCCCATGACCCACAAAATTATAGACCGATTTCTCTTACATCAGTGCCTTGCAAAATTATGGAGCATATAATTTACACACATCTGGTTAATTTTCTCGAACATAACAACTTCTTCACAGCTTCGCAGCATGGATTTCGCAAAAACTTTTCCTGTGACACTCAGCTCATAGCCTTCACTCATTTTCTCCACTCTAATCTAGATGGCGGTTTTTTAACAGATTGTATATTTCTCGACTTCTCTAAAGCATTCGACAAAGTGAACCATGCACTGCTACTTCATAAACTAAGCGTTCTAAACATCGACACAGCTGTAATTAATTGGATTCGCGCCTTTCTAACATCACGTGTTCAGTTTGTAGCCGCTAACGACGTTAACTCCTCATTGATTCCTGTTGATTCTGGTGTCCCGCAAGGGTCTGTGCTTGGTCCCTTACTATTCCTAATCTATATTAATGATTTGCCTACTAATGTCTCTTCGAAAATATGCCTGTTTGCAGATGACTGCGTCTTGTATAGAAAGGTGACGGATGCCGCAGACATTTCACTAATTCAGGAAGATCTTAATAACATAACTAAATGGTGTCAATTATGGCGTATGGAATTAAACGTTAGAAAATGCAAAAGTATGAGGATTTCCAGTGCTGAAGTGACTTCCCCTACTTACACACTTAATAACATCCCACTAGAATGCGTAACATCGTACAAATACTTGGGTGTCCATATTACCAATAACCTTTCATGGAAAACTCATATTGATTACATAGCCACCAAGGCCACTAGCACATTAGGATATTTTCGCCGGAAGTTTCCTCAAGCGCCATCTTCATTAAAACTACTACTGTACACAACTTTCATTCGTCCGAAGCTTGAGTATGCATCGTCAGTATGGGACACCGGATATCAGAACCACATAAAATTACTAGAAAAAATACAAAATCGCTCAGTCCGCTTCATTTTAAACAATTACCAAAGAACTGCGAGTGTTACTAACATGAAAGACATTCTACACCTTCCATTGCTATCACATCGCCGAAAACTATCTCGACTCTATCTTTTCCATAAAATCTACTACCACAATTCATATTTACATTCTATGCTTCTTCAGCCACCGCCGTACATTTCATCCCGCATCGACCATCGCCAAAAGGTAAACATTCCACACAGCAACACCGTCGGCTTTTCACACTCATTTCTCCCCACAACGACCAGAGACTGGAACAATCTGCCTGCATCACTCACAAGCATAACTAACACCAATAATTTCAAAATCGCACTTCAAAGTTTCATTTCGAGTTAACATCGTTCAGTGTTTGTTTTCATACCTTTAATTTTTTTTTTTTTTTTTTTTTTTTTTTTTTATGCTTCTCGTATTCTAGTTTTGCGAGTGGCTACTTTTTGTACATTATTTTTTTTTTTTTCATTATATCTCTTTTGGCAGTGCATCCAATGATAAAATCTTGTAATTCTTCCAGGACAGTCCAGTGTTTTGATTGCTGTGTTATTCATTTTGGTTCATTGGCCTTTGTTCTTGTAACTGATATTTGTTTAAAGCGTCATCGTGATAATTCATTTCTGTATTTTTAAAACTATAACCAAGTTTTTATTTAAGTT
The DNA here is from genome assembly GCF_043290135.1 of Rhipicephalus microplus. Classification (NCBI taxonomy): domain Eukaryota; kingdom Metazoa; phylum Arthropoda; class Arachnida; order Ixodida; family Ixodidae; genus Rhipicephalus; species Rhipicephalus microplus. The sequence continues at coordinate 1,705,839 of NW_027464626.1, read as the reverse complement.
ATTATTACGTGTTAACTTTCTTCTTTGCCCCTCCCCTCTTCAATGTACGTTTGTACCCTGAGGGTATTTGAAATAAATAAATAAATAAATAAACTGGGTACTCCACAACTAGACACTACACAACTAGAAAATCCACCACTAGAGACTGGAACTATGGAACTCCGCAACTAGAAACTCCGCAACAAGAAATTCGGTGCTAGAAACACCACAACTAGACACTCCGCAACTATAAACTCCACAATTTGAGACGCCGCAACTAGAAACTCCACAACTAGACACTCCACAACTAGAAAATCCACAACTAGAGACTCTGCAACTATGGAACTCCGCAACTAGAAACTCCGCAACAAGAAATTCCAGAGCTAGAAACTCCACAACTATAAACTCCACAATTAGAAACTCCACAACTAGAACCTCCACAACTAGAGATTCCGCAACTAGAGACTCCACCACTAGAAACTCCACAACTACAAATTCCACAATCAGAAACTCCACAACTAGAAACTCCGCAACTAGAGACTCACCAACTAGAAACTCCACAACTAGAAACTCCACAACTACAAACTCCACAAATACAGACTCGGCAACTAGAAATTCCATATCTGGAAACTCCACAACTAAAAACTGCAAAACTAGAGACTTATAATTTAAAAACTCAACAACTAGAAACTCCACAACTAAAAACTCCACAACTGAAAACTCCACAACTTGAGACTCCGCAACTTGAAACTTTACAACTAGAAACTCTGCTATTAAAAACTCCGCAACTAGAAACTCCGCAACTAGAAACTCCACAGCTAGATACTCCACAACTGGAAACTTTACAACTAGATACTTCACAACTGGAAACTACACAACTAGAGACTCCACAACTAGAAACTCCACAACTAGAAACTCCACAACTAGAAACTCCACAACTGAAAACTCCACAACTAGAAACTCCACAACTGAAAACTCCACAACTGGAAACTCCACAACTAGAGACTCCGCAACTAGAAACTCCACAACCAGAAACTCCACAACTAGAGACTCCGTAACTAGAAACTCCACAACTAGAAATTCCACAACTAGAAACTCCACAACTAGAAACTCTGCAACTAGAGACTCCACAACTAGAAACTCCACAACTACAAACTCCACAAATAGAGACTCGGCTACAAGACATTTCATGTCTAGAAAGTCCACAACTAGAAACTCGGCAGCTAGAAACTACACAACTAGAGACTCCACAACTAGAAACTCCACAACTAGAAACTCCACAACTAGAAACTCCACAACTGAAAACTCCACAACTAGAAACTCCACAACTGAAAACTCCACAACTGGAAACTCCACAACTGGAAACTTCACAACTAGAAACTCCACAACTAGAAACTCCACAACTAGAGACTCCGCAACTAGAAACTCCACAATTAGAAACTCCACAACCAGAAAATCCACAACTAGAAACTCCACAACTAAAAACTCCACAACTGGAAACTCCACAACTAGAAACTCCACAACTAGAGACTTTGCAACTAGAAACTCCACAACCAGAGACTCTGCAACTAGAAACTCCGCAGCTAGAAACTACACAACTAGAGACTCCACAACTAGAAACTCCACAACTAGAAACTCCACAACTAGAAAATCCACAACTAAAAACTCCACAACTGGAAACTCCACAACTAGAAACTCCACAACTAGAAACTCCACAACTAGAGACTCCGCAACTAGAAACTCCACAACCAGAGACTCTGCAACTAGAAACTCTGCAACTAGAAACTCCGCAGCTAGAAACTACACGACTAGAGACTCCACAACTAGAAACTCCGCAACTAGAAACTCCACAACTAGAAACTCCACAACTCAAAACTCCACAACTAGAAACTCCAAAACTCGAAACTCCACAACTCGAAACTCCACAACTGGAAACTCCACAACTAGACACTCCACAACTAAAAACTCTTCAACTAGAAACTCCAAAACTAGAGACTCCACAACTAGAGAATCTACAACTAGAGACTTCAAACTAAAAACTCAACAACTAGAAACTTCGAAATTCGAAACTCTACTAGAAACTACACAACCAGAAACTCCACAACTAGAAACTCCACAACTAGAAACTCCACAACTACAAACTCCACAAATACAGACTCGGCAACTAGAAATTCCATATCTAAAAACTCCACAACTAAAAACTGCAAAACTAGAGACTTCTCAACTAGAAACTCAACAACTAGAAACTCCACAACTAAAAACTCCACAACTGAAAACTCCACAACTTGAGACTCCGCAACTTGAAACTTCACAACTAGAAACTCCGCTATTAAAAAATCCGCGACTAGAAACTCCGCAACTAGAAACTCCACAACTTAAAACTCCACAACTAGATACTCCACAACTGGAAACTTTACAACTAGATACTTCACAACTGGAAACTCCACAACTAGATACTTCACAACTGGAAACTCCACAACTAGAAACTCCACAACTAGAGACTCCACAACTCGAATCTCAACAACTAGAAACTCCAGTACTAGAAACTCCACAACCACAGATGCCCCAACTCCACAACTAGAAACTCCACAACATTAAACTCCAACAAGATACTCCACAACTAGGAACTCCACAACTGGAGACTCCACAAATGGAAACTCCACAACTAGAGACTCTGCCACTAGAAACTTCACAACTAGAGACTCCGCAACTCCACAACAAGAAACTCCACAAGTTTAAACTCCACAACTTAAGACTCCACAACTGGAAACTCCAAAAATAGAAACTCCACAACTAGAGACTCCGCAACTAGAAACTCCGCAACAGAAGACTATACAACTAGAAACTCCACAACTAGAAACTCCAAAAGTAGAAACTCCACAACTAGAAACTCCACAACTAGAAACTTCACAACTAGAGACTCCGCAACTAGAGACTCCGCAACTAGAAACTCCGCAACTAGAAACTCCACAACCAGAGACTCTGCAACTAGAAACTCCGCAACTAGCAACTCCGCAGCTAGAAACTACACAACTAGAGACTCCACAACTAGAAACTCCGCAACTAGAAACTCCACAACTAGAAACTCCACAACTCAAAACTCCACAACTAGAAACTCCAAAACTCAAAACTCCACAACTAGAAACTCCAAAACTCGAAACTCCACAACTCGAAACTCCACAACTGGAAACTCCACAACTAGACACTCCACAACTAAAAACTCTTCAACTAGAAACTCCAAAACTAGAGACTCCACAACTAGAGAATCTACAACTAGAGACTTCAAACTAAAAACTCAACAACTAGAAACTTCAAAATTCGAAACTCTACTAGAAACTACACAACCAGAAACTCCACAACTAGAAACTCCACAACTAGAAACTCCACAACTACAAACTCCACAAATACAGACTCGGCAACTAGAAATTCCATATCTAAAAACTCCACAACTAAAAACTGCAAAACTAGAGACTTCTCAACTAGAAACTCAACAACTAGAAACTCCACAACTAAAAACTCCACAACTGAAAACTCCACAACTTGAGACTCCGCAACTTGAAACTTCACAACTAGAAACTCCGCTATTAAAAAATCCGCGACTAGAAACTCCGCAACTAGAAACTCCACAACTTAAAACTCCACAACTAGATACTCCACAACTGGAAACTTTACAACTAGATACTTCACAACTGGAAACTCCACAACTAGATACTTCACAACTGGAAACTCCACAACTAGAAACTCCACAACTAGAGACTCCACAACTCGAATCTCAACAACTAGAAACTCCAGTACTAGAAACTCCACAACCACAGATGCCCCAACTCCACAACTAGAAACTCCACAACACTAAACTCCAACAAGATACTCCACAACTAGGAACTCCACAACTGGAGACTCCACAAATGGAAACTCCACAACTAGAGACTCTGCCACTAGAAACTTCACAACTAGAGACTCCGCAACTCCACAACAAGAAACTCCACAAGTTTAAACTCCACAACTTAAGACTCCACAACTGGAAACTCCAAAAATAGAAACTCCACAACTAGAGACTCCGCAACTAGAAACTCCGCAACAGAAGACTATACAACTAGAAACTCCACAACTAGAAACTCCAAAAGTAGAAACTCCACAACTAGAAACTCCACAACTAGAAACTTCACAACTAGAGACTCCGCAACTAGAGACTCCGCAACTAGAAACTCCGCAACTAGAAACTCCACAACCAGAGACTCTGCAACTAGAAACTCCGCAACTAGCAACTCCGCAGCTAGAAACTACACAACTAGAGACTCCACAACTAGAAACTCCGCAACTAGAAACTCCACAACTAGAAACTCCACAACTCAAAACTCCACAACTAGAAACTCCAAAACTCGAAACTCCACAACTCGAAACTCCACAACTGGAAACTCCACAACTAGACACTCCACAACTAAAAACTCTTCAACTAGAAACTCCAAAACTAGAGACTCCACAACTAGAGAATCTACAACTAGAGACTTCAAACTAGAAACTCAACAACTAGAAACTTCAAAATTCGAAACTCTACTAGAAACTACACAACTGGAAACTCCACAACTAGACACTCCACAACTAGAAACTCCACAACTAGAGACTCTGCAACTATAGAACTCCGCAACTAGAAACTCCGCAACAAGGAATTCCAGAGCTAGAAACACCACACCTAGACACTCCGCAACTAGAAACTCCACAACTTGAGACGCCACAACTAGAAACTCCACAACTCGAAACTTCACAACGAGAAACTCCACAACTAGAAACTCTACAACTAGAGACTCCTCAACTAGAGAATTCGCAACTAGAAACTCCAAAACTAGAGACTCTGCAACTAGAAACTCCGCAGCTAGAAACTCCACAACTATAAACTCCACAATTAGAAACTCCACAACTAGAACCTCCACAACTAGAGATTCCGCAACTAGAGACTCCAACACTAGAAACTCCACAACTACAAATTCCACAATCAGAAACTCCACAACTAGAAACTCCGCAACTAGAAACTCCGCAACTAGAGACTCACCAACTAGAAACTCCACAACTAGAAACTCCACAACTACAAACTCCACAAATACAGACTCGGCAACTAGAAATTCCATATCTAGAAACTCCACAACTAAAAACTGCAAAACTAGAGACTTATAATTTAGAAACTCAACAACTAGAAACTCCACAACTAAAAACTCCACAACTGAAAACTCCACAACTTGAGACTCCGCAACTTGAAACTTCACAACTAGAAACTCTGCTATTAAAAAATCCGCAACTAGAAACTCCGCAACTAGAAACTCCACAACTAGATACTCCACAACTGGAAACTTTACAACTAGATACTTCACAACTGGAAACTCCACAACTAGATACTCCACAACTGGAAACTCCACAACTAGAAACTCCACAACTAGAGACTCCACAACTCAAATCTCCACAACTAGAAACTCCAGTACTAGAAACTCCACAACTAGAAACTCGGCAGCTAGAAACTACACAACTAGAGACTCCACAACTAGAAACTCCACAACTAGAAACTCCACAACTAGAAACTCCACAACTGAAAACTCCACAACTAGAAACTCCACAACTGAAAACTCCACAACTGGAAACTCCACAACTAGAGACTCCGCAACTAGAAACTCCACAACCAGAAACTTCACAACTAGAGACTCCGTAACTAGAAACTCCACAACTAGAAATTCCACAACTAGAAACTCCACAACTAGAAACTCTGCAACTAGAGACTCCACAACTAGAAACTCCACAACTACAAACTCCATAAATAGAGACTCGGCTACAAGACATTTCATGTCTAAAAAGTCCACAACTAAAAACTTCACAACTGGAAACTCCAAAACTAGAAACTCCACAACTAGAGTCTCCGCAACTGGAAACTCCACAACTAGATACTCCGCAACTAGAAACTCCACAACTAGAGACTCCACAACTTGAAACTCCACAACTTTAAACTCCACAACTCAAAACTCCACAACTAGAAACTCCACAACTGGAAACTCCACAACCAGAAACTCCGCAACTAGAAACTCCTCAACAGGAGACTCTACAACTAGAAACTCCACAACTAGAAACTCCAAAACTAGAAACTCCACAACTAGAAACTCCGCAACTAGAAACTCCACCACTAGAGACTCCACCACTAGAAACTCCATAACTAGAAACTCCACAACCAGAAACTCCACAACTAGAAACTCCACAACTAGAAACTCCGCAAATAGAGACTCACCAACTAGAAACTCCACAACTAGAAACTCCACAACTACAAACTCCACAAATACAAACTCGGCAACTAGAAATTCCATATCTAGAAACTCCACAACTAAAACTGCAAAACTAGAGACTTCTCAACTAGAAACTCAACAACTAGAAACTCCACAACTAAAAACTCTACAACTGAAAACTCCACAACTTGAGACTCCGCAACTTGAAACTTCACAACTAGAAACTCCGCTATTAAAAACTCCGCAACTAGAAACTCCACAACTAGAAACTCCACAACTTAGAACTCCACAACTAGATACTCCACAACTGTAAACTCCACAACTTGAGACTCCACAACTAGAAACTCCACAACTAGAAACTCTGCAACTAGAGACTCCACAACTAGAAACTCCACAACTAGAAACTCCACAACTACAAACTCCACAAATAGAGACTCGGCTACAAGAAATTTCATGTCTAGAAAGTCCACAACTAAAAACTTCACAACTGGAAACTCCAAAACTAGAAACTCCACAACTAGAAACTCCGCAACTAGACTCCACAACTTGAAGCTCCACAACTAGAGACTCCGCAAGTAGAAACTCCACAACTAGAAACTCCACAACTGGAAACTCCACAACTAGATACTCTGCAACTAGAAACTCCACAACTCGAATCTCCACAACTAGAAACTCCAGTACTAGAAACTCCACAACCAGAGACTCCACAACTAGAAACTCCACAACTAAAAACTCCACAACTGGAAACTCGACAATTAGAAACTCCACAACCACAAACTCCACAACTAGAAACTCCACAACTAAAAACTCCCCAACTGGAAACTCCACAACTAGAAACTCCACAACTAGAAACTCCACAACTTGAGACTCCGCAACTAGAAACTCCACAACCAGAGACTCTGCAACTCGAAACTCCGCAACTAGAAACTCGGCAGCAAGAAACTACACAACTAGAGACTCCACAACTAGAAACTCCACAACTAGAAACTCCAAAACTAGAAACTCCACAACTAAAACTCCACAACTGGAAACTCCACAACTAGACACTCCGCAACTAGAAACTCCGCAACTTGAGACGCCACAACTACAAACTCAACAAATACAGACTCGGCAACTAGAAATTCCATATCTAGAAACTCCACAACTAAAAACTGCAAAACTAGAGACTTCTCAACTAGAAACTCAACAACTAGAAACTCCACAACTAAAAACTCCACAACTGAAAACTCCACAACTTGAGACTCCGCAACTTGAAACTTCACAACTAGAAACTCTGCTATTAAAAAATCCGCAACTAGAAACTCCGCAACTAGAAACTCCACAACTTAAAACTCCACAACTAGATACTCCACAACTGGAAACTTTACAATTAGATACTTCACAACTAGAAACTCCACAACTAGATACTTCACAACTGGAAACTCCACAACTAGAAACTCCACAACTAGAGACTCCACAACTCGAATCTCAACAACTAGAAACTCCAGTACTAGAAACTCCACAACCACAGACGCCCCAACTCCACAACTAGAAACTCCACAACATTAAACTCCAACAAGATAGTCCACAACTAGAAACTCCACAACTGGAGACTCCACAAGTGGAAACTCCCCAATTAGAGACTCCACAACTAGAACCTCCACAACTAGAGATTCCGCAACTAGAGACTCCACCACTAGAAACTCCACAACTACAAATTCCACAACCAGAAACTCCACAACTAGAAACTCCGCAACTAGAAACTCCGCAACTAGAGACTCACCAACTAGAAACTCCACAACTAAAAACTGCAAAACTAGAGACTTATAATTTAGAAACTCAACAACTAGAAACTCCACAACTAAAAACTCCACAACTGAAAACTCCACAACTTGAGACTCCGCAACTTGAAACTTCACAACTAGAAACTCTGCTATTAAAAAATCCGCAACTAGAAACTCCGCAACTAGAAACTCCACAACTAGATACTCCACAACTGGAAACTTTACAACTAGATACTTCACAACTGGAAACTCCACAACTAGATACTCCACAACTGGAAACTCCACAACTAGAAACTCCACAACTAGAGACTCCACAACTCAAATCTCCACAACTAGAAACTCCAGTACTAGAAACTCCACAACTAGAAACTCGGCAGCTAGAAACTACACAACTAGAGACTCCACAACTAGAAACTCCACAACTAGAAACTCCACAACTAGAAACTCCGTAACTAGAAACTCCACAACTAGAAATTCCACAACTAGAAACTCCACAACTAGAAACTCTGCAACTAGAGACTCCACAACTAGAAACTCCACAACTACAAACTCCATAAATAGAGACTCGGCTACAAGACATTTCATGTCTAGAAAGTCCACAACTAAAAACTTCACAACTGGAAACTCCAAAACTAGAAACTCCACAACTAGAGTCTCCGCAACTAGACTCCACAACTTGTAGCTCCACAACTAGAGACTCCGCAAGTAGAAACTCCACAACTAGAAACTCCACAACTGGAAACTCCACAACTAGATACTCCGCAACTAGAAACTCCACAACTAGAGACTCCACAACTTGAAACTCCACAACTTTAAACTCCACAACTCAAAACTCCACAACTAGAAACTCCACAACTGGAAACTCCACAACCAGAAACTCCGCAACTAGAAACTCCTCAACAGGAGACTCTACAACTAGAAACTCCACAACTAGAAACTCCAAAACTAGAAACTCCACAACTAGAAACTCCGCAACTAGAAACTCCACCACTAGAGACTCCACCACTAGAAACTCCATAACTAGAAACTCCACAACCAGAAACTCCACAACTAGAAACTCCACAACTAGAAACTCCGCAAATAGAGACTCACCAACTAGAAACTCCACAACTAGAAACTCCACAACTACAAACTCCACAAATACAGACTCGGCAACTAGAAATTCCATATCTAGAAACTCCACAACTAAAACTGCAAAACTAGAGACTTCTCAACTAGAAACTCAACAACTAGAAACTCCACAACTAAAAACTCTACAACTGAAAACTCCACAACTTGAGACTCCGCAACTTGAAACTTCACAACTAGAAACTCCGCTATTAAAAACTCCGCAACTAGAAACTCCACAACTAGAAACTCCACAACTTAGAACTCCACAACTAGATACTCCACAACTGTAAACTCCACAACTTGAGACTCCACAACTAGAAACTCCACAACTAGAAACTCTGCAACTAGAGACTCCACAACTAGAAACTCCACAACTAGAAACTCCACAACTACAAACTCCACAAATAGAGACTCGGCTACAAGAAATTTCATGTCTAGAAAGTCCACAACTAAAAACTTCACAACTGGAAACTCCAAAACTAGAAACTCCACAACTAGAAACTCCGCAACTAGACTCCACAACTTGAAGCTCCACAACTAGAGACTCCGCAAGTAGAAACTCCACAACTAGAAACTCCACAACTGGAAACTCCACAACTAGATACTCTGCAACTAGAAACTCCACAACTCGAATCTCCACAACTAGAAACTCCAGTACTAGAAACTCCACAACCAGAGACTCCACAACTAGAAACTCCACAACTAAAAACTCCACAACTGGAAACTCGACAATTAGAAACTCCACAACCACAAACTCCACAACTAGAAACTCCACAACTAAAAACTCCCCAACTGGAAACTCCACAACTAGAAACTCCGCAACTAGAAACTCCACAACTTGAGACTCCGCAACTAGAAACTCCACAACCAGAGACTCTGCAACTCGAAACTCCGCAACTAGAAACTCGGCAGCAAGAAACTACACAACTAGAGACTCCACAACTAGAAACTCCACAACTAGAAACTCCAAAACTAGAAACTCCACAACTAAAAACTCCACAACTGGAAACTCCACAACTAGACACTCCGCAACTAGAAACTCCGCAACTTGAGACGCCGCAACTACAAACTCAACAAATACAGACTCGGCAACTAGAAATTCCATATCTAGAAACTCCACAACTAAAAACTGCAAAACTAGAGACTTCTCAACTAGAAACTCAACAACTAGAAACTCCACAACTAAAAACTCCACAACTGAAAACTCCACAACTTGAGACTCCGCAACTTGAAACTTCATAACTAAAAACTCTGCTATTAAAAAATCCGCAACTAGAAACTCCGCAACTAGAAACTCCACAACTTAAAACTCCACAACTAGATACTCCACAACTGGAAACTTTACAATTAGATACTTCACAACTAGAAACTCCACAACTAGATACTTCACAACTGGAAACTCCACAACTAGAAACTCCACAACTAGAGACTCCACAACTCGAATCTCAACAACTAGGAACTCCAGTACTAGAAACTCCACAACCATAGACGCCCCAACTCCACAACTAGAAACTCCACAACATTAAACTCCAACAAGATAGTCCACAACTAGAAACTCCACAACTGGAGACTCCACAAGTGGAAACTCCACAACTAGAGACTCCACAACTAGAACCTCCACAACTAGAGATTCCGCAACTAGAGACTCCACCACTAGAAACTCCACAACTACAAATTCCACAACCAGAAACTCCACAACTAGAAACTCCGCAACTAGAAACTCCGCAACTAGAGACTCACCAACTAGAAACTCCACAACTAGAAACTCCACAACTACAAACTCCACAAATACAGACTCGGCAACTAGAAATTCCATATCTAGAAACTCCACAACTAAAAACTGCAAAACTAGAGACTTATCATTTAGAAACTCAACAACTAGAAACTCCGCAACTAAAAACACCACAACTGAAAACTCCACAACTTGAGACTCCGCAACTTGAAACTTCACAACTAGAAACTCTGCTATTAAAAACTCCGCAACTAGAAACTCCGCAACTAGAAACTCCACAACTAGATACTCCACAACTGGAAACTTTACAACTAGATACTTCACAACTGGAAACTCCACAACTAGATACTCCACAACTGGAAACTCCACAACTAGAAACTCCACAACTAGAGACTCCACAACTCAAATCTCCACAACTAGAAACTCCAGTACTAGAAACTCCACAACTAGAACCTCGGCAGCTAGAAACTACACAACTAGAGACTCCACAACTAGAAACTCCACAACTAAAAACTCCCAAACTAGAAACTCCACAACTGAAAACTCCACAACTAGAAACTCCACAACTGAAAACTCCACAACTGGAAACTCCACAACTAGAGACTCCGCAACTAGAAACTCCACAACCAGAAACTCCACAACTAGAGACTCCGTAACTAGAAACTCCACAACTAGAAATTCCACAACTAGAAACTCCACAACTAGAAACTCTGCAACTAGAGACTCCACAACTAGAAACTCCACAACTACAAACTCCACAAATAGAGACTCGGCTACAAGACATTTCATGTCTAGAAAGTCCACAACTAAAAACTTCACAACTGGAAACTCCAAAACTAGAAACTCCACAACTAGAGTCTCCGCAACTAGACTCCACAACTTGAAGCTCCACAACTAGAGACTCCGCAAGTAGAAACTCCACAACTAGAAACTCCACAACTGGAAACTCCACAACTAGATACTCCGCAACTAGAAACTCCACAACTAGAGACTCCACAACTTGAAACTCCACAACTTTAAACTCCACAACTCAAAACTCCACAACTAGAAACTCCACAACTGGAAACTCCACAACCAGAAACTCCGCAACTAGAAACTCCTCAACAGGAGACTCTACAACTAGAAACTCCACAACTAGAAACTCCAAAACTAGAAACTCCACAACTAGAAACTCCGCAACTAGAAACTCCACCCCTAGAGACTCCACCACTAGAAACTCCATAACTAGAAACTCCACAACCAGAAACTCCACAACTAGAAACTCCACAACTAAAACTGCAAAACTAGAGACTTCTCAACTAGAAACTCAACAACTAGAAACTCCACAACTAAAAACTCTACAACTGAAAACTCCACAACTTGAGACTCCGCAACTTGAAACTTCACAACTAGAAACTCCGCTATTAAAAACTCCGCAACTAGAAACTCCACAACTAGAAACTCCACAACTTAAAACTCCACAACTAGATACTCCACAACTGTAAACTCCACAACTTGAGACTCCACAGCTAGAAACTCCACAACTAGAAACTCTGCAACTAGAGACTCCACAACTAGAAACTCCACAACTAGAAACTCCACAACTACAAACTCCACAAATAGAGACTCGGCTACAAGAAATTTCATGTCTAGAAAGTCCACAACTAAAAACTTCACAACTGGAAACTCCAAAACTAGAAACTTCACAACTAGAGACTCCGCAACTAGACTCCACAACTTGATGCTCCACAACTAGAGACTCCGCAAGTAGAAACTCCACAACTAGAAACTCCACAACTGGAAACTCCACAACTAGATACTCTGCAACTAGAAACTCCACAACTCGAATCTCCACAACTAGAAACTCCAGTACTAGAAACTCCACAACCAGAGACTCCACAACTAGAAACTCCACAACTAAAAACTCCACAACTGGAAACTCGACAATTAAAAACTCCACAACCAGAAACTCCACAACTAGAAACTCCACAACTAAAAACTCCCCAACTGGAAACTCCACAACTAGAAACTCCACAACTAGAAATTCCACAACTAGAGACTCCGCAACTAGAAACTCCACAACCAGAGACTCTGCAACTAGAAACTCCGCAACTAGAAACTCGGCAGCAAGAAACTACACAACTAGAGACTCCACAACTAGAAACTCCACAATTAGAAACTCCAAAACTAGAAACTCCACAACTAAACACTCCACAACTGGAAACTCCACAACTAGACACTCCGCAACTAGAAACTCCGCAACTTGAGACGCCACAACTACAAACTCAACAAATACAGACTCGGCAACTAGAAATTCCATATCTAGAAACTCCACAACTAAAAACTGCAAAACTAGAGACTTCTCAACTAGAAACTCAACAACTAGAAACTCCACAACTAAAAACTCCACAACTGAAAACTCCACAACTTGAGACTCCGCAACTTGAAACTTCATAACTAAAAACTCTGCTATTAAAAAATCCGCAACTAGAAACTCCGCAACTAGAAACTCCACAACTTAAAACTCCACAACTAGATACTCCACAACTGGAAACTTTACAATTAGATACTTCACAACTAGAAACTCCACAACTAGATACTTCACAACTGGAAACTCCACAACTAGAAACTCCACAACTAGAGACTCCACAACTCGAATCTCAACAACTAGGAACTCCAGTACTAGAAACTCCACAACCATAGACGCCCCAACTCCACAACTAGAAACTCCACAACATTAAACTCCAACAAGATAGTCCACAACTAGAAACTCCACAACTGGAGACTCCACAAGTGGAAACTCCACAACTAGAGACTCCACAACTAGAACCTCCACAACTAGAGATTCCGCAACTAGAGACTCCACCACTGGAAACTCCACAACTACAAATTCCACAACCAGAAACTCCACAACTAGAAACTCCGCAACTAGAAACTCCGCAACTAGAGACTCACCAACTAGAAACTCCACAACTAGAAACTCCACAACTACAAACTCCACAAATACAGACTCGGCAACTAGAAATTCCATATCTAGAAACTCCACAACTAAAAACTGCAAAACTAGAGACTTATCATTTAGAAACTCAACAACTAGAAACTCCGCAACTAAAAACACCACAACTGAAAACTCCACAACTTGAGACTCCGCAACTTGAAACTTCACAACTAGAAACTCTGCTATTAAAAACTCCGCAACTAGAAACTCCGCAACTAGAAACTCCACAACTAGATACTCCACAACTGGAAACTTTACAACTAGATACTTCACAACTGGAAACTCCACAACTAGATACTCCACAACTGGAAACTCCACAACTAGAAACTCCACAACTAGAGACTCCACAACTCAAATCTCCACAACTAGAAACTCCAGTACTAGAAACTCCACAACTAGAACCTCGGCAGCTAGAAACTACACAACTAGAGACTCCACAACTAGAAACTCCACAACTAAAAACTCCCAAACTAGAAACTCCACAACTGAAAACTCCACAACTAGAAACTCCACAACTGAAAACTCCACAACTGGAAACTCCACAACTAGAGACTCCGCAACTAGAAACTCCACAACCAGAAACTCCACAACTAGAGACTCCGTAACTAGAAACTCCACAACTAGAAATTCCACAACTAGAAACTCCACAACTAGAAACTCTGCAAATAGAGACTCCACAACTAGAAACTCCACAACTACAAACTCCACAAATAGAGACTCGGCTACAAGACATTTCATGTCTAGAAAGTCCACAACTAAAAACTTCACAACTGGAAACTCCAAAACTAGAAACTCCACAACTAGAGTCTCCGCAACTAGACTCCACAACTTGAAGCTCCACAACTAGAGACTCCGCAAGTAGAAACTCCACAACTAGAAACTCCACAACTTGAAACTCCACAACTAGATACTCCGCAACTAGAAACTCCACAACTAGAGACTCCACAACTTGAAACTCCACAACTTTAAACTCCACAACTCAAAACTCCACAACTGAAAACTCCACAACTGGAAACTCCACAACTAGAAACTCCGCAACTAGAAACTCCGCAACAGGAGACTCTACAACTAGAAACTCCACAACTAGAAACTCCAAAACTAGAAACTCCACAACTAGAAACTTCACAACTAGAAACTCCGCCACTAGAGACTCCACCACTAGAAACTCCACAACTAGAAACTCCACAACCAGAAACTCCACAACTAGAAACTCCACAACTAGAAACTCCACAACTAGAGACTCACCAAATAGAAACTCCACAACTAGAAACTCCAAAACTACAAGCTCCACAAATACAGACTCGGCAACCAGAAATTTCATATCTAGAAACTCCACAACTAAAACTGCAAAACTAGAGACTTCTCAACTAGAAACTCAACAACTAGAATCTCCACAGCTAAAAACTCGACAACTGAAAACTACACAACTTGAGACTCCGCAACTTGAAACTTCACAACTAGAAACTCCGCTATTAAAAACTCCGCAACTAGAAACTCTACAACTAGAAACTCCACAAGTTAAAACTCCACAACTAGATACTCCCCAACTTTAAACTCCAGAACTTGAGACTCCACAACTATAAACTCCACAACTAGAAACTCTGCAACTAGAGACTCCACAACTAGAAACTCCACAACTACAAACTCCACAAATAGAGACTCGGCTACAAGACATTTCATGTCTAGAAAGTCCACAACTAAAAACTTCACAACTGGAAACTCCAAAACTAGAAACTCAACAACTAGAGTCTCCGCAACTAGACTCCACAACTTGAAGCTCCACAACTAGAGACTCCGTAAGTAGAAACTCCACAACTAGAAACTCCACAACTGGAAACTCCACAACTAGATACTCCGCAACTAGAAACTCCACAACTAGAGACTCCACAACTTGAAACTCCACAACTTTAAACTCCACAACTCAAAACTCCACAACTGGAAACTCCACAACTAGAAACTCCACAACTAGAGACTCTGCAACTAGAAACTCCGCAACTAGAAACTCCGCAGCTAGAAACTACACAACTAGAGACTCCACAACTAAAACTCCGCAACTAGAAACTCCACAACTAGAAACTCCACAACTCAAAACTCCACAACTAGAAACTCCAAAACTCGAAACTCCACAACTGGAAACTCCAT
Organism: Rhipicephalus microplus; assembly: GCF_043290135.1. Lineage (NCBI taxonomy): Eukaryota > Metazoa > Arthropoda > Arachnida > Ixodida > Ixodidae > Rhipicephalus > Rhipicephalus microplus. The sequence continues at coordinate 1,689,879 of NW_027464626.1, read as the reverse complement.
AACTAGACACTCCACAACTAGAGAATCTACAACTAGAGACTTCAAACTAAAACCTCAACAACTAGAAACTTCAAAATTCGAAACTCTACTAGAAACTACACAACTGGAAACTCCACAACTAGACACTCCACAACTAGAAACTCCACAACTAGAGACTCTGCAACTTTGGAACTCCGCAACTAGAAGCTCTGCAACAAGAAATTCCAGAGCTAGAAACATCACAACTAGACACTCCGCTACTAGAAACTCCACAACTTGAGACGCCGCAACTAGAAACTCCACAACTTCAAACTTCACAACAAGAAACACCACAACTAGAAACTCTACAACTAGAGACTCCTCAACTAGAGAATTCGCAACTAGAAACTCCAAAACTAGAGACTCTGCAACTAGAAACTCCGCAGCTAGAAACTCCACAACTAGAAACTCCACAACTAGAAACTCCACAACTAGAACCTCCACAACTAGAGATTCCGCAACTAGAGACTCCACCACTAGAAACTCCACAACTAGAAATTCCACAACCAGAAACTCCACAACTAGAAACTCCGCAACTAGAAACTCCGCAACTAGAGACTCACCAACTCGAAACTCCACAACTAGAAACTCCACAACTACAAACTCCACAAATACAGACTCGGCAACTAGAAATTTCATATCTAGAAACTCCACAACTAAAACTGCAAAACTAGAGACTTCTCAACTAGAAACTCAACAACTAGAAACTCCACAACTAGAAACTCCACAACTGAAAACTCCACAACTTGAGACTCCGCAACTTGAAACTTCACAACTAGAAACTCCGCCATTAAAAACTCCGCAACTAGAAACTCCGCAACTAGAAACTCCACAACTTAAAACTCCACAACTAGATACTCCACAACTGGAAACTTTACAACTAGATACTTCACAACTGGAAACTCCACAACTAGATACTCCACAACTGGAAACTCCACAACTAGAAACTCCACAACTAGAGACTCCACAGCTCGAATCTCCACAACTAGAAACTCCAGTGCTAGAAACTCCACAACCAGAGACTCCCCAACTCCACAACTAGAAACTTCACAACATACTCCACAACTGGAAACTTTACAACTAGATACTTCACAACTGGAAACTCCACAACTAGATACTCCACAACTGGAAACTCCACAACTAGAAACTCCACAACTAGAGACTCCACAACTCAAATCTCCACAACTAGAAACTCCAGTACTAGAAACTCCACAACTAGAAACTCGGCAGCTAGAAACTACACAACTAGAGACTCCACAACTAGAAACTCCACAACTAAAAACTCCAAAACTAGAAACTCCACAACTGAAAACTCCACAACTAGAAACTCCACAACTGAAAACTCCACAACTGGAAACTCCACAACTAGAGACTCCGCAACTAGAAACTCCACAACCAGAAACTCCACAATTAGAGACTCCGTAACTAGAAAGTCCACAACTAGAAATTCCACAACTAGAAACTCCACAACTAGAAACTCTGCAACTAGAGACTCCACAACTAGAAACTCCACAACTACAAACTCCACAAATAGAGACTCGGCTACAAGACATTTCATGTCTAGAAAGTCCACAACTAAAAACTTCACAACTGGAAACTCCAAAACTAGAAACTCCACAACTAGAGTCTCCGCAACTAGACTCCACAACTTGAAGCTCCACAACTAGAGACTCCGCAAGTAGAAACTCCACAACTAGAAACTCCACAACTGGAAACTCCACAACTAGATACTCCGCAACTAGAAACTCCACAACTAGAGACTCCACAACTTGAAACTCCACAACTTTAAACTCCACAACTCAAAACTCCACAACTGGAAACTCCACAACTAGAAACTCCGCAACTAGAAACTCCGCAACAGGAGACTCTACAACTAGAAACTCCACAACTAGAAACTCCAAAACTAGAAACTCCACAACTAGAAACTTCACAACTAGAAACTCCGCCACTAGAGACTCCACCACTAGAAACTCCACAACTGGAGTTTCTAGTTGTGGAGTTGCGGAGTCTCTAGTTGTGAAGTTTCTAGTTGCAGAGTCTCTAGTTGTGGAGTTTCCAGTTGTGGAGTCTCTATTTGTGGAGTTTCTAGTTGTGGAGTATCTAGTTGGAGTTTCATGTTGTGGAGTTTCTAGTACTGGAGTTTCTAGTTGTGGAGATTCGAGTTGTGGAGTTTCTAGTTGCAGAGTATCTAGTTGTGCAGTTTCCAGTTGTGGAGTTTCTAGTTGTGGAGTTTCTACTTGCGGAGTCTCTAGTTGTGGAGCTTCAAGTTGTGGAGTCTAGTTGCGGAGTCTCTAGTTGTGGAGTTTCTAGTTTTGGAGTTTCCAGTTGTGAAGTTTTTAGTTGTGGACTTTCTAGACATGAAATTTCTTGTAGCCGAGTCTCTATTTGTGGAGTTTGTAGTTGTGGAGTTTCTAGTTGTGGAGTTTATAGTTGTGGGATACTCCACAACTGGAAACTTTACAATTAGATACTTCACAACTAGAAACTCCACAACTAGATACTTCACAACTTGTGGAGTTTTAAGTTGTGGAGTTTCTAGTTATGGAGTTTCTAGTTGCGGAGTTTTTAATAGCGGAGTTTCTAGTTGTGAAGTTTCAAGTTGCGGAGTCTCAAGTTGTGGAGTTTTCAGTTGTCGAGTTTTTAGCTGTGGAGATTCTAGTTGTTGAGTTTCTAGTTGAGAAGTCTCTAGTTTTGCAGTTTTAGTTGTGGAGTTTCTAGATATGAAATTTCTGGTTGCCGAGTCTGCATTTGTGGAGCTTGTAGTTGTGGAGTTTCTAGTTGTGGAGTTTCTAGTTGGTGAGTCTCTAGTTGTGGAGTTTCTAGTTGTGGAGTTTCTAGTTGTGGAGTTTCTGGTTGTGGAGTTTCTAGTGACTCCACAACTAGAAACTCCACAACTAAAAACTCCACAACTGGAAACTCGACAATTAGAAACTCCACAACCAGAAACTCCACAACTAGAAACTCCACAACTAAAAACTCCCCAACTGGAAACTCCACAACTAGAAACTCCACAACTAGAAACTCCACAACTAGAGACTCCGCAACTAGAAACTCCACAACCAGAGACTCTGCAACTAGAAACTCCGCAACTAGAAACTCGGCAGCAAGAAACTACACAACTAGAGACTCCACAACTAGAAACTCCACAACTAGAAACTCCAAAACTAGAAACTCCACAACTAAAAACTCCACCACTGGAAACTCCACAACTAGACACTCCGCAACTAGAAACTCCGCAACTTGAGACGCCACAACTACAAACTCAACAAATACAGACTCGGCAACTAGAAATTCCATATCTAGAAACTCCACAACTAAAAACTGCAAAACTAGAGACTTCTCAACTAGAAACTCAACAACTAGAAACTCCACAACTAAAAACTCCACAACTGAAAACTCCACAACTTGAGACTCCGCAACTTGAAACTTCATAACTAGAAACTCTGCTATTAAAAAATCCGCAACTAGAAACTCCGCAACTAGAAACTCCACAACTTAAAACTCCACAACTATATACTCCACAACTGGAAACTCCACAACTAGAAACTCCACAACTAGAGACTCCACAACTCGAATCTCAACAACTAGAAACTCCAGTACTAGAAACTCCACAACCACAGACGCCCCAACTCCACAACTAGAAACTCCACAACATTAAACTCCAACAAGATAGTCCACAACTAGAAACTCCACAACTGGAGACTCCACAAGTGGAAACTCCACAACTAGAGACTCCACAACTAGAACCTCCACAACTAGAGATTCCGCAACTAGAGACTCCACCACTAGAAACTCCACAACTACAAATTCCACAACCAGAAACTCCACAACTAGAAACTCCGCAACTAGAAACTCCGCAACTAGAGACTCACCAACTAGAAACTCCACAACTAGAAACTCCACAACTACAAACTCCACAAATACAGACTCGGCAACTAGAAATTCCATATCTAGAAACTCCACAACTAAAAACTGCAAAACTAGAGACTTATCATTTAGAAACTCAACAACTAGAAACTCCGCAACTAAAAACTCCACAACTGAAAACTCCACAACTTGAGACTCCGCAACTTGAAACTTCACAACTAGAAACTCTGCTATTAAAAACTCCGCAACTAGAAACTCCGCAACTAGAAACTGTGGAGTTTCTAGTTGCGGAGTTTTTAATAGCGGAGTTTCTAGTTGTGAAGTTTCAAGTTGCGGAGTCTCAAGTTGTGGAGTTTTCAGTTGTAGAGTTTTTAGTTGTGGAGTTTCTAGTTGTTGAGTTTCTAGTTGAGAAGTCTCTAGTTTTGCAGTTTTAGTTGTGGAGTTTCTAGATATGGAATTTCTAGTTGCCGGGTCTGTATTTGTGGAGTTTGTAGTTGTGGAGTTTCTAGTTGTGGAGTTTCTAGTTGGTGAGTCTCGAGTTGCGGAGTTTCTAGTTGTGGAGTTTCTAGTTGTGGAGTTTCTGGTTGTGGAGTTTCTAGTTATGGAGTTTCTAGTGGTGGAGTCTCTAGTGGTGGAGTTTCTAGTTGCGGAGTTTCTAGTTGTGGAGTTTCTAGTTTTGGAGTTTCTAGTTGTGGAGTTTCTAGTTGTAGAGTCTCCTGTTGAGGAGTTTCTAGTTGCGGAGTTTCTGGTTGTGGAGTTTCCAGTTGTGGAGTTTCTAGTTGTGGAGTTCTGAGTTGTGGAGTTTAAAGTTGTGGAGTTTCAAGTTGTGGAGTCTCTAGTTGTGGAGTTTCTAGTTGCGGAGTATCTAGTTGTGGAGTTTCCAGTTGTGGAGTTTCTAGTTGTGGAGTTTCTACTTGCGGAGTCTCTAGTTGTGGAGCTTCAAGTTGTGGAGTCTAGTTGCGGAGACTCTAGTTGTGGAGTTTCTAGTTTTGGAGTTTCCAGTTGTGAAGTTTTTAGTTGTGGACTTTCTAGACATGAAATGTCTTGTAGCCGAGTCTCTATTTGTGGAGTTTGTAGTTGTGGAGTTTCTAGTTGTGGAGTCTCTAGTTGCAGAGTTTCTAGTTGTGGAGTTTCTAGTTGTGGAATTTCTAGTTGTGGAGTTTCTAGTTACGGAGTCTCTAGTTGTGGAGTTTCTGGTTGTGGAGTTTCTAGTTGCGGAGTCTCTAGTTGTGGAGTTTCCAGTTGTGGAGTTTTCAGTTGTGGAGTTTCTAGTTGTGGAGTTTTCAGTTGTGGAGTTTCTAGTTTTGGAGTTTCTAGTTGTGGAGTTTCTAGTTGTGGAGTCTCTAGTTGTGTAGTTTCTAGCTGCCGAGTTTCTAGTTGTGGAGTTTCTAGTACTGGAGTTTCTAGTTGTGGAGATTTGAGTTGTGGAGTCTCTAGTTGTGGAGTTTCTAGTTGTGGAGTTTCCAGTTGTGGAGTATCTAGTTGTGGAGTTTCCAGTTGTGAAGTATCTAGTTGTAAAGTTTCCAGTTGTGGAGTATCTAGTTGTGGAGTTTCTAGTTGCGGAGTTTCTAGTTGCTAGAAACTCCACAACTAGAAATTCCACAACCAGAAACTCCACAACTAGAAACTCCGCAACTAGAAACTCCGCAACTAGAGACTCACCAACTCGAAACTCCACAACTAGAAACTCCACAACTACAAACTCCACAAATACAGACTCGGCAACTAGAAATTTCATATCTAGAAACTCCACAACTAAAACTGCAAAACTAGAGTCTTCTCAACTAGAAACTCAACAACTAGAAACTCCACAACTAGAAACTCCACAACTGAAAACTCCACAACTTGAGACTCCGCACCTTGAAACTTCACAACTAGAAACTCCGCCATTAAAAACTCCGCAACTAGAAACTCCGCAACTAGAAACTCCACAACTTAAAACTCCACAACTAGATACTCCACAACTGGAAACTTTACAACTAGATACTTCACAACTGGAAACTCCACAACTAGATACTCCACAACTGGAAACTCCACAACTAGAAACTCCACAACTAGAGACTCCACAGCTCGAATCTCCACAACTAGAAACTCCAGTGCTAGAAACTCCACAACCAGAGACTCCCCAACTCCACAACTAGAAACTTCACAACATGAAACTCCAACTAGATACTCCACAACTAGAAACTCCACAAATAGAGACTCCACAACTGGAAACTCCACAACTAGAGACTCTGCAACTAGAAACTTCACAACTAGAGACTCCGCAACTCCACAACTAGAAACTCCACAACTGAAAAATCCACAACTAGATACTCCACAACTAGAAACTCCACAACTATAGACTCAACAACTTGAAACTCCACAAGTTTAAATTCCACAACTTAAGACTCCACAACTAGAAACTCCACAACTGGAAACTCCACAACCAGAAACTCCGCAACTAGAAACTCCTCAACAGGAGACTCTACAACTAGAAACTCCACAACTAGAAACTCCAAAACTAGAAACTCCACAACTAGAAACTCCGCAACTAGAAACTCCACCACTAGTTGTGGAGTCTCTAGTTGCAGAGTTTCTAGTTGTGGAGTTTCTAGTTGTGGAGTTTCCAGTTGTGAAGTTTTTAGTTGTGGACTTTCGAGTTTCCAGTTGTGGAGTTTCTAGTTGTGGAGTTTCTACTTGCGGAGTCTCTAGTTGTGGAGCTTCAAGTTGTGGAGTCTAGTTGCGGAGTCTCTAGTTGTGCAGTTTCTAGTTTTGGAGTTTCCAGTTGTGAAGTTTTTAGTTGTGGACTTTCTAGACATGAAATTTCTTGTAGCCGAGTCTCTATTTGTGGAGTTTGTAGTTGTGGAGTTTCTAGTTGTGGAGTTTCTAGTTGTGGAGTTTCTAGTTGTGGAGTCTCAAGTTGTGGAGTTTACAGTTGTGGAGTATCTAGTCATGAAATGTCTTGTAGCCGAGTCTCTATTTGTGGAGTTTGTAGTTGTGGAGTTTCTAGTTGTGGAGTCTCTAGTTGCAGAGTTTCTAGTTGTGGAGTTTATAGTTGTGGAGTCTCAAGTTGTGGAGTTTACAGTTGTGGAGTATCTAGTTGTGGAGTTTTAAGTTGTGGAGTTTCTAGTTGTGGAGTTTCTGGTGGAGTCTCTAGTTGCGGAATCTCTAGTTGTGGAGGTTCTAGTTGTGGAGTTTCTAGTTGTGGAGTTTCTAGTTGTGGAGTTTCTAGCTGCGGAGTTTCTAGTTGCAGAGTCTCTTGTTTTGGAGTTTCTAGTTGCGAATTCTCTAGTTGAGGAGTCTCTAGTTGTAGAGTTTCTAGTTGTGGGGTTTCTTGTTGTGAAGTTTGAAGTTGTGGAGTTTCTAGTTGCGGCGTCTCAAGTTGTGGAGTTTCTAGTAGCGGAGTGTCTAGTTGTGATGTTTCTAGCTCTGGAATTTCTTGTTGCGGAGCTTCTAGTTGCGGAGTTCCAAAGTTGCAGAGTCTCTAGTTGTGGAGTTTCTAGTTGTGGAGTGTCTAGTTGTGGAGTTTCCAGTTGTGTAGTTTCTAGTAGAGTTTCGAATTTTGAAGTTTCTAGTTGTTGAGGTTTTAGTTTGAAGTCTCTAGTTGTAGATTCTCTAGTTGTGGAGTGTCTAGTTATGGAGTTTCCAGTTGTGGAGTTTCGAGTTTTGGAGTTTCTAGTTGTGGAGTTTTGAGTTGTGGAGTTTCAAGTTGTGGAGTCTCTAGTTGTGGAGTTTCTAGTTGCGGAGTATCTAGTTGTGGAGTTTCCAGTTGTGGAGTTTCTAGTTGTGGAGTTTCTAATTGCGGAGTCTCTAGTTGTGGAGCTTCAAGTTGTGGAGTCTAGTTGCGGAGACTCTAGTTGTTGAGTTTCTAGTTTTGGAGTTTCCAGTTGTGAAGTTTTTAGTTGTGGACTTTCTAGACATGAAATGTCTTGTAGCCGAGTCTCTATTTGTGGAGTTTGTAGTTGTGGAGTTTCTAGTTGTGGAGTCTCTAGTTGCAGAGTTTCTAGTTGTGGAGTTTATAGTTGTGGAGTCTCAAGTTGTGGAGTTTAAAGTTGGGGAGTATCTAGTTGTGGAGTTTTAACTTGTGGAGTTTCTAGTTGTGGAGTTTCTAGTTGCGGAGTTTTTAATAGCGGAGTTTCTAGTTGTGAAGTTTCAAGTTGCGGAGTCTCAAGTTGTGGAGTTTTCAGTTGTCGAGTTTTTAGCTGTGGAGATTCTAGTTGTTGAGTTTCTAGTTGAGAAGTCTCTAGTTTTGCAGTTTTAGTTGTGGAGTTTCTAGATATGAAATTTCTGGTTGCCGAGTCTGTATTTGTGGAGCTTGTAGTTTTGGAGTTTCTAGTTGTGGAGTTTCTAGTTGGTGAGTCTCTAGTTGTGGAGTTTCTAGTTGTGGAGTTTCTAGTTGTGGAGTTTCTGGTTGTGGAGTTTCTAGTTGTGGAGTTTCTAGTGGTGGAGTCTCCAGTGGCGGAGTTTCTAGTTGTGAAGTTTCTAGTTGTGGAGTTTCTAGTTTTGGAGTTTCTAGTTGTGGAGTTTCTAGTTGTAGAGTCTCCTGTTGCGGAGTTTCTAGTTGCGGAGTTTCTAGTTGTGGAGTTTCCAGTTGTGGAGTTTCCAGTTGTGGAGTTTTGAGTTGTGGACTTTAAAGTTGTGGAGTTTCAAGTTGTGGAGTCTCTAGTTGTGGAGTTTCTAGTTGCGGAGTATCTAGTTGTGGAGTTTCCAGTTGTGGAGTTTCTAGTTGTGGAGTTTCTACTTGCGGAGTCTCTAGTTGTGGAGCTTCAAGTTGTGGAGTCTAGTTGCGGAGACTCTAGTTGTGGAGTTTCTAGTTTTGGAGTTTCCAGTTGTGAAGTTTTTAGTTGTGGACTTTCTAGACATGAAATGTCTTGTAGCCGAGTCTCTATTTGTGGAGTTTGTAGTTGTGGAGTTTCTAGTTGTGGAGTCTCTAGTTGCAGAGTTTCTAGTTGTGGAGTTTCTAGGTGTGGAATTTCTAGTTGTGGAGTTTCTAGTTACGGAGTCTCTAGTTGTGGAGTTTCTGGTTGTGGAGTTTCTAGTTGCGGAGTCTCTAGTTGCGGAGTTTCTAGTTGTTGAGTTTCTAAATGATAAGTCTCTAGTTTTGCAGTTTTTAGTTGTGGAGTTTCTAGTTGGTGAGTCTCTAGTTGCGGAGTTTCTAGTTGCGGAGTTTCTAGTTGTGGAGTTTCTGGTTGTGGAATTTGTAGTTGTGGAGTTTCTAGTGGTGGAGTCTCTAGTTGCGGAATCTCTAGTTGTGGAGGTTCTAGTTGTGGAGTCTATAATTGGGGAGTTTCCACTTGTGGAGTCTCCAGTTGTGGAGTTTCCAGTTGTGAAGTATCTAGTTGTAAAGTTTCCAGTTGTGGAGTATCCAGTTGTGGAGTTTCTAGTTGCGGAGTTTCTAGTTGCGGATTTTTTAATAGCAGAGTTTCTAGTTGTGAAGTTTCAAGTTGCGGAGTCTCAAGTTGTGGAGTTTTCAGTTGTGGAGTTTTTAGTTGTGGAGTTTCTAGTTGTTGAGTTTCTAAATTATAAGTCTCTAGTTTTGCAGTTTTTAGTTGTGGAGTTTCTAGATATGGAATTTCTAGTTGCCGAGTCTGTATTTGTGGAGTTTGTAGTTGTGGAGTTTCTAGTTGTGGAGTTTCTAGTTGGTGAGTCTCTAGTTGCGGAGTTTCTAGTTGTGGAGTTTCTAGTTGTGGAGTTTCTGGTTGTGGAGTTTCTAGTTATGGAGTTTCTAGTGGTGGAGTCTCTAGTGGTGGAGTTTCTAGTTGCGGAGTTTCTAGTTGTGGAGTTTCTAGTTTAAAACTAGAAACTCCACAACTAGAGACTCCGCAACTAGACTCCACAACTTGAAGCTCCACAACTAGAGACTCCGCAAGTAGAAACTCCACAACTAGAAACTCCACAACTGGAAACTGCACAACTAGATACTCTGCAACTAGAAACTCCACAACTCGAATCTCCACAACTAGAAACTCCAGTACTAGAAACTCCACAACCAGAGACTCCACAACTAGAAACTCCACAACTAAAAACTCCACAACTGGAAACTCGACAATTAGAAACTCCACAACCAGAAACTCCACAACTAGAAACTCCACAACTAAAAACTCCCCAACTGGAAACTCCACAACTAGAAACTCCACAACTAGAAACTCCACAACTAGAGACTCCGCAACTAGAAACTCCACAACCAGAGACTCTGCAACTAGAAACTCCGCAACTAGAAACTCGGCAGCAAGAAACTACACAACTAGAGACTCCACAACTAGAAACTCCACAACTAGAAACTCCAAAACTAGAAACTCCACAACTAAAAACTCCACCACTGGAAACTCCACAACTAGACACTCCGCAACTAGAAACTCCGCAACTTGAGACGCCACAACTACAAACTCAACAAATACAGACTCGGCAACTAGAAATTCCATATCTAGAAACTCCACAACTAAAAACTGCAAAACTAGAGACTTCTCAACTAGAAACTCAACAACTAGAAACTCCACAACTAAAAACTCCACAACTGAAAACTCCACAACTTGAGACTCCGCAACTTGAAACTTCATAACTAGAAACTCTGCTATTAAAAAATCCGCAACTAGAAACTCCGCAACTAGAAACTCCACAACTTAAAACTCCACAACTATATACTCCACAACTGGAAACTTTACAATTAGATACTTCACAACTAGAAACTCCACAACTAGATACTTCACAACTGGAAACTCCACAACTAGAAACTCCACAACTAGAGACTCCACAACTCGAATCTCAACAACTAGAAACTCCAGTACTAGAAACTCCACAACCACAGACGCCCCAACTCCACAACTAGAAACTCCACAACATTAAACTCCAACAAGATAGTCCACAACTAGAAACTCCACAACTGGAGACTCCACAAGTGGAAACTCCACAACTAGAGACTCCACAACTAGAACCTCCACAACTAGAGATTCCGCAACTAGAGACTCCACCACTAGAAACTCCACAACTACAAATTCCACAACCAGAAACTCCACAACTAGAAACTCCGCAACTAGAAACTCCGCAACTAGAGACTCACCAACTAGAAACTCCACAACTAGAAACTCCACAACTACAAACTCCACAACTACAAACTCCACAAATACAGACTCGGCAACTAGAAATTCCATATCTAGAAACTCCACAACTAAAAACTGCAAAACTAGAGACTTATCATTTAGAAACTCAACAACTAGAAACTCCGCAACTAAAAACTCCACAACTGAAAACTCCACAACTTGAGACTCCGCAACTTGAAACTTCACAACTAGAAACTCTGCTATTAAAAACTCCGCAACTAGAAACTCCGCAACTAGAAACTCCACAACTAGATACTCCACAACTGGAAACTTTACAACTAGATACTTCACAACTGGAAACTCCACAACTAGATACTCCACAACTGGAAACTCCACAACTAGAAACTCCACAACTAGAGACTCCACAACTCAAATCTCCACAACTAGAAACTCCAGTACTAGAAACTCCACAACTAGAAACTCGGCAGCTAGAAACTACACAACTAGAGACTCCACAACTAGAAACTCCACAACTAAAAACTCCAAAACTAGAAACTCCACAACTGAAAACTCCACAACTAGAAACTCCACAACTGAAAACTCCACAACTGGAAACTCCACAACTAGAGACTCCGCAACTAGAAACTCCACAACCAGAAACTCCACAATTAGAGACTCCGTAACTAGAAAGTCCACAACTAGAAATTCCACAACTAGAAACTCCACAACTAGAAACTCTGCAACTAGAGACTCCACAACTAGAAACTCCACAACTACAAACTCCACAAATAGAGACTCGGCTACAAGACATTTCATGTCTAGAAAGTCCACAACTAAAAACTTCACAACTGGAAACTCCAAAACTAGAAACTCCACAACTAGAGTCTCCGCAACTAGACTCCACAACTTGAAGCTCCACAACTAGAGACTCCGCAAGTAGAAACTCCACAACTAGAAACTCCACAACTGGAAACTCCACAACTAGATACTCCGCAACTAGAAACTCCACAACTAGAGACTCCACAACTTGAAACTCCACAACTTTAAACTCCACAACTCAAAACTCCACAACTGGAAACTCCACAACTGGAAACTCCACAACTAGAAACTCCGCAACTAGAAACTCCGCAACAGGAGACTCTACAACTAGAAACTCCACAACTAGAAACTCCAAAACTAGAAACTCCACAACTAGAAACTTCACAACTAGAAACTCCGCCACTAGAGACTCCACCACTAGAAACTCCACAACTAGAAACTCCACAACCAGAAACTCCACAACTAGAAACTCCACAACTAGAAACTCCACAACTAGAGACTCACCAACTAGAAACTCCACAACTAGAAACTCCACAACTACAAGCTCCACAAATGCAGACTCGGCAACCAGAAATTTCATATCTAGAAACTCCACAACTAAAACTGCAAAACTAGAGACTTCTCAACTAGAAACTCAACAACTAGAATCTCCACAGCTAAAAACTCGACAACTGAAAACTCCACAACTTGAGACTCCGCAACTTGAAACTTCACAACTAGAAACTCCGCTATTAAAAACTCCGCAACTAGAAACTCCATAACTAGAAACTCCACAACTTAAAACTCCACAACTAGATACTCCACAACTGTAAACTCCACAACTTGAGACTCCACAACTATAAACTCCACAACTAGAAACTCTGCAACTAGAGACTCCACAACTAGAAACTCCACAACTACAAACTCCACAAATAGAGACTCGGCTACAAGACATTTCATGTCTAGAAAGTCCACAACTAAAAACTTCACAACTGGAAACTCCACAACTAGAAACTCCACAACTAGAAACTCTGCAACTAGAGACTCCACAACTATAAACTCCACAACTAGAAACTCCACAACTACAAACCCCACAAATAGAGACTCGGCTACAAGAAATTTCATGTCTAGAAAGTCCACAACTAAAAACTTCACAACTGGAAACTCCAAAACTAGAAACTCCACAACTAGAGACTCCGCAACTAGACTCCACAACTTGAAGCTCCACAACTAGAGACTCCGCAAGTAGAAACTCCACAACTAGAAACTCCACAACTGGAAACTGCACAACTAGATACTCTGCAACTAGAAACTCCACAACTCGAATCTCCACAACTAGAAACTCCAGTACTAGAAACTCCACAACCAGAGACTCCACAACTAGAAACTCCACAACTAAAAACTCCACAACTGGAAACTCGACAATTAGAAACTCCACAACCAGAAACTCCACAACTAGAAACTCCACAACTAAAAACTCCCCAACTGGAAACTCCACAACTAGAAACTCCACAACTAGAAACTCCACAACTAGAGACTCCGCAACTAGAAACTCCACAACCAGAGACTCTGCAACTAGAAACTCCGCAACTAGAAACTCGGCAGCAAGAAACAACACAACTAGAGACTCCACAACTAGAAACTCCACAACTAGAAACTCCAAAACTAGAAACTCCACAACTAAAAACTCCACCACTGGAAACTCCACAACTAGACACTCCGCAACTAGAAACTCCGCAACTTGAGACGCCACAACTACAAACTCAACAAATACAGACTCGGCAACTAGAAATTCCATATCTAGAAACTCCACAACTAAAAACTGCAAAACTAGAGACTTCTCAACTAGAAACTCAACAACTAGAAACTCCACAACTAAAAACTCCACAACTGAAAACTCCACAACTTGAGACTCCGCAACTTGAAACTTCATAACTAGAAACTCTGCTATTAAAAAATCCGCAACTAGAAACTCCGCAACTAGAAACTCCACAACTTAAAACTCCACAACTATATACTCCACAACTGGAAACTTTACAATTAGATACTTCACAACTAGAAACTCCACAACTAGATACTTCACAACTGGAAACTCCACAACTAGAAACTCCACAACTAGAGACTCCAACACTCGAATCTCAACAACTAGAAACTCCAGTACTAGAAACTCCACAACCACAGACGCCCCAACTCCACAACTAGAAACTCCACAACATTAAACTCCAACAAGATAGTCCACAACTAGAAACTCCACAACTGGAGACTCCACAAGTGGAAACTCCACAACTAGAGACTCCACAACTAGAACCTCCACAACTAGAGATTCCGCAACTAGAGACTCCACCACTAGAAACTCCACAACTACAAATTCCACAACCAGAAACTCCACAACTAGAAACTCCGCAACTAGAAACTCCGCAACTAGAGACTCACCAACTAGAAACTCCACAACTAGAAACTCCACAACTACAAACTCCACAAATACAGACTCGGCAACTAGAAATTCCATATCTAGAAACTCCACAACTAAAAACTGCAAAACTAGAGACTTATCATTTAGAAACTCAACAACTAGAAACTCCGCAACTAAAAACTTCACAACTGAAAACTCCACAACTTGAGACTCCGCAACTTGAAACTTCACAACTAGAAACTCTGCTATTAAAAACTCCGCAACTAGAAACTCCGCAACTAGAAACTCCACAACTAGATACTCCACAACTGGAAACTTTACAACTAGATACTTCACAACTGGAAACTCCACAACTAGATACTCCACAACTGGAAACTCCACAACTAGAAACTCCACAACTAGAGACTCCACAACTCAAATCTCCACAACTAGAAACTCCAGTACTAGAAACTCCACAACTAGAAACTCGGCAGCTAGAAACTACACAACTAGAGACTCCACAACTAGAAACTCCACAACTAAAAACTCCAAAACTAGAAACTCCACAACTGAAAACTCCACAACTAGAAACTCCACAACTGAAAACTCCACAACTGGAAACTCCACAACTAGAGACTCCGCAACTAGAAACTCCACAACCAGAAACTCCACAATTAGAGACTCCGTAACTAGAAAGTCCACAACTAGAAATTCCACAACTAGAAACTCCACAACTAGAAACTCTGCAACTAGAGACTCCACAACTAGAAACTCCACAACTACAAACTCCACAAATAGAGACTCGGCTACAAGACATTTCATGTCTAGAAAGTCCACAACTAAAAACTTCACAACTGGAAACTCCAAAACTAGAAACTCCACAACTAGAGTCTCCGCAACTAGACTCCACAACTTGAAGCTCCACAACTAGAGACTCCGCAAGTAGAAACTCCACAACTAGAAACTCCACAACTGGAAACTCCACAACTAGATACTCCGCAACTAGAAACTCCACAACTAGAGACTCCACAACTTGAAACTCCACAACTTTAAACTCCACAACTCAAAACTCCACAACTGGAAACTCCACAACTGGAAACTCCACAACTAGAAACTCCGCAACTAGAAACTCCGCAACAGGAGACTCTACAACTAGAAACTCCACAACTAGAAACTCCAAAACTAGAAACTCCACAACTAGAAACTTCACAACTAGAAACTCCGCCACTAGAGACTTCACCACTAGAAACTCCACAACTAGAAACTCCACAACCAGAAACTCCACAACTAGAAACTCCACAACTAGAAACTCCACAACTAGAGACTCACCAACTAGAAACTCCACAACTAGAAACTCCACAACTACAAGCTCCACAAATGCAGACTCGGCAGCCAGAAATTTCATATCTAGAAACTCCACAACTAAAACTGCAAAACTAGAGACTTCTCAACTAGAAACTCAACAACTAGAATCTCCACAGCTAAAAACTCGACAACTGAAAACTCCACAACTTGAGACTCCGCAACTTGAAACTTCACAACTAGAAACTCCGCTATTAAAAACTCCGCAACTAGAAACTCCACAACTAGAAACTCTGCAACTAGAGACTCCACAACTAGAAACTCCACAACTACAAACTCCACAAATAGAGACTCGGCTACAAGACATTTCATGTCTAGAAAGTCCACAACTAAAAACTTCACAACTGGAAACTCCAAAACTAGAAACTCCACAACTAGAGTCTCCGCAACTAGACTCCACAACATGAAGCTCCACAACTAGAGACTCCGCAAGTAGAAACTCCACAACTAGAAACTCCACAACTGGAAACTCCACAACTAGATACTCCGCAACTAGAAACTCCACAACTAGAGACTCCACAACTTGAAACTCCACAACTTTAAACTCCACAACTCAAAACTCCACAACTGGAAACTCCACAACTAGAAACTCCACAACTAGAGACTCTGCAACTAGAAACTCCGCAACTAGAAACTCCGCAGCTAGAAACTACACAACTAGAGACTCCACAACTAGAAACTCCGCAACTAGAAACTCCACAACAAGAAACTCAACAACTCAAAACTCCACAACTAGAAACTCCAAAACTCAAAACTCCACAACTGGAAACTCCATAACTAGACACTCCACAACTAGAGAATCTACAACTACAGACTTCAAACTAAAACCTCAACAACTAGAAACTTCAAAATTCGAAACTCTACTAGAAACTACACAACTGGAAACTCCACAACTAGACACTCCACAACTAGAAACTCCACAACTAGAGACTCTGCATCTATGGAACTCCGCAACTAGAAGCTCCGCAACAAGAAATTCCAGAGCTAGAAACATCACAACTAGACACTCCGCTACTAGAAACTCCACAACTTGAGACGCCGCAACTAGAAACTCCACAACTTGAAACTTCACAACGAGAAACTCCACAACTAGAAACTCTACAACTAGAGACTCCTCAACTAGAGAATTCGCAACTAGAAACTCCAAAACTCAAGACTCTGCAACTAGAAACTCCGCAGCTAGAAACTCCACAACTAGAAACTCCACAACTAGAAACTCCACAACTAGAACCTCCACAACTAGAGATTCCGCAACTAGAGACTCCACCACTAGAAACTCCACAACTAGAAATTCCACAACCAGAAACTCCACAACTAGAAACTCCGCAACTAGAAACTCCGCAACTAGAGACTCACCAACTCGAAACTCCACAACTAGAAACTCCACAAATACAGACTCCACAAATACAGACTCGGCAACTAGAAATTTCATATCTAGAAACTCCACAACTAAAACTGCAAAACTAGAGACTTCTCAACTAGAAACTCAACAACTAGAAACTCCACAACTAGAAACTCCACAACTGAAAACTCCACAACTTGAGACTCCGCAACTTGAAACTTCACAACTAGAAACTCCGCCATTAAAAACTCCGCAACTAGAAACTCCGCAACTAGAAACTCCACAACTTAAAACTCCTCA
The DNA here is from genome assembly GCF_043290135.1 of Rhipicephalus microplus. Classification (NCBI taxonomy): domain Eukaryota; kingdom Metazoa; phylum Arthropoda; class Arachnida; order Ixodida; family Ixodidae; genus Rhipicephalus; species Rhipicephalus microplus. Next base: position 1,672,781 of record NW_027464626.1, on the reverse strand, counting down.
ACTAGATACTCCACAACTGGAAACTTTACAACTAGATACTTCACAACTGGAAACTCCACAACTAGATACTCCACAACTGGAAACTCCACAACTAGAAACTCCACAACTAGAGACTCCACAGCTCGAATCTCCACAACTAGAAACTCCAGTGCTAGAACTCCACAACCAGAGACTCCCCAACTCCACAACTAGAAACTTCAAAACATGAAACTCCAACTAGATACTCCACAACTAGAAACTCCACAAATAGAGACTCCACAACTGGAAACTCCACAACTAGAGACTCTGCAACTAGAAACTTCACAACTAGAGACTCCGCAACTCCACAACTAGAAACTCCACAACTGAAAAATCCACAACTAGATACTCCACAACTAGAAACTCCACAACTATAGACTCAACAACTATAGACTCAACAACTTGAAACTCCACAAGTTTAAACTCCACAACTTAAGACTCCACAACTAGAAACTCCACAACTGGAAACTCCACAACTAGAAACTCCGCAACTAGAAACTCCGCAACAGGAGACTCTACAACTAGAAACTCCACAACTAGAAACTCCAAAACTAGAAACTCCACAACTAGAAACTTCACAACTAGAAACTCCGCCACTAGAGACTCCACCACTAGAAACTCCACAACTAGAAACTCCACAACCAGAAACTCCACAACTAGAAACTCCACAACTAGAAACTCCGCAACTAGAGACTCACCAACTAGAAACTCCACAACTAGAAACTCCACAACTACAAACTCCACAAATACAGACTCGGCAACTGGAAATTCCATATCTAGAAACTCCACAACTAAAACTGCAAAACTAGAGACTTCTCAACTAGAAACTCAACAACTAGAAACTCCACAACTAAAAACTCGACAACTGAAAACTCCACAACTTGAGACTCCGCAACTTGAAACTTCACAACTAGAAACTCCGCTATTAAAAACTCCGCAACTAGAAACTCCGCAACTAGAAACTCCACAACTTAAAACTCCACAACTAGATACTCCACAACTGGAAACTTTACAACTAGATACTTCACAACTGGAAACTCCACAACTAGATACTCCACAACTGGAAACTCCACAACTAGAAACTCCACAACTAAAAACTCCACAACTAGAGACTCCACAACTCGAATCTCCACAACTAGAAACTCCAGTACTAGAAACTCCACAACCAGAGACTTCCCAACTCCACAACTAGAAACTTCAAAACATGAAACTCCAACTAGATACTCCACAACTAGAAACTGCACAAATAGAGACTCCACAACTGGAAACTCCACAACTAGAGACTCTGCAACTAGAAACTTCACAACTAGAGACTCCGCAACTCCACAACTAGAAACTCCACAACTGAAAAATCCACAACTAGATACTCCACAACTAGAAACTCCACAACTATAGACTCAACAACTTGAAACTCCACAAGTTTAAATTCCACAACTTAAGACTCCACAACTAGAAACTCCACAACTGGAAACTCCACAACCAGAAACTCCGCAACTAGAAACTCCTCAACAGGAGACTCTACAACTGGAAACTCCACAACTAGAAACTCCAAAACTAGAAACTCCACAACTAGAAACTCCGCAACTAGAAACTCCACCACTAGAGACTCCACCACTAGAAACTCCATAACTAGAAACTCCACAACCAGAAACTCCACAACTAGAAACTCCACAACAAAAACTCCGCAACTAGAGACTCACCAACTAGAAACTCCACAACTACAAACTCCACAACTACAAACTCCACAAATACAGACTCGGCAACTAGAAATTCCATATCTAGAAACTCCACAACTAAAACTGCAAAACTAGAGACTTCTCAACTAGAAACTCAACAACTAGAAACTCCACAACTGGAAACTCGACAATTAGAAACTCCACAACCAGAAACTCCACAACTAGAAACTCCACAACTAAAAACTCCCCAACTGGAAACTCCACAACTAGAAACTCCACAACTAGAAACTTCACAACTAGAGACTCCGCAACTAGAAACTCCACAACCAGAGACTCTGCAACTAGAAACTCCGCAACTAGAAACTCGGCAGCAAGAAACTACACAACTAGAGACTCCACAACTAGAAACTCCACAACTACAAACTCCAAAACTAGAAACTCCACAACTAAAAACTCCAGAACTGGAAACTCCACAACTAGACACTCCGCAACTAGAAACTCCGCAACTTGAGACGCCACAACTACAAACTCAACAAATACAGACTCGGCAACTAGAAATTCCATATCTAGAAACTCCACAACTAAAAACTGCAAAACTAGAGACTTCTCAACTAGAAACTCAACAACTAGAAACTCCACAACTAAAAACTCCACAACTGAAAACTCCACAACTTGAGACTCCGCAACTTGAAACTTCACAACTAGAAACTCTGCTATTAAAAATCCGCAACTAGAAACTCCACAACTTAAAACTCCACAACTAGATACTCCACAACTGGAAACTTTACAATTAGATACTTCACAACTAGAAACTCCACAACTAGATACTTCACAACTGGAAACTCCACAACTAGAAACTCCACAACTAGAGACTCCACAACTCGAATCTCAACAACTAGAAACTCCAGTACTAGAAACTCCACAACCACAGACGCCCCAACTCCACAACTAGAAACTCCACAACTGGAGACTCCACAAGTGGAAACTCCACAACTAGAGACTCCACAACTAGAACCTCCACAACTAGAGATTCCGCAACTAGAGACTCCACCACTAGAAACTCCACAACTACGAATTCCACAACCAGAAACTCCACAACTAGAAACTCCGCAACTAGAAACTCCGCAACTAGAGACTCACCAACTAGAAACTCCACAACTAGAATCTCCACAACTACAAACTCCACAAATACAGACTCGGCAACTAGAAATTCCACATCTAGAAACTCCACAACTACAAACTCCACAAATACAGACTCGGCAACTAGAAATTCCATATCTAGAAACTCCACAACTAAAAACTGCAAAACTAGAGCCTTATCATTTAGAAACTCAACAACTAGAAACTCCACAACTAAAAACTCCACAACTGAAAACTCCACAACTTGAGACTCCGCAACTTGAAACTTCACAACTAGAAACTCTGCTATTAAAAACTCCGCAACTAGAAACTCCGCAACTAGAAACTCCACAACTAGATACTCCACAACTGGAAACTTTACAACTAGATACTTCACAACTGGAAACTCCACAACTAGATACTCCACAACTGGAAACTCCACAACTAGAAACTCCACAACTAGAGACTCCACAACTCAAATCTCCACAACTAGAAACTCCAGTACTAGAAACTCCACAACTAGAAACTCGGCAGCTAGAAACTACACAACTAGAGATTCCACAACTAGAAACTCCACAACTAGAAACTCCAAAACTAGAAACTCCACAACTGAAAACTCCACAACTAGAAACTCCACAACTGAAAACTCCACAACTGGAAACTCCACAACTAGAGACTCCGCAACTAGAAACTCCACAACCAGAAACTCCACAACTAGAGACTCCGTAACTAGAAACTCCACAACTAAAAACTCCAGAACTGGAAACTCCACAACTAGACACTCCGCAACTAGAAACTCCGCAACTTGAGACGCCACAACTACAAACTCAACAAATACAGACTCGGCAACTAGAAATTCCATATCTAGAAACTCCACAACTAAAAACTGCAAAACTAGAGACTTCTCAACTAGAAACTCAACAACTAGAAACTCCACAACTAAAAACTCCACAACTGAAAACTCCACAACTTGAGACTCCGCAACTTGAAACTTCACAACTAGAAACTCTGCTATTAAAAAATCCGCAACTAAAAACTCCGCAACTAGAAACTCCACAACTTAAAACTCCACAACTAGATACTCCACAACTGGAAACTTTACAATTAGATACTTCACAACTAGAAACTCCACAACTAGATACTTCACAACTGGAAACTCCACAACTAGAAACTCCACAACTAGAGACTCCACAACTCGAATCTCAACAACTAGAAACTCCAGTACTAGAAACTCCACAACCACAGACGCCCCAACTCCACAACTAGAAACTCCACAACATTAAACTCCAACAAGATAGTCCACAACTAGAAACTCCACAACTGGAGACTCCACAAGTGGAAACTCCACAACTAGAGACTCCACAACTAGAACCTCCACAACTAGAGATTCCGCAACTAGAGACTCCACCACTAGAAACTCCACAACTACAAATTCCACAACCAGAAACTCCACAACTAGAAACTCCGCAACTAGAAACTCCGCAACTAGAGACTCACCAACTAGAAACTCCACAACTAGAAACTCCACAACTACAAACTCGACAAATACAGACTCGGCAACTAGAAATTCCATATCTAGAAACTCCACAACTAAAAACTGCAAAACTAGAGACTTATCATTTAGAAACTCAACAACTAGAAACTCCACAACTAAAAACTCCACAACTGAAAACTCCACAACTTGAGACTCCGCAACTTGAAACTTCACAACTAGAAACTCTGCTATTAAAAACTCCGCAACTAGAAACTCCGCAACTAGAAACTCCACAACTAGATACTCCACAACTGGAAACTTTACAACTAGATACTTCACAACTGGAAACTCCACAACTAGATACTCCACAACTGGAAACTCCACAACTAGAAACTTCACAACTAGAGACTCCACAACTCAAATCTCCACAACTAGAAACTCCAGTACTAGAAACTCCACAACTAGAAACTCGGCAGCTAGAAACTACACAACTAGAGACTCCACAACTAGAAACTCCACAACTAGAAACTCCAAAACTAGAAACTCCACAACTGAAAACTCCACAACTAGAAACTCCACAACTGAAAACTCCACAACTGGAAACTCCACAACTAGAGACTCCGCAACTAGAAACTCCACAACCAGAAACTCCACAACTAGAGACTCCGTAACTAGAAACTCCACAACTAGAAATTCCACAACTAGAAACTCCACAACTAGAAACTCTGCAACTAGAGACTCCACAACTAGAAACTCCACAACTACAAACTCCACAAATAGAGACTCGGCTACAAGACATTTCACGTCTAGAAAGTCCACAACTAAAAACTTCACAACTGGAAACTCCAAAACTAGAAACTCCACAACTAGAGTCTCCGCAACTAGACTCCACAACTTGAAGCTCCACAACTAGAGACTCCGCAAGTAGAAACTCCACAACTAGAAACTCCACAACTGGAAACTCCACAACTAGAAACTCCACAACTAGAGACTCTGCAACTAGAAACTCCGCAACTAGAAACTCCGCAGCTAGAAACTACACAACTAGAGACTCCACAACTAGAAACTCCGCAACTAGAAACTCCACAACTAGAAACTCCACAACTCGAAACTCCACAACTGGAAACTCCACAACTAGACACTCCACAACTAGAGAATCTACAACTAGAGACTTCAAACTAAAACCTCAACAACTAGAAACTTCAAAATTCGAAACTCTACTAGAAACTACACAACTGGAAACTCCACAACTAGACACTCCACAACTAGAAACTCCACAACTAGAGACTCTGCAACTATGGAACTCCGCAACTAGAAGCTCCGCAACAAGAAATTCCAGAGCTAGAAACATCACAACTAGACACTCCGCTACTAGAAACTCCACAACTTGAGACGCCGCAACTAGAAACTCCACAACTTGAAACTCCACAACTAGAAACTCTACAACTAGAGACTCCTCAACTAGAGAATTCGCAACTAGAAACTCCAAAACTAGAGACTCTGCAACTAGAAACTCCGCAGCTAGAAACTCCACAACTAGAAACTCCACAACTAGAAACTCCACAACTAGAACCTCCACAACTAGAGACTCCACCACTAGAAACTCCACAACTAGAAATTCCACAACCAGAAACTCCACAACTAGAAACTCCGCAACTAGAAACTCCGCAACTAGAGACTCACCAACTAGAAACTCCACAACTAGAAACTCCACAACTACAAACTCCACAAATACAGACTCGGCAACTAGAAATTCCTTATCTAGAAACTCCACAACTAAAAACTGCAAAGCTAGAGACTTCTCAACTAGAAACTCAACAACTAGAAACTCCACAACTAAAAACTCCACAACTGAAAACTCCACAACTTGAGACTCCGCAACTTGAAACTTCACAACTAGAAACTCCTCTATTAAAAACTCCGCAACTAGAAACTCCGCAACTAGAAACTCCACAACTTAAAACTCCACAACTAGATACTCCACAACTGGAAACTTTACAACTAGATACTTCAGAACTGGAAACTCCGCAACTAGATACTCCACAACTGGAAACTCCACAACTAGAAACTCCACAACTAGAGACTCCACAACTCGAATCTCCACAACTAGAAACTCTAGTGCTAGAAACTCCACAACCAGAGACTCCCCAACTCCACAACTAGAAACTTCAAAACATGAAACTCCAACTAGATACTCCACAACTAGAAACTCCACAAATAGAGACTCCACAACTGGAAACTCCACAACTAGAGACTCTGCAACTAGAAACTTCACAACTAGAGACTCCGCAACTCCACAACTAGAAACTCCACAACTGAAAAATCCACAACTAGATACTCCACAACTATAAAATCCACAACTAGAAACTCCACAACTATAGACTCAACAACTTGAAACTCCACAAGTTTAAACTCCACAACTTAAGACTCCACAACTAGAAACTCCACAACTGGAAACTCCACAACTAGAAACTCCGCAACTAGAAACTCCGCAACAGGAGACTCTACAACTAGAAACTCCACAACTAGAAACTCCAAAACTAGAAACTCCACAACTAGAAACTTCACAACTAGAAACTCCGCCACTAGAGACTCCACCACTAGAAACTCTACAACTAGAAACTCCACAACCAGAAACTCCACAACTAGAAACTCCACAACTAGAAACTCCGCAACTAGAGACTCACCAACTATAAACTCCACAACTAGAAACTCCACAACTACAAACTCCACAAATACAGACTCGGCAACTGGAAATTCCATATCTAGAAACTCCACAACTAAAACTGCAAAACTAGAGACTTCTCAACTAGAAACTCAACAACTAGAAACTCCACAACTAAAAACTCGACAACTGAAAACTCCACAACTTGAGACTCCGCAACTTGAAACTTCACAACTAGAAACTCCGCTATTAAAAACTCCGCAACTAGAAACTCCGCAACTAGAAACTCCACAACTTAAAACTCCACAACTAGATACTCCACAACTGGAAACTTTACAACTAGATACTTCACAACTGGAAACTCCACAACTAGATACTCCACAACTGGAAACTCCACAACTAGAAACTCCACAACTAGAAACTCCACAACTAGAGACTCCACAACTCGAATCTCCACAACTAGAAACTCCAGTACTAGAAACTCCACAACCAGAGACTCCCCAACTCCACAACTAGAAACTTCAAAACATGAAACTCCAACTAGATACTCCACAACTAGAAACTCCACAAATAGAGACTCCACAACTAGAAACTCCACAACTAGAGACTCTGCAACTAGAAACTTCACAACTAGAGACTCCGCAACTCCACAACTAGAAACTCCACAAATGAAAAATCCACAACTAGATACTCCACAACTAGAAACTTCACAACTATAGACTCAACAACTTGAAACTCCACAAGTTTAAATTCCACAACTTAAGACTCCACAACTAGAAACTCCACAACTGGAAACTCCACAACTAGAAACTCCGCAACTAGAAACTCCTCAACAGGAGACTCTACAACTAGAAACTCCACTACTAGAAACTCCAAAACTAGAAACTCCACAACTAGAAACTCTGCAACTAGAAACTCCACCACTAGAGTCTCCACCACTAGAAACTCCATAACTAGAAACTCCACAACCAGAAACTCCACAACTAGAAACTCCACAACTAGAAACTCCGCAACTAGAGACTCACCAACTAGAAACTCCACAACTAGAAACTCCACAACTACAAACTCCGCAAATACAGACTCGGCAACTAGAAATTCCATATCTAGAAACTCCACAACTAAAACTGCAAAACTAGAGACTTCTCAACTAGAAACTCAACAACTAGAAACTCCACAACTAAAAACTCTACAACTGAAAACTCCACAACTTGAGACTCTGCAACTTGAAACTTCACAACTAGAAACTCCGCTATTAAAAACTCCGCAACTAGAAACTCCACAACTAGAAACTCCACAACTTAAAACTCCACAACTAGATACTCCACAACTGTAAACTCCACAACTTGAGACTCCACAACTAGAAACTCCACAACTAGAAACTCTGCAACTAGAGACTCCACAACTAGAAACTCCACAACTAGAAACTCCACAACTACAAACTCCACAAATAGAGACTCGGCTACAAGAAATTTCATGTCTAGAAAGTCCACAACTAAAAACTTCACAACTGGAAACTCCAAAACTAGAAACTCCACAACTAGAGACTCCGCAACTAGACTCCACAACTTGAAGCTCCACAACTAGAGACTCCGCAAGTAGAAACTCCACAACTAGAAACTCCACAACTGGAAACTCCACAACTAGATACTCTGCAACTAGAAACTCCACAACTCGAATCTCCACAACTAGAAACTCCAGTACTAGAAACTCCACAACCAGAGACTCCACAACTAGAAACTCCACAACTAAAAACTCACAACTGGAAACTCGACAATTAGAAACTCCACAACCAGAAACTCCACAACTAGAAACTCCACAACTAAAAACTCCCCAACTGGAAACTCCACAACTAGAAACTCCACAACTAGAAACTCCACAACTAGAGACTCCGCAACTAGAAACTCCACAACCAGAGACTCTGCAACTAGAAACTCCGCAACTAGAAACTCGGCAGCTAGAAACTACACAACTAGAGACTCCACAACTAGAAACTCCACAACTAGAAACTCCACAACTAGAAACTCAACAACTAAAAACTCCACAACTGGAAACTCCACAACTAGACACTCCGCAACTATAAACTCCGCAACTTGAGACGCCACAACTACAAACTCAACAAATACAGACTCGGCAACTAGAAATTCCATATCTAGAAACTCCACAACTAAAAACTGCAAAACTAGAGAATTCTCAACTAGAAACTCAACAACTAGAAACTCCACAACTAAAAACTCCACAACTGAAAACTCCACAACTTGAGACTCCGCAACTTGAAACTTCACAACTAGAAACTCTGCTATTAAAATATCCGCAACTAGAAACTCCGCAACTAGAAACTCCACAACTTAAAACTCCACAACTAGATACTCCACAACTGGAAACTTTACAATTAGATACTTCACAACTAGAAACTCCACAACTAGATACTTCACAACTGGAAACTCCACAACTAGAAACTCCACAACTAGAGACTCCACAACTCGAATCTCAACAACTAGAAACTCCAGTACTAGAAACTCCACAACAACAGACGCCCCAACTCCACAACTAGAAACTCCACAACATTAAACTCCAACAAGATAGTCCACAACTAGAAACTCCACAACTGGAGACTCCACAAGTGGAAACTCCACAACTAGAGACTCCACAACTAGAACCTCCACAACTAGAGATTCCGCAACTAGAGACTCCACCACTAGAAACTCCACAACTACAAATTCCACAACCAGAAACTCCACAACTAGAAACTCCGCAACTAGAAACTCCGCAACTAGAGACTCACCAACTAGAAACTCCACAACTAGAATCTCCACAACTACAAACTCCACAATTACAGACTCGGCAACTAGAAATTCCACATCTAGAAACTCCACAACTACAAACTCCACAAATACAGACTCGGCAACTAGAAATTCCATATCTAGAAACTCCACAACTAAAAACTGCAAAACTAGAGCCTTATCATTTAGAAACTCAACAACTAGAAACTCCACAACTAAAAACTCCACAACTGAAAACTCCACAACTTGAGACTCCGCAACTTGAAACTTCACAACTAGAAACTCTGCTATTAAAAACTCCGCAACTAGAAACTCCGCAACTAGAAACTCCGCAACTAGATACTCCACAACTGGAAACTTTACAACTAGATACTTCACAACTGGAAACTCCACAACTAGATACTCCACAACTGGAAACTCCACAACTAGAAACTCCACAACTAGAGACTCCACAACTCAAATCTCCACAACTAGAAACTCCAGTACTAGAAACTCCACAACTAGAAACTCGGCAGCTAGAAACTACACAACTAGAGACTCCACAACTAGAAACTCCAAAACTAGAAACTCCACAACTGAAAACTCCACAACTAGAAACTCCACAACTGAAAACTCCACAACTGGAAACTCCACAACTAGAGACTCCGCAACTAGAAACTCCACAACCAGAAACTCCACAACTAGAGACTCCGTAACTAGAAACTCCACAACTAAAAACTCCAGAACTGGAAACTCCACAACTAGACACTCCGCAACTAGAAACTCCGCAACTTGAGACGCCACAACTACAAACTCAACAAATACAGACTCGGCAACTAGAAATTCCATATCTAGAAACTCCACAACTAAAAACTGCAAAACTAGAGACTTCTCAACTAGAAACTCAACAACTAGAAACTCCACAACTAAAAACTCCACAACTGAAAACTCCACAACTTGAGACTCCGCAACTTGAAACTTCACAACTAGAAACTCTGCTATTAAAAAATCCGCAACTAGAAACTCCGCAACTAGAAACTCCACAACTTAAAACTCCACAACTAGATACTCCACAACTGGAAACTTTACAATTAGATACTTCACAACTAGAAACTCCACAACTAGATACTTCACAACTGGAAACTCCACAACTAGAAACTCCACAACTAGAGACTCCACAACTCGAATCTCAACAACTAGAAACTCCAGTACTAGAAACTCCACAACCACAGACGCCCCAACTCCACAACTAGAAACTCCACAACATTAAACTCCAACAAGATAGTCCACAACTAGAAACTCCACAACTGGAGACTCCACAAGTGGAAACTCCACAACTAGAGACTCCACAACTAGAACCTCCACAACTAGAGATTCCGCAACTAGAGACTCCACCACTAGAAACTCCACAACTACAAATTCCACAACCAGAAACTCCACAACTAGAAACTCCGCAACTAGAAACTCCGCAACTAGAGACTCACCAACTAGAAACTCCACAACTAGAAACTCCACAACTACAAACTCCACAAATACAGACTCGGCAACTAGAAATTCCATATCTAGAAACTCCACAACTAAAAACTGCAAAACTAGAGACTTATCATTTAGAAACTCAACAACTAGAAACTCCACAACTAAAAACTCCACAACTGAAAACTCCACAACTTGAGACTCCGCAACTTGAAACTTCACAACTAGAAACTCTGCTATTAAAAACTCCGCAACTAGAAACTCCGCAACTAGAAACTCCACAACTAGATACTCCACAACTGGAAACTTTACAACTAGATACTTCACAACTGGAAACTCCACAACTAGATACTCCACAACTGGAAACTCCACAACTAGAAACTCCACAACTAGAGACTCCACAACTCAAATCTCCACAACTAGAAACTCCAGTACTAGAAACTCCACAACTAGAAACTCGGCAGCTAGAAACTACACAACTAGAGACTCCACAACTAGAAACTCCACAACTAGAAACTCCAAAACTAGAAACTCCACAACTGAAAACTCCACAACTAGAAACTCCACAACTGAAAACTCCACAACTGGAAACTCCACAACTAGAGACTCCGCAACTAGAAACTCCACAACCAGAAACTCCACAACTAGAGACTCCGTAACTAGAAACTCCACAACTAGAAATTCCACAACTAGAAACTCCACAACTAGAAACTCTGCAACTAGAGACTCCACAACTAGAAACTCCACAACTACAAACTCCACAAATAGAGACTCGGCTACAAGACATTTCATGTCTAGAAAGTCCACAACTAAAAACTTCACAACTGGAAACTCCAAAACTAGAAACTCCACAACTAGAGTCTCCGCAACTAGACTCCACAACTTGAAGCTCCACAACTAGAGACTCCGCAAGTAGAAACTCCACAACTAGAAACTCCACAACTGGAAACTCCACAACTAGATATTCCGCAACTAGAAACTCCACAACTAGAGACTCCACAACTTGAAACTCCACAACTTTAAACTCCACAACTCAAAACTCCACAACTGGAAACTCCAAAACTAGAAACTCCACAACTAGAGTCTCCGCAACTAGACTCCACAACTTGAAGCTCCACAACTAGAGACTCCGCAAGTAGAAACTCCACAACTAGAAACTCCACAACTGGAAACTCCACACCTAGATACTCCGCAACTAGAAACTCCACAACTAGAGACTCCACAACTTGAAACTCCACAACTTTAAACTCCACAACTCAAAACTCCACAACTGGAAACTCCACAACTGGAAACTCCACAACTAGAAACTCCACAACTAGAAACTCCACAACTAGAGACTCACCAACTAGAAACTCCACAACTAGAAACTCCACAACTACAAGCTCCACAAATACAGACTCGGCAACCAGAAATTTCATATCTAGAAACTCCACAACTAAAACTGCAAAACTAGAGACTTCTCAACTAGAAACTCAACAACTAGAATCTCCACAGCTAAAAACTCGACAACTGAAAACTCCACAACTTGAGACTCCGCAACTTGAAACTTCACAACTAGAAACTCCGCTATTAAAAACTCCGCAACTAGAAACTCCACAACTAGAAACTCCACAAGTTAAAACTCCACAACTAGATACTCCACAACTTTAAACTCCACAACTTGAGACTCCACAACTAGAAACTCCACAACTAGAAACTCTGCAACTAGAGACTCCACAACTAGAAACTCCACAACTACAAACTCCACAAATAGAGACTCGGCTACAAGACATTTCACGTCTAGAAAGTCCACAACTAAAAACTTCACAACTGGAAACTCCAAAACTAGAAACTCCACAACTAGAGTCTCCGCAACTAGACTCCACAACTTGAAGCTCCACAACTAGAGACTCCGCAAGTAGAAACTCCACAACTAGAAACTCCACAACTGGAAACTCCACAACTAGAAACTCCACAACTAGAGACTCTGCAACTAGAAACTCCGCAACTAGAAACTCCGCAGCTAGAAACTACACAACTAGAGACTCCACAACTAGAAACTCCGCAACTAGAAACTCCACAACTAGAAACTCCACAACTCGAAACTCCACAACTGGAAACTCCACAACTAGACACTCCACAACTAGAGAATCTACAACTAGAGACTTCAAACTAAAACCTCAACAACTACAAACTTCAAAATTCGAAACTCTACTAGAAACTACACAACTGGAAACTCCACAACTAGACACTCCACAACTAGAAACTCCACAACTAGAGACTCTGCAACTATGGAACTCCGCAACTAGAAGCTCCGCAACAAGAAATTCCAGAGCTAGAAACATCACAACTAGACACTCCGCTACTAGAAACTCCACAACTTGAGACGCCGCAACTAGAAACTCCACAACTTGAAACTCCACAACTAGAAACTCTACAACTAGAGACTCCTCAACTAGAGAATTCGCAACTAGAAACTCCAAAACTAGAGACTCTGCAACTAGAAACTCCGCAGCTAGAAACTCCACAACTAGAAACTCCACAACTAGAAACTCCACAACTAGAACCTCCACAACTAGAGACTCCACCACTAGAAACTCCACAACTAGAAATTCCACCAGAAACTCCACAACTAGAAACTCCGCAACTAGAAACTCCGCAACTAGAGACTCACCAACTAGAAACACCACAACTAGAAACTCCACAACTACAAACTCCACAAATACAGACTCGGCAACTAGAAATTCCATATCTAGAAACTCCACAACTAAAAACTGCAAAGCTAGAGACTTCTCAACTAGAAACTCAACAACTAGAAACTCCACAACTAAAAACTCCACAACTGAAAACTCCACAACTTGAGACTCCGCAACTTGAAACTTCACAACTAGAAACTCCGCTATTAAAAACTCCGCAACTAGAAACTCCGCAACTAGAAACTCCACAACTTAAAACTCCACAACTAGATACTCCACAGCTGGAAACTTTACAACTAGATACTTCAGAACTGGAAACTCCACAACTAGATACTCCACAACTGGAAACTCCACAACTAGAAACTCCACAACTAGAGACTCCACAACTCGAATCTCCACAACTAGAAACTCTAGTGCTAGAAACTCCACAACCAGAGACTCCCCAACTCCACAACTAGAAACTTCAAAACATGAAACTCCAACTAGATACTCCACAACTAGAAACTCCACAAATAGAGACTCCACAACTGGAAACTCCACAACTAGAGACTCTGCAACTAGAAACTCCACAACTAGAAACTCCACAACTGAAAAATCCACAACTAGATACTCCACAACTATAAAATCCACAACTAGAAACTCCACAACTATAGACTCAACAACTTGAAACTCCACAAGTTTAAACTCCACAACTTAAGACTCCACAACTAGAAACTCCACAACTGGAAACTCCACAACTAGAAACTCCGCAACTAGAAACTCCGCAACAGGAGACTCTACAACTAGAAACTCCACAACTAGAAACTCCAAAACTAGAAACTCCACAACTAGAAACTTCACAACTAGAAACTCCGCCACTAGAGACTCCACCACTAGAAACTCCACAACTAGAAACTCCACAACCAGAAACTCCACAACTAGAAACTCCACAACTAGAAACTCCGCAACTAGAGACTCACCAACTATAAACTCCACAACTAGAAACTCCACAACTACAAACTCCACAAATACAGACTCGGCAACTGGAAATTCCATATCTAGAAACTCCACAACTAAAACTGCAAAACTAGAGACTTCTCAACTAGAAACTCAACAACTAGAAACTCCACAACTAAAAACTCGACAACTGAAAACTCCACAACTTGAGACTCCGCAACTTGAAACTTCACAACTAGAAACTCCGCTATTAAAAACTCCGCAACTAGAAACTCCGCAACTAGAAACTCCACAACTTAAAACTCCACAACTAGATACTCCACAACTGGAAACTTTACAACTAGATACTTCACAACTGGAAACTCCACAACTAGATACTCCACAACTGGAAACTCCACAACTAGAAACTCCACAACTAGAAACTCCACAACTAGAGACTCCACAACTCGAATCTCCACAACTAGAAACTCCGGTACTAGAAACTCCACAACCAGAGACTCCCCAACTCCACAACTAGAAACTTCAAAACATGAAAATCCAACTAGATACTCCACAACTAGAAACTCCACAAATAGAGACTCCACAACTAGAAACTCCACAACTAGAGACTCTGCAACTAGAAACTTCACAACTAGAGACTCCGCAACTCCACAACTAGAAACTCCACAAATGAAAAATCCACAACTAGATACTCCACAACTAGAAACTTCACAACTATAGACTCAACAACTTGAAACTCCACAAGTTTAAATTCCACAACTTAAGACTCCACAACTAGAAACTCCACAACTGGAAACTCCACAACTAGAAACTCCGCAACTAGAAACTCCTCAACAGGAGACTCTACAACTAGAAACTCCACTACTAGAAACTCCAAAACTAGAAACTCCACAACTAGAAACTCTGCAACTAGAAACTCCACCACTAGAGTCTCCACCACTAGAAACTCCATAACTAGAAACTCCACAACCAGAAACTCCACAACTAGAAACTCCACAACTAGAAACTCCGCAACTAGAGACTCACCAACTAGAAACTCCACAACTAGAAACTCCACAACTACAAACTCCGCAAATACAGACTCGGCAACTAGAAATTCCATATCTAGAAACTCCACAACTAAAACTGCAAAACTAGAGACTTCTAAACTAGAAACTCAACAACTAGAAACTCCACAACTAAAAACTCTACAACTGAAAACTCCACAACTTGAGACTCTGCAACTTGAAACTTCACAACTAGAAACTCCGCTATTAAAAACTCCGCAACTAGAAACTCCACAACTAGAAACTCCACAACTTAAAACTCCACAACTAGATACTCCACAACTGTAAACTCCACAACTTGAGACTCCACAACTAGAAACTCCACAACTAGAAACTCTGCAACTAGAGACTCCACAACTAGAAACTCCACAACTAGAAACTCCACAACTACAAACTCCACAAATAGAGACTCGGCTACAAGAAATTTCATGTCTAGAAAGTCCACAACTAAAAACTTCACAACTGGAAACTCCAAAACTAGAAACTCCACAACTAGAGACTCCGCAACTAGACTCCACAACTTGAAGCTCCACAACTAGAGACTCCGCAAGTAGAAACTCCACAACTAGAAACTCCACAACTGGAAACTCCACAACTAGATACTCTGCAACTAGAAACTCCACAACTCGAATCTCCACAACTAGAAACTCCAGTACTAGAAACTCCACAACCAGAGACTCCACAACTAGAAACTCCACAACTAAAAACTAACAACTGGAAACTCGACAATTAGAAACTCCACAACCAGAAACTCCACAACTAGAAACTCCACAACTAAAAACTCCCCAACTGGAAACTCCACAACTAGAAACTCCACAACTAGAAACTCCACAACTAGAGACTCCGCAACTAGAAACTCCACAACCAGAGACTCTGCAACTAGAAACTCCGCTACTAGAAACTCGGCAGCTAGAAACTACACAACTAGAGACTCCACAACTAGAAACTCCACAACTAGAAACTCCACAACTAGAAACTCCACAACTAAAAACTCCACAACTGGAAACTCCACAACTAGACACTCCGCAACTATAAACTCCGCAACTTGAGACGCCACAACTACAAACTCAACAAATACAGACTCGGCAACTAGAAATTCTATATCTAGAAACTCCACAACTAAAAACTGCAAAACTAGAGACTTCTCAACTAGAAACTCAACAACTAGAAACTCCACAACTAAAAACTCCACAACTGAAAACTCCACAACTTGAGACTCCGCAACTTGAAACTTCACAACTAGAAACTCTGCTATTAAAAAATCCGCAACTAGAAACTCCGCAACTAGAAACTCCACAACTTAAAACTCCACAACTAGATACTCCACAACTGGAAACTTTACAATTAGATACTTCACAACTAGAAACTCCACAACTAGATACTTCACAACTGGAAACTCCACAACTAGAAACTCCACAACTAGAGACTCCACAACTCGAATCTCAACAACTAGAAACTCCAGTACTAGAAACTCCACAACCACAGACGCCCCAACTCCACAACTAGAAACTCCACAACATTAAACTCCAACAAGATAGTCCACAACTAGAAACTCCACAACTGGAGACTCCACAAGTGGAAACTCCACAACTAGAGACTCTGCAACTAGAAACTTCACAACTAGAGACTCCGCAACTCCACAACTAGAAACTCCACAACTAAAAAATCCAACACTAGATACTCCACAACTTAAAAATCCACAACTAGAAACTCCACAACTCTAGGCTGAACAACTTGAAACTCCACAAGTTTAAACTCCACATTTTAGGACTCCACAACTAGAAACTCCACAACTGGAAACTCCACAACTAGAAACTCCACAACTAGAAACTCCGCAACAGAAGACTATACAACTAGAAACGCCACAACTAGAAACTCCACAACTAGAAACTCCACAACTAGAAACTCCACAACTAGAAACTTCACAACTAGAGACTCCGCAACTAGAGACTCCACAACTATACACTACACAACTAGAAACTCCACAACCAGAGACTCTGCAATTCCACAACTAGAAACTCCACAACTGCAAACTCCACAACTAGATACTCCGCAACTAGAAACTCCGCAACTAGAAACTCCACAACCAGAGTTTCTGCAACTAGAAAATCCGCAACTAGAAACTCCGCAGCTAGAAACTACACAACTAGAGACTCCACAACTAGAAACTCCGCAACTAGAAACTCCACAACTAGAAACTCCACAACTCAAAACTCCACAACTAGAAACTCCAAAACTCTAAACTCCACAACTGGAAACTCCACAACTAGACACTCCACAACTAGACACTCCACAACTAAAAACTCTTCAAGTAGAAACTCCAAAACTAGAGACTCCACAACTAGAGAAACTACAACTAGAGACTTCAAACTAGAAACTCAACAACTAGAAACTTAAAAATTCGAAACTCTACTAGAAACTACACAACTGGAAACTCCAGAACTAGACACTCCACAACTAGAAACTCCACAACTAGAGACTCTGCAACTATGGAACTCCGCAACTAGAAACTCCGCAACAAGAAATTCCAGAGCTAGAAACACCACAACTAGACACTCCGCAACTAGAAACTCCACAACTTGAGACGCCACAACTAGAAACTCCACAACTTGAAACTTCACAACGAGAAACTCCACAACTAGAAACTCTACAACTAGAGACTCCTCAACTAGAGAATTCGCAACTAGAAACTCCAAAACTAGAGACTCTGCAACTAGAAACTCCGCAGCTAGAAACTCCACAACTAGAAACTCCACAATTAGAAACTCCACAACTAGAACCTCCACAACTAGAGATTCCGCAACTAGAGACTCCACCACTAGAAACTCCACAACTAGAAATTCTACAACCAGAAACTCCACAACTAGAAACTCCGCAACTAGAAACTCCGCAACTAGAGACTCACATACTAGAAACTCCACAACTAGAAACTCCACAACTATAAACTCCACAAATACAGACTCGGCAACTAGAAATTCCATATCCTGAAACTCCACAACTAAAAACCACAAAACTAGAGACTTCTCAACTAGAAACTCAACAACTAGAAACTCCACAACTAAAAACTCCACAACTTGAGACTCCGCAACTTGAAACTTCACAACTGGAAACTCGACCATTAGAAACTCCACAACCAGAAACTCCACAACTAGAAACTCCACAACTAAAAACTCCCCAACTGGAAACTCCACAACTAGAAACTCCACAACTAGAAACTCCACAACTAGAGACTCCGCAACTAGAAACTCCACAACCAGAGACTCTGCAACTAGAAACTCCGCAACTAGAAACTCGGCAGCAAGAAACTACACAACTAGAGACTCCACAACTAGAAACTCCACAACTACAAACTCCAAAACTAGAAACTCCACAACTAAAAACTCCAGAACTGGAAACTCCACAACTAGACACTCCGCAACTAGAAACTCCGCAACTTGAGACGCCACAACTACAAACTCAACAAATACAGACTCGGCAACTAGAAATTCCATATCTAGAAACTCCACAACTAAAAACTGCAAAACTAGAGACTTCTCAACTAGAAACTCAACAACTAGAAACTCCACAACTAAAAACTCCACAACTGAAAACTCCACAACTTGAGACTCCGCAACTTGAAACTTCACAACTAGAAACTCTGCTATTAAAAATCCGCAACTAGAAACTCCACAACTTAAAACTCCACAACTAGATACTCCACAACTGGAAACTTTACAATTAGATACTTCACAACTAGAAACTCCACAACTAGATACTTCACAACTGGAAACTCCACAACTAGAAACTCCACAACTAGAGACTCCACAACTCGAATCTCAACAACTAGAAACTCCAGTACTAGAAACTCCACAACCACAGACGCCCCAACTCCACAACTAGAAACTCCACAACATTAAACTCCAACAAGATAGTCCACAACTAGAAACTCCAAAACTGGAGACTCCACAAGTGGAAACTCCACAACTAGAGACTCCACAACTAGAACCTCCACAACTAGAGATTCCGCAACTAGAGACTCCACCACTAGAAACTCCACAACTACAAATTCCACAACCAGAAACTCCACAACTAGAAACTCCGCAACTAGAAACTCCGCAACTAGAGACTCACCAACTAGAAACTCCACAACTAGAATCTCCACAACTACAAACTCCACAAATACAGACTCGGCAACTAGAAATTCCACACCTAGAAACTCCACAAATACAGACTCGGCAACTAGAAATTCCATATCTAGAAACTCCACAACTAAAAACTGCAAAACTAGAGCCTTATCATTTAGAAACTCAACAACTAGAAACTCCACAACTAAAAACTCCACAACTGAAAACTCCACAACTTGAGACTCCGCAACTTGAAACTTCACAACTAGAAACTCTGCTATTAAAAACTCCGCAACTAGAAACTCCGCAACTAGAAAATCCACAACTAGATACTCCACAACTGGAAACTTTACAACTAGATACTTCACAACTGGAAACTCCACAACTAGATACTCCACAACTGGAAACTCCACAACTAGAAACTCCACAACTAGAGACTCCACAACTCAAATCTCCACAACTAGAAACTCCAGTACTAGAAACTCCACAACTAGAAACTCGGCAGCTAGAAACTACACAACTAGAGACTCCACAACTAGAAACTCCACAACTAGAAACTCCAAAACTAGAAACTCCACAACTGAAAACTCCACAACTAGAAACTCCACAACTGAAAACTCCACAACTGGAAACTCCACAACTAGAGACTCCGCAACTAGAAACTCCACAACCAGAAACTCCACAACTAGAGACTCCGTAACTAGAAACTCCACAACTAAAAACTCCAGAACTGGAAACTCCACATTTAGACACCCCGCAACTAGAAACTCCGCAACTTGAGACGCCACAACTACAAACTCAACAAATACAGACTCGGCAACTAGAAATTCCATATCTAGAAACTCCACAACTAAAAACTGCAAAACTAGAGACTTCTCAACTAGAAACTCAACAACTAGAAACTCCACAACTAAAAACTCCACAACTGAAAACTCCACAACTTGAGACTCCGCAACTTGAAACTTCACAACTAGAAACTCTGCTATTAAAAAATCCGCTACTAGAAACTCCGCAACTAGAAACTCCACAACTTAAAACTCCACAACTAGATACTCCACAACTGGAAACTTTACAATTAGATACTTCACAACTAGAAACTCCACAACTAGATACTTCACAACTGGAAACTCCACAACTAGAAACTCCACAACTAGAGACTCCACAACTCGAATCTCAACAACTAGAAACTCCAGTACTAGAAACTCCACAACCACAGACGCCCCAACTCCACAACTAGAAACTCCACAACATTAAACTCCAACAAGATAGTCCACAACTAGAAACTCCACAACTGGAGACTCCACAAGTGGAAACTCCACAACTAGAGACTCCACAACTAGAACCTCCACAACTAGAGATTCCGCAACTAGAGACTCCACCACTAGAAACTCCACAACTACAAATTCCACAACCAGAAACTCCACAACTAGAAACTCCGCAACTAGAAACTCCGCAACTAGAGACTCACCAACTAGAAACTCCACAACTAGAAACTCCACAACTACAAACTCCACAAATACAGACTCGGCAACTAGAAATTCCATATCTAGAAACTCCACAACTAAAAACTGCAAAACTAGAGACTTATCATTTAGAAACTCAACAACTAGAAACTCCACAACTAAAAACTCCACAACTGAAAACTCCACAACTTGAGACTCCGCAACTTGAAACTTCACAACTAGAAACTCTGCTATTAAAACTCCGCAACTAGAAACTCCGCAACTAGAAACTCCACAACTAGATACTCCACAACTGGAAACTTTACAACTAGATACTTCACAACTGGAAACTCCACAACTAGATACTCCACAACTGGAAACTCCACAACTAGAAACTCCACAACTAGAGACTCCACAACTCAAATCTCCACAACTAGAAACTCCAGTACTAGAAACTCCACAACTAGAAACTCGGCAGCTAGAAACTACACAACTAGAGACTCCACAACTAGAAACTCCACAACTAGAAACTCCAAAACTAGAAACTCCACAACTGAAAACTCCACAACTAGAAACTCCACAACTGAAAACTCCACAACTGGAAACTCCACAACTAGAGACTCCGCAACTAGAAACTCCACAACCAGAAACTCCACAACTAGAGACTCCGTAACTAGAAACTCCACAACTAGAAATTCCACAACTAGAAACTCCACAACTAGAAACTCTGCAACTAGAGACTCCACAACTAGAAACTCCACAACTACAAACTCCACAAATAGAGACTCGGCTACAAGACATTTCATGTATAGAAAGTCCACAACTAAAAACTTCACAACTGGAAACTCCAAAACTAGAAACTCCACAACTAGAGTCTCCGCAACTAGACTCCACAACTTGAAGCTCCACAACTAGAGACTCCGCAAGTAGAAACTCCACAACTAGAAACTCCACAACTGGAAACTCCACAACTAGATACTCCGCAACTAGAAACTCCACCACTAGAGACTCCACAACTTGAAACTCCACAACTTTAAACTCCACAACTCAAAACTCCACAACTGGAAACTCCAAAACTAGAAACTCCACAACTAGAGTCTCCGCAACTAGACTCCACAACTTGAAGCTCCACAACTAGAGACTCCGCAAGTAGAAACTCCACAACTAGAAACTCCACAACTGGAAACTCCACAACTAGATACTCCGCAACTAGAAACTCCACAACTAGAGACTCCACAACTTGAAACTCCACAACTTTAAACTCCACAACTCAAAACTCCACAACTGGAAACTCCACAACTGGAAACTCCACAACTAGAAACTCCACAACTAGAAACTCCACAACTAGAGACTCACCAACTAGAAACTCCACAACTAGAAACTCCACAACTACAAGCTCCACAAATACAGACTCGGCAACCAGAAATTTCATATCTAGAAACTCCACAACTAAAACTGCAAAACTAGAGACTTCTCAACTAGAAACTCAACAACTAGAATCTCCACAGCTAAAAACTCGACAACTGAAAACTCCACAACTTGAGACTCCGCAACTTGAAACTTCACAACTAGAAACTCCGCTATTAAAAACTCCGCAACTAGAAACTCCACAACTAGAAACTCCACAAGTTAAAACTCCACAACTAGATACTCCACAACTTTAAACTCCACAACTTGAGACTCCACAACTAGAAACTCCACAACTAGAAACTCTGCAACTAGAGACTCCACAACTAGAAACTCCACAACTACAAACTCCACAAATAGAGACTCGGCTACAAGACATTTCACGTCTAGAAAGTCCACAACTAAAAACTTCACAACTGGAAACTCCAAAACTAGAAACTCCACAACTAGAGTCTCCGCAACTAGACTCCACAACTTGAAGCTCCACAACTAGAGACTCCGCAAGTAGAAACTCCACAACTAGAAACTCCACAACTGGAAACTCCACAACTAGAAACTCCACAACTAGAGACTCTGCAACTAGAAACTCCGCAACTAGAAACTCCGCAGCTAGAAACTACACAACTAGAGACTCCACAACTAGAAACTCCGCAACTAGAAACTCCACAACTAGAAACTCCACAACTAGAAACTCCACAACTCGAAACTCCACAACTGGAAACTCCATAACTAGACACTCCACAACTAGAGAATCTGCAACTAGAGACTTCAAACTAAAACCTCAACAACTAGAAACTTCAAAATTCGAAACTCTACTAGAAACTACACAACTGGAAACTCCACAACTAGACACTCCACAACTAGAAACTCCACAACTAGAGACTCTGCAACTATGGAACTCCGCAATTAGAAGCTCCGCAACAAGAAATTCCAGAGCTAGAAACATCACAACTAGACACTCCGCTACTAATAAACTCCACAACTTGAGACGCCGCAACTAGAAACTCCACAACTTGAAACTTCACAACGAGAAACTCCACAACTAGAAACTCTACAACTAGAGACTCCTCAACTAGAGAATTCGCAACTAGAAACTCCAAAACTAGAGACTCTGCAACTAGAAACTCCGCAGCTAGAAACTCCACAACTAGAAACTCCACAACTAGAAACTCCGCAACTAGAAACTCCGCAACTAGAGACTCACCAACTAGAAACTCCACAACTAGAAACTCCACAACTACAAACTCCACAAATACAGACTCGGCAACTAGAAATTCCATATCTAGAAACTCCACAACTAAAAACTGCAAAGCTAGAGACTTCTCAACTAGAAACTCAACAACTAGAAACTCCACAACTAAAAACTCCACAACTGAAAACTCCACAACTTGAGACTCCGCAACTTGAAACTTCACAACTAGAAACTCCGCTATTAAAAACTCCGCAACTAGAAACTCCGCAACTAGAAACTCCACAACTTAAAACTCCACAACTAGATACTCCACAACTGGAAACTTTACAACTAGATACTTCAGAACTGGAAACTCCACAACTAGATACTCCACAACTGGAAACTCCACAACTAGAAACTCCACAACTAGAGACTCCACAACTCGAATCTCCACAACTAGAAACTCTAGTGCTAGAAACTCCACAACCAGAGACTCCCCAACTCCACAACTAGAAACTTCAAAACATGAAACTCCAACTAGATACTCCACAACTAGAAACTCCACAAATAGAGACTCCACAACTGGAAACTCCACAACTAGAGACTCTGCAACTAGAAACTTCACAACTAGAGACTCCGCAACTCCACAACTAGAAACTCCACAACTGAAAAATCCACAACTATATACTCCACAACTATAAAATCCACAACTAGAAACTCCACAACTATAGACTCAACAACTTGAAACTCCACAAGTTTAAACTCCACAACTTAAGACTCCACAACTAGAAACTCCACAACTGGAAACTCCACAACTAGAAACTCCGCAACTAGAAACTCCGCAACAGGAGACTCTACAACTAGAAACTCCACAACTAGAAACTCCAAAACTAGAAACTCCACAACTAGAAACTTCACAACTAGAAACTCCGCCACTAGAGACTCCACCACTAGAAACTCCACAACTAGAAACTCCACAACCAGAAACTCCACAACTAGAAACTCCACAACTAGAAACTCCGCAACTAGAGACTCACCAACTATAAACTCCACAACTAGAAACTCCACAACTACAAACTCCACAAATACAGACTCGGCAACTGGAAATTCCATATCTAGAAACTCCACAACTAAAACTGCAAAACTAGAGACTTCTCAACTAGAAACTCAACAACTAGAAACTCCACAACTAAAAACTCGACAACTGAAAACTCCACAACTTGAGACTCCGCAACTTGAAACTTCACAACTAGAAACTCCGCTATTAAAAACTCCGCAACTAGAAACTCCGCAACTAGAAACTCCACAACTTAAAACTCCACAACTAGATACTCCACAACTGGAAACTTTACAACTAGATACTTCACAACTGGAAACTCCACAACTAGATACTCCACAACTGGAAACTCCACAACTAGAAACTCCACAACTAGAAACTCCACAACTAGAGACTCCACAACTCGAATCTCCACAACTAGAAACTCCAGTACTAGAAACTCCACAACCAGAGACTCCCCAACTCCACAACTAGAAACTTCAAAACATGAAACTCCAACTAGATACTCCACAACTAGAAACTCCACAAATAGAGACTCCACAACTGGAAACTCCACAACTAGAGACTCTGCAACTAGAAACTTCACAACTAGAGACTCCGCAACTCCACAACTAGAAACTCCACAAATGAAAAATCCACAACTAGATACTCCACAACTAGAAACTTCACAACTATAGACTCAACAACTTGAAACTCCACAAGTTTAAATTCCACAACTTAAGACTCCACAACTAGAAACTCCACAACTGGAAACTCCACAACTAGAAACTCCGCAACTAGAAACTCCTCAACAGGAGACTCTACAACTAGAAACTCCACTACTAGAAACTCCAAAACTAGAAACTCCACAACTAGAAACTCTGCAACTAGAAACTCCACCACTAGAGTCTCCACCACTAGAAACTCCATAACTAGAAACTCCACAACCAGAAACTCCACAACTAGAAACTCCACAACTAGAAACTCCACAACTAGAGACTCACCAACTAGAAACTCCACAACTAGAAACTCCACAACTACAAACTCCGCAAATACAGACTCGGCAACTAGAAATTCCATATCTAGAAACTCCACAACTAAAACTGCAAAACTAGAGACTTCTCAACTAGAAACTCAACAACTAGAAACTCCACAACTAAAAACTCTACAACTGAAAACTCCACAACTTGAGACTCCGCAACTTGAAACTTCACAACTAGAAACTCCGCTATTAAAAACTCCGCAACTAGAAACTCCACAACTAGAAACTCCACAACTTAAAACTCCACAACTAGATACTCCACAACTGTAAACTCCACAACTTGAGACTCCACAACTAGAAACTCCACAACTAGAAACTCTGCAACTAGAGACTCCACAACTAGAAACTCCACAACTAGAAACTCCACAACTACAAACTCCACAAATAGAGACTCGGCTACAAGAAATTTCATGTCTAGAAAGTCCACAACTAAAAACTTCACAACTGGAAACTCCAAAACTAGAAACTCCACAACTAGAGACTCCGCAACTAGACTCCACAACTTGAAGCTCCACAACTAGAGACTCCGCAAGTAGAAACTCCACAACTAGAAACTCCACAACTGGAAACTCCACAACTATATACTCTGCAACTAGAAACTCCACAACTCGAATCTCCACAACTAGAAACTCCAGTACTAGAAACTCCACAACCAGAGACTCCACAACTAGAAACTCCACAACTAAAAACTCACAACTGGAAACTCGACAATTAGAAACTCCACAACCAGAAACTCCACAACTAGAAACTCCACAACTAAAAACTCCCCAACTGGAAACTCCACAACTGGAAACTCCACAACTAGAAACTCCACAACTAGAGACTCCGCAACTAGAAACTCCACAACCAGAGACTCTGCAACTAGAAACTCCGCAACTAGAAACTCGGCAGCTAGAAACTACACAACTAGAGACTCCACAACTAGAAACTCCACAACTAGAAACTCCACAACTAGAAACTCCACAACTAAAAACTCCACAACTGGAAACTCCACAACTAGACACTCCGCAACCATAAACTCCGCAACTTGAGACGCCACAACTACAAACTCAACAAATACAGACTCGGCAACTAGAAATTCCATATCTAGAAAATCCACAACTAAAAACTGCAAAACTAGAGACTTCTCAACTAGAAACTCAACTAGAAACTCCACAACTAAAAACTCCACAACTGAAAACTCCACAACTTGAGACTCCGCAACTTGAAACTTCACAACTAGAAACTCTGCTATTAAAAAATCCGCAACTAGAAACTCCGCAACTAGAAACTCCACAACTTAAAACTCCACAACTAGATACTCCACAACTGGAAACTTTACAATTAGATACTTCACAACTAGAAACTCCACAACTAGATACTTCACAACTGGAAACTCCACAACTAGAAACTCCACAACTAGAGACTCCACAACTCGAATCTCAACAACTAGAAACTCCAGTACTAGAAACTCCACAACCACAGACGCCCCAACTCCACAACTAGAAACTCCACAACATTAAACTCCAACAAGATAGTCCACAACTAGAAACTCCACAACTACAAACTCCACAAATAGAGACTCGGCTACAAGACATTTCATGTCTAGAAAGTCCACAACTAAAAACTTCACAACTGGAAACTCCAAAACTAGAAACTCCACAACTAGAGTCTCCGCAACTAGACTCCACAACTTGAAGCTCCACAACTAGAGACTCCGCAAGTAGAAACTCCACAACTAGAAACTCCACAACTGGAAACTCCACAACTAGATACTCCGCAACTAGAAACTCCACAACTAGAGACTCCACAACTTGAAACTCCACAACTTTAAACTCCACAACTCAAAACTCCACAACTGGAAACTCCAAAACTAGAAACTCCACAACTAGAGTCTCCGCAACTAGACTCCACAACTTGAAGCTCCACAACTAGAGACTCCGCAAGTAGAAACTCCACAACTAGATACTCCGCAACTAGAAACTCCACAACTAGAGACTCCACAACTTGAAACTCCACAACTTTAAACTCCACAACTCAAAACTCCACAACTGGAAACTCCACAACTGGAAACTCCACAACTAGAAACTCCACAACTAGAAACTCCACAACTAGAGACTCACCAACTAGAAACTCCACAACTAGAAACTCCACAACTACAAGCTCCACAAATACAGACTCGGCAACCAGAAATTTCATATCTAGAAACTCCACAACTAAAACTGCAAAACTAGAGACTTCTCAACTAGAAACTCAACAACTAGAATCTCCACAGCTAAAAACTCGACAACTGAAAACTCCACAACTTGAGACTCCGCAACTTGAAACTTCACAACTAGAAACTCCGCTATTAAAAACTCCGCAACTAGAAACTCCACAACTAGAAACTCCACAAGTTAAAACTCCACAACTAGATACTCCACAACTTTAAACTCCACAACTTGAGACTCCACAACTAGAAACTCCACAACTAGAAACTCTGCAACTAGAGACTCCACAACTAGAAACTCCACAACTACAAACTCCACAAATAGAGACTCGGCTACAAGACATTTCACGTCTAGAAAGTCCACAACTAAAAACTTCACAACTGGAAACTCCAAAACTAGAAACTCCACAACTAGAGTCTCCGCAACTAGACTCCACAACTTGAAGCTCCACAACTAGAGACTCCGCAAGTAGAAACTCCACAACTAGAAACTCCACAACTGGAAACTCCACAACTAGAAACTCCACAACTAGAGACTCTGCAACTAGAAACTCCGCAACTAGAAACTCCGCAGCTGGAAACTACACAACTAGAGACTCCACAACTAGAAACTCCGCAACTAGAAACTCCACAACTAGAAACTCCACAACTCGAAACTCCACAACTGGAAACTCCATAACTAGACACTCCACAACTAGAGAATCTACAACTAGAGACTTCAAACTAAAACCTCAACAACTAGAAACTTCAAAATTCGAAACTCTACTAGAAACTACACAACTGGAAACTCCACAACTAGACACTCCACAACTAGAAACTCCACAACTAGAGACTCTGCAACTATGCAACTCCGCAATTAGAAGCTCCGCAACAAGAAATTCCAGAGCTAGAAACATCACAACTAGACACTCCGCTACTAGAAACTCCACAACTTGAGACGCCGCAACTAGAAACTCCACAACTTGAAACTTCACAACGAGAAACTCCACAACTAGAAACTCTACAACTAGAGACTCCTCAACTAGAGAATTCGCAACTAGAAACTCCAAAACTAGAGACTCTGCAACTAGAAACTCCGCAGCTAGAAACTCCACAACTAGAAACTCCACAACTAGAAACTCCGCAACTAGAAACTCCGCAACTAGAGACTCACCAACTAGAAACTCCACAACTAGAAACTCCACAACTACAAACTCCACAAATACAGACTCGGCAACTAGAAATTCCATATCTAGAAACTCCACAACTAAAAACTGCAAAGCTAGAGACTTCTCAACTAGAAACTCAACAACTAGAAGCTCCACAACTAAAAACTCCACAACTGAAAACTCCACAACTTGAGACTCCGCAACTTGAAACTTCACAACTAGAAACTCCGCTATTAAAAACTCCGCAACTAGAAACTCCGCAACTAGAAACTCCACAACTTAAAACTCCACAACTAGATACTCCACAACTGGAAACTTTACAACTAGATACTTCAGAACTGGAAACTCCACAACTAGATACTCCACAACTGGAAACTCCACAACTAGAAACTCCACAACTAGAGACTCCACAACTCGAATCTCCACAACTAGAAACTCTAGTGCTAGAAACTCCACAACCAGAGACTCCCCAACTCCACAACTAGAAACTTCAAAACATGAAACTCCAACTAGATACTCCACAACTAGAAACTCCACAAATAGAGACTCCACAACTGGAAACTCCACAACTAGAGACTCTGCAACTAGAAACTTCACAACTAGAGACTCCGCAACTCCACAACTAGAAACTCCACAACTGAAAAATCCACAACTATATACTCCACAACTATAAAATCCACAACTAGAAACTCCACAACTATAGACTCAACAACTTGAAACTCCACAAGTTTAAACTCCACAACTTAAGACTCCACAACTAGAAACTCCACAACTGGAAACTCCACAACTAGAAACTCCGCAACTAGAAACTCCGCAACAGGAGACTCTACAACTAGAAACTCCACAACTAGAAACTCCAAAACTAGAAACTCCACAACTAGAAACTTCACAACTAGAAACTCCGCCACTAGAGACTCCACCACTAGAAACTCCACAACTAGAAACTCCACAACCAGAAACTCCACAACTAGAAACTCCACAACTAGAAACTCTGCAACTAGAGACTCACCAACTATAAACTCCACAACTAGAAACTCCACAACTACAAACTCCACAAATACAGACTCGGCAACTGGAAATTCCATATCTAGAAACTCCACAACTAAAACTGGAAAACTAGAGACTTCTCAACTAGAAACTCAACAACTAGAAACTCCACAACTAAAAACTCGACAACTGAAAACTCCACAACTTGAGACTCCGCAACTTGAAACTTCACAACTAGAAACTCCGCTATTAAAAACTCCGCAACTAGAAACTCCGCAACTAGAAACTCCACAACTTAAAACTCCACAACTAGATACTCCACAACTGGAAACTTTACAACTAGATACTTCACAACTGGAAACTCCACAACTAGATACTCCACAACTGGAAACTCCACAACTAGAAACTCCACAACTAGAGACTCCACAACTCGAATCTCCACAACTAGAAACTCCAGTACTAGAAACTCCACAACCAGAGACTCCCCAACTCCACAACTAGAAACTTCAAAACATGAAACTCCAACTAGATACTCCACAACTAGAAACTCCACAAATAGAGACTCCACAACTGGAAACTCCACAACTAGAGACTCTGCAACTAGAAACTTCACAACTAGAGACTCCGCAACTCCACAACTAGAAACTCCACAAATGAAAAATCCACAACTAGATACTCCACAACTAGAAACTTCACAACTATAGACTCAACAACTTGAAACTCCACAAGTTTAAATTCCACAACTTAAGACTCCACAACTAGAAACTCCACAACTGGAAACTCCACAACTAGAAACTCCGCAACTAGAAACTCCTCAACAGGAGACTCTACAACTAAAAACTCCACTACTAGAAACTCCAAAACTAGAAACTCCACAACTAGAAACTCTGCAACTAGAAACTCCACCACTAGAGTCTCCACCACTAGAAACTCCATAACTAGAAACTCCACAACCAGAAACTCCACAACTAGAAACTCCACAACTAGAAACTCCGCAACTAGAGACTCACCAACTAGAAACTCCACAACTAGAAACTCCACAACTACAAACTCCGCAAATACAGACTCGGCAACTAGAAATTCCATATCTAGAAACTCCACAACTAAAACTGCAAAACTAGAGACTTCTCAACTAGAAACTCAACAACTAGAAACTCCACAACTAAAAACTCTACAACTGAAAACTCCACAACTTGAGACTCCGCAACTTGAAACTTCACAACTAGAAACTCCGCTATTAAAAACTCCGCAACTAGAAACTCCACAACTAGAAACTCCACAACTTAAAACTCCACAACTAGATACTCCACAACTGTAAACTCCACAACTTGAGACTCCACAACTAGAAACTCCACAACTAGAAACTCTGCAACTAGAGACTCCACAACTAGAAACTCCACAACTAGAAACTCCACAACTACAAACTCCACAAATAGAGACTCGGCTACAAGAAATTTCATGTCTAGAAAGTCCACAACTAAAAACTTCACAACTGGAAACTCCAAAACTAGAAACTCCACAACTAGAGACTCCGCAACTAGACTCCACAACTTGAAGCTCCACAACTAGAGACTCCGCAAGTAGAAACTCCACAACTAGAAACTCCACAACTGGAAACTCCACAACTAGATACTCTGCAACTAGAAACTCCACAACTCGAATCTCCACAACTAGAAACTCCAGTACTAGAAACTCCACAACCAGAGACTCCACAACTAGAAACTCCACAACTAAAAACTCACAACTGGAAACTCGACAATTAGAAACTCCACAACCAGAAACTCCACAACTAGAAACTCCACAACTAAAAACTCCCCAACTGGAAACTCCACAACTAGAAACTCCACAACTAGAGACTCCGCAACTAGAAACTCCACAACCAGAGACTCTGCAACTAGAAACTCCGCAACTAGAAACTCGGCAGCTAGAAACTACACAACTAGAGACTCCACAACTAGAAACTCCACAACTAGAAACTCCACAACTAGAAACTCCACAACTAAAAACTCCACAACTGGAAACTCCACAACTAGACACTCCGCAACTATAAACTCCGCAACTTGAGACGCCACAACTACAAACTCAACAAATACAGACTCGGCAACTAGAAATTCCATATCTAGAAACTCCACAACTAAAAACTGCAAAACTAGAGACTTCTCAACTAGAAACTCAACAACTAGAAACTCCACAACTAAAAACTCCACAACTGAAAACTCCACAACTTGAGACTCCGCAACTTGAAACTTCACAACTAGAAACTCTGCTATTAAAAAATCCGCAACTAGAAACTCCGCAACTAGAAACTCCACAACTTAAAACTCCACAACTAGATACTCCACAACTGGAAACTTTACAATTAGATACTTCACAACTAGAAACTCCACAACTAGATACTTCACAACTGGAAACTCCACAACTAGAAACTCCACAACTAGAGACTCCACAACTCGAATCTCAACAACTAGAAACTCCAGTACTAGAAACTCCACAACCACAGACGCCCCAACTCCACAACTAGAAACTCCACAACATTAAACTCCAACAAGATAGTCCACAACTAGAAACTCCACAACTGGAGACTCCACAAGTGGAAACTCCACAACTAGAGACTCTGCAACTAGAAACTTCACAACTAGAGACTCCGCAACTCCACAACTAGAAACTCCACAACTAAAAAATCCAACACTAGATACTCCACAACTTAAAAATCCACAACTAGAAACTCCACAACTCTAGGCTGAACAACTTGAAACTCCACAAGTTTAAACTCCACATTTTAAGACTCCACAACTAGAAACTCCACAACTGGAAACTCCACAACTAGAAACTCCGCAACTAGAAACTCCGCAACAGAAGACTATACAACTAGAAACGCCACAACTAGAAACTCCACAACTAGAAACTCCACAACTAGAAACTCCACAACTAGAAACTTCACAACTAGAGACTCCGCAACTAGAGACTCCACAACTATACACTACACAACTAGAAACTCCACAACCAGAGACTCTGCAATTCCACAACTAGAAACTCCACAACTGCAAACTCCACAACTAGATACTCCGCAACTAGAAACTCCGCAACTAGAAACTCCACAACCAGAGTTTCTGCAACTAGAAAATCCGCAACTAGAAACTCGGCAGCTAGAAACTACACAACTAGAGACTCCACAACTAGAAACTCCGCAACTAGAAACTCCACAACCAGAAACTCCACAACTCAAAACTCCACAACTAGAAACTCCAAAACTCGAAACTCCACAACTGGAAACTCCACAACTAGACACTCCACAACTAGACACTCCACAACTAAAAACTCTTCAAGTAGAAACTCCAAAACTAGAGACTCCACAACTAGAGAAACTACAACTAGAGACTTCAAACTAGAAACTCAACAACTAGAAACTTAAAAATTCGAAACTCTACTAGAAACTACACAACTGGAAACTCCACAACTAGACACTCCACAACTAGAAACTCCACAACTAGAGACTCTGCAACTATGGAACTCCGCAACTAGACACTCCGCAACTAGAAACTCCACAACTTGAGACGCCACAACTAGAAACTCCACAACTTGAAACTTCACAACGAGAAACTCCTCAACTAGAAACTCTACAACTAGAGACTCCTCAACTAGAGAATTCGCAACTAGAAACTCCAAAACTAGAGACTCTGCAACTAGAAACTCCGCAGCTAGAAACTCCACAACTAGAAACTCCACAATTAGAAACTCCACAACTAGAACCTCCACAACTAGAGATTCCGCAACTAGAGACTCCACCACTAGAAACTCCACAACTAGAAATTCTACAACCAGAAACTCCACAACTAGAAACTCCGCAACTAGAAACTCCGCAACTAGAGACTCACATACTAGAAACTCCACAACTAGAAACTCCACAACTATAAACTCCACAAATACAGACTCGGCAACTAGAAATTCCATATCTAGAAACTCCACAACTAAAAACCACAAAACTAGAGACTTCTCAACTAGAAACTCAACAACTAGAAACTCCACAACTAAAAACTCCACAACTGAAAACTCCACAACTTGAGACTCCGCAACTTGAAACTTCACAACTAGAAACTCCGCTATTAAAAACTCCGCAACTAGAAACTCCGCAACTAGAAACTCCACAACTTAAAACTCCACAACTAGATACTCCATCACTGGAAACTTTACAACTAGATACTTCACAACTGGAAACTCCACAACTAGATACTCCACAGCTGGAAACTCCACAACTAGAAACTCCACAACTAGAGACTCCACAACTCGAATCTCCACAACTAGAAACTCCAGTACTAGAAACTCCACAACCAGAGACTCCCCAACTCCACAACTAGAAACTTCACAACATGAAACTCCAACTATATACTCCACAACTTGAGACTCCACAACTGGAAACTCCACAACTAGAGACTCTGCAACTAGAAACTTCACAACTAGAGACTCCGCAACTCCACAACTAGAAACTCCACAACTGAAATATCCACAACTAGATACTTCACAACTAGAAAATCCACAACTAGAAACTCCACAACTATAGACTCAACAACTTGAAACTCCACAAGTTTAAACTCCATCACTTAAGACTCCACAACTAGAAACTCCACAACTGGAAACTCCACAGCTAGAAACTCCGTAACTAGAAACTCCGCCACTAGAGACTCCACCACTAGAAACTCCACAACTAGAAACTCCACAACCAGAAACTCCACAACTAGAAACTCCACAACTAGAAACTCCGCAACTAGAGACTCCGCAGCTAGAAACTCCGCAGCTAGAAACTACACAACTAGAGACTCCACAACTAGAAACTCCGCAACTAGAAACTCCACAACTAGAAACTCCACAACTCAAAACTCCACAACTAGATACTCCACAACTTGAAACTCCACAACTAGAGACTCCGCAACTAGAAACTCCACAACTAGAAACTCCACAACTGGAAACTCCACAACTAGATACTCCGCAACTAGAAACTCCACAACTAGAGACTCCACAACTTGAAACTCCACAACTTTAAACTCCACAACTTGAGACTCCACAACTAGAAACTCCATAACTCAAAACTCCACAACTGGAAACTCCACAATTAGAAAAGCCAAAAACTGAAACTCCACAACTAGAAACTCCACAACTAAAAACTCCACAACTGGAAACTCCACAACTAAAAACTCCACAACTAGATACTCCGCAACTAGAAACTCCACAACCAGAGACTCTGCAACTAGAAACTCCGCAACTAGAAACTCGGCAGCTAGAAACTACACAACTAGAGACTCCACAACTAGAAACGCCACAACTAGAAACTCCACAACTAGAAACTCCACAACTAAAAACTCCACAACTGGAAACTCTACAACTAGACACTCCGCAACTAGAAACTCCGCAACTTGAGACGCCACAACTACAAACTCCACAAATACAGACTCGGCAACTAGAAATTCCATATCTAGAAACTCCACAACTAAAAACTGCAAAACTAGAGACTTCTCAACTAGAAACTCAACAACTAGAAACTCCACATCTAAAAACTCCACAACTGAAAACTCCACAACTTGAGACTCCGCAACTTGAAACTTCACAACTAGAAACTCTGCTATTAAAAAATCCGCAACTAGAAACTCCGCAACTAGAAACTCCACAACTTAAAACTCCACAACTAGATACTCCACAACTGGAAACTTTACAATTAGATACTTCACAACTAGAAACTCCACAACTAGATACTTCACAACTGGAAACTCCACAACTAGAAACTCCACAACTAGAGACTCCACAACTCGAATCTCAACAACTAGAAACTCCAGTACTAGAAACTCCACAACCACAGACGCCCCAACTCCACAACTAGAAACTCCACAACATTAAACTCCAACAAGATAGTCCACAACTAGAAACTCCACAACTGGAGACTCCACAAGTGGAAACTCCACAACTAGAGACTCCACAACTAGAACCTCCACAACTAGAGATTCCGCAACTAGAGACTCCACCACTAGAAACTCCACAACTACAAATTCCACAACCAGAAACTCCACAACTAGAACCTCCGCAACTAGAAACTCCGCAACTAGAGACTGACCAACTAGAAACTCCACAACTAGAAACTCCACAACTACAAACTCCACAAATACAGACTCGGCAACTAGAAATTCCATATCTAGAAACTCCACAACTAAAAACTGCAAAACTAGAGACTTATCATTTAGAAACTCCACAACTAGAAACTCCGCAACTAGAAACTCCGCAACTAGAGACTCACCAACTAGAAACTCCACAACTAGAAACTCCACAACTACAAACTCCACAAATACAGACTCGGCAACTAGAAATTCCATATCTAGAAACTCCACAACTAAAAACTGCAAAACTAGAGACTTATCATTTAGAAACTCAACAACTAGAAACTCCGCAACTAAAAACTCCACAACTGAAAACTCCACAACTTGAGACTCCGCAACTTGAAACTTCACAACTAGAAACTCTGCTATTAAAAACTCCGCAACTAGAAACTCCGCAACTAGAAACTCCACAACTAGATACTCCACAACTGGAAACTTTACAACTAGATACTTCACAACTGGAAACTCCACAACTAGATACTCCACAACTGGAAACTCCACAACTAGAAACTCCACAACTAGAGACTCCACAACTCAAATCTCCACAACTAGAAACTCCCGTACTAGAAACTCCACAACTAGAAACTCGGCAGCTAGAAACTACACAACTAGAGACTCCACAACTAGAAACTCCACAACTAAAAACTCCAAAACTAGAAACTCTACAACTGAAAACTCCACAACTAGAAACTCCACAACTGAAAACTCCACAACTGGAAACTCCACAACTAGAGACTCCGCAACTAGAAACTCCACAACCAGAAACTCCACAACTAGAGACTCCGTAACTAGAAACTCCACAACTAGAAATTCCACAACTAGAAACTCCACAACTAGAAACTCTGCAACTAGAGACTCCACAACTAGAAACTCCACAACTACAAACTCCACAAATAGAGACTCGGCTACAAGACATTTCATGTCTAGAAAGTCCACAACTAAAAACTTCACAACTGGAAACTCCAAAACTAGAAACTCCACAACTAGAGTCTCCGCAACTAGACTCCACAACTTGAAGCTCCACAACTAGAGACTCCGCAAATAGAAACTCCACAACTAGAAACTCCACAACTGGAAACTCCACAACTAGAAACTCCACAACTGGAAACTCCACAACTAGATACTCCGCAACTAGAAACTCCACAACTAGAGACTCCACAACTTGAAACTCCACAACTTTAAACTCCACAACTCAAAACTCCACAACTGGAAACTCCACAACTGGAAACTCCACAACTAGAAACTCCGCAACTAGAAACTCTGCAACAGGAGACTCTACAACTAGAAACTCCACAACTAGAAACTCCAAAACTAGAAACTCCACAACTAGAAACTTCACAACTAGAAACTCCGCCACTAGAGTCTCCACCACTAGAAACTCCATAACTAGAAACTCCACAACCAGAAACTCCACAACTAGAAACTCCACAACTAGAAACTCCGCAACTAGAGAATCACCAACTAGAAACTCCACAACTAGAAACTCCACAACTACAAACTCCGCAAATACAGACTCGGCAACTAGAAATTACATATCTAGAAACTCCACAACTAAAACTGCAAAACTAGAGACTTCTCAACTAGAAACTCAACAACTAGAAACTCCACAACTAAAAACTCTACAACTGAAAACTCCACAACTTGAGACTCCGCAACTTGAAACTTCACAACTAGAAACTCCGCTATTAAAAACTCCGCAACTAGAAACTCCACAACTAGAAACTCCACAACTTAAAACTCCACAACTAGATACTCCACAACTGTAAACTCCACAACTTGAGACTCCACAACTAGAAACTCCACAACTAGAAACTCTGCAACTAGAGACTCCACAACTAGAGACTCCACAACTAGAAACTCCACAACTACAAACTCCACAAATAGAGACTCGGCTACAAGAAATTTCATGTCTAGAAAGTCCACAACTAAAAACTTCACAACTGGAAACTCCAAAACTAGAAACTCCACAACTAGAGACTCCGCAACTAGACTCCACAACTTGAAGCTCCACAACTAGAGACTCCGCAAGTAGAAACTCCACAACTGGAAACTCCACAACTGGAAACTCCACAACTAGATACTCTGCAACTAGAAACTCCACAACTCGAATCTCCACAACTAGAAACTCCAGTACTAGAAACTCCACAACCAGAGACTCCACAACTAGAAACTCCACAACTAAAAACTCACAACTGGAAACTCGACAATTAGAAACTCCACAACCAGAAACTCCACAACTAGAAACTCCACAACTAAAAACTCCCCAACTGGAAACTCCACAACTAGAAACTCCACAACTAGAAACTCCACAACTAGAGACTCCGCAACTAGAAACTCCACAACCAGAGACTCTGCAACTAGAAACTCCGCAACTAGAAACTCGGCAGCTAGAAACTACACAACTAGAGACTCCACAACTAGAAACTCCACAACTAGAAACTCCACAACTAGAAACTCCACAACTAAAAACTCCACAACTGGAAACTCCAAAACTAGACACTCCGCAACTATAAACTCCGCAACTTTAGACGCCACAACTACAAACTCAACAAATACAGACTCGGCAACTAGAAATTCCATATCTAGAAACTCCACAACTAAAAACTGCAAAACTAGAGACTTCTCAACTAGAAACTCAACAACTAGAAACTCCACAACTAAAAACTCCACAACTGAAAACTCCACAACTTGAGACTCCGCAACTTGAAACTTCACAACTAGAAACTCTGCTATTAAAAAATCCGCAACTAGAAACTCCGCAACTAGAAACTCCACAACTTAAAACTCCACAACTAGATACTCCACAACTGGAAACTTTACAATTAGATACTTCACAACTAGAAACTCCACAACTAGATACTTCACAACTGGAAACTCCACAACTAGAAACTCCACAACTAGAGACTCCACAACTCGAATCTCAACAACTAGAAACTCCAGTACTAGAAACTCCACAACCACAGACGCCCCAACTCCACAACTAGAAACTCCACAACATTAAACTCCAACAAGATAGTCCACAACTAGAAACTCCACAACTGGAGACTCCACAAGTGGAAACTCCACAACTAGAGACTCTGCAACTAGAAACTTCACAACTAGAGACTCCGCAACTCCACAACTAGAAACTCCACAACTAAAAAATCCAACACTAGATACTCCACAACTTAAAAATCCACAACTAGAAACTCCACAACTCTAGGCTCAACAACTTGAAACTCCACAAGTTTAAACTCCACATTTTAAGACTCCACAACTAGAAACTCCACAACTGGAAACTCCACAACTAGAAACTCCGCAACTAGAAACTCCGCAACAGAAGACTATACAACTAGAAACGCCACAACTAGAAACTCCACAACTAGAAACTCCACAACTAGAAACTCCACAACTAGAAACTTCACAACTAGAGACTCCGCAACTAGAGACTCCACAACTATACACTACACAACTAGAAACTCCACAACCAGAGACTCTGCAATTCCACAACTAGAAACTCCACAACTGCAAACTCCACGACTAGATACTCCGCAACTAGAAACTCCGCAACTAGAAACTCCACAACCAGAGTTTCTGCAACTAGAAAATCCGCAACTAGAAACTCCGCAGCTAGAAACTACACAACTAGAGACTCCACAACTAGAAACTCCGCAACTAGAAACTCCACAACTAGAAACTCCACAACTCAAAACTCCACAACTAGAAACTCCAAAACTCGAAACTCCACAACTGGAAACTCCACAACTAGACACTCCACAACTAGACACTCCACAACTAAAAACTCTTCAAGTAGAAACTCCAAAACTAGAGACTCCACAACTAGAGAAACTACAACTAGAGACTTCAAACTAGAAACTCAACAACTAGAAACTTAAAAATTCGAAACTCTACTAGAAACTACACAACTGGAAACTCCACAACTAGACACTCCACAACTAGAAACTCCACAACTAGAGACTCTGCAACTATGGAACTCCGCAACTAGAAACTCCGCAACAAGAAATTCCAGAGCTAGAAACACCACAACTAGACACTCCGCAACTAGAAACTCCACAACTTGAGACGCCACAACTAGAAACTCCACAACTTGAAACTTCACAACGAGAAACTCCACAACTAGAAACTCTACAACTAGAGACTCCTCAACTAGAGAATTCGCAACTAGAAACTCCAAAACTAGAGACTCTGCAACTAGAAACTCCGCAGCTAGAAACTCCACAACTAGAAACTCCACAATTAGAAACTCCACAACTAGAACCTCCACAACTAGAGATTCCGCAACTAGAGACTCCACCACTAGAAACTCCACAACTAGAAATTCTACAACCAGAAACTCCACAACTAGAAACTCCGCAACTAGAAACTCCGCAACTAGAGACTCACCAACTAGAAACTCCACAACTAGAAACTCCACAACTATAAACTCCACAAATACAGACTCGGCAACTAGAAATTCCATATCCAGAAACTCCACAACTAAAAACCACAAAACTAGAGACTTCTCAACTAGAAACTCAACAACTAGAAACTCCACAACTAAAAACTCCACAACTGAAAACTCCACAACTTGAGACTCCGCAACTTGAAACTTCACAACTAGAAACTCCGCTATTAAAAACTCCGCAACTAGAAACTCCGCAACTAGAAACTCCACAACTTAAAACTCCACAACTA
Organism: Rhipicephalus microplus; assembly: GCF_043290135.1. Taxonomy (NCBI): domain Eukaryota; kingdom Metazoa; phylum Arthropoda; class Arachnida; order Ixodida; family Ixodidae; genus Rhipicephalus; species Rhipicephalus microplus. Next base: position 1,631,602 of record NW_027464626.1, on the reverse strand, counting down.
GATACTCCATCACTGGAAACTTTACAACTAGATACTTCACAACTGGAAACTCCACAACTAGATACTCCACAGCTGGAAACTCCACAACTAGAAACTCCACAACTAGAGACTCCACAACTCGAATCTCCACAACTAGAAACTCCAGTACTAGAAACTCCACAACCAGAGACTCCCCAACTCCACAACTAGAAACTTCACAACATGAAACTCCAACTATATACTCCACAACTTGAGACTCCACAACTGGAAACTCCACAACTAGAGACTCTGCAACTAGAAACTTCACAACTAGAGACTCCGCAACTCCACAACTAGAAACTCCACAACTGAAAAATCCACAACTAGATACTTCACAACTAGAAAATCCACAACTAGAAACTCCACAACTATAGACTCAACAACTTGAAACTCCACAAGTTTAAACTCCATCACTTAAGACTCCTCAACTAGAAACTCCACAACTGGAAACTCCACAGCTAGAAACTCCGCAACTAGAAACTCCGCCACTAGAGACTCCACCACTAGAAACTCCACAACTAAAAACTCCACAACCAGAAACTCCACAACTAGAAACTCCACAACTAGAAACTCCGCAACTAGAGACTCACCAACTAGAAACTCCACAACTACAAACTCCACAACTACAAACTCCACAACTAGAAACTCCACAACTAGAAACTCCACAACTAGAGACTCCGCAACTAGAAACTCCACAACCAGAGACTCTGCAACTAGAAACTCCGCAACTAGAAACTCCGCAGCTAGAAACTACACAACTAGAGACTCCACAACTAGAAACTCCGCAACTAGAAACTCCACAACTAGAAACTCCACAACTCAAAACTCCACAACTAGATACTCCACAACTTTAAACTCCACAACTTGAGACTCCACAACTAGAAACTCTGCAACTAGAGACTCCACAACTAGAAACTCCACAACTAGAAACTCCACAACTACAAACCCCACAAATAGAGACTCGGCTACAAGAAATTTCATGTCTAGAAAGTCCACAACTAAAAACTTCACAACTGGAAACTCCAAAACTGGAAACTCCACAACTGGAGACTCCGCAACTAGACTCCACAACTTGAAACTCCACAACTAGAGACTCCGCAACTAGAAACTCCACAACTAGAAACTCCACAACTGGAAACTCCACAACTAGATACTCCGCAACTAGAAACTCCACAACTAGAGACTCCACAACTTGAAACTCCACAACTTTAAACTCCACAACTTGAGACTCCACAACTAGAAACTCCATAACTCAAAACTCCACAACTGGAAACTCCACAATTAGAAAAGCCAAAAACTGAAACTCCACAACTAGAAACTCCACAACTAAAAACTCCACAACTGGAAACTCCACAACTAGAAACTCCACAACTAGAGACTCCGCAACTAGAAACTCCACAACCAGAGACTCTGCAACTAGAAACTCCGCAACTAGAAACTCGGCAGCTAGAAACTACACAACTAGAGACTCCACAACTAGAAACTCCACAACTAGAAACTCCACAACTAGAAACTCCACAACTAAAAACTCCACAACTGGAAACTCTACAACTAGACACTCCGCAACTAGAAACTCCGCAACTTGAGACGCCACAACTACAAACTCCACAAATACAGACTCGGCAACTAGAAATTCCATATCTAGAAACTCCACAACTAAAAACTGCAAAACTAGAGACTTCTCAACTAGAAACTCAACAACTAGAAACTCCACATCTAAAAACTCCACAACTGAAAACTCCACAACTTGAGACTCCGCAACTTGAAACTTCACAACTAGAAACTCCGCTATTAAAAAATCCGCAACTAGAAACTCCGCAACTAGAAACTCCACAACTGGAAACTTTACAATTAGATACTTCACAAATAGAAACTCCAGAACTAGATACTTCACAACTGGAAACTCCACAACTAGAAACTCCACAACTAGAGACTCCACAACTCGAATCTCAACAACTAGAAACTCCAGTACTAGAAACTCCACAACCACAGACGCCCCAACTCCACAACTAGAAACTCCACAACATTAAACTCCAACAAGATAGTCCACAACTAGAAACTTCACAACTGGAGACTCCACAAGTGGAAACTCCACAACTAGAGACTCTGCAACTAGAAACTTCACAACTAGAGACTCCGCAACTCCACAACTAGAAACTCCACAACTAAAAAATCCAACACTAGATACACCACAACTTAAAAATCCACAACTAGAAACTCCACAACTCTAGACTCAACAACTTGAAACTCCACAAGTTTAAACTCCACATTTTAAGACTCCACAACTAGAAACTCCACAACTGGAAACTCCACAACTAGAAACTCCGCAAATAGAAACTCCGCAACAGAAGACTATACAACTAGAAACGCCACAACTAGAAACTCCACAACTAGAAACTCCACAACTAGAAACTCCACAACTAGAAACTTCACAACTAGAGACTCCGCAACTAGAGACTCCACAACTAGAAACTCCACAACTAGAAACTCCACAACCAGAGACTCTGCAATTCCACAACTAGAAACTCCACAACTGCAAACTCCACAACTAGATACTCCGCAACTAGAAACTCCGCAACTAGAAACTCCACAACCAGAGTTTCTGCAACTAGAAAATCCGCAACTAGAAACTCCGCAGCTAGAAACTACACAACTAGAGACTCCACAACTAGAAACTCCGCAACTAGAAACTCCACAACTAGAAACTCCACAACTCAAAACTCCACAACTAGAAACTCCAAAACTCGAAACTCCACAACTGGAAACTCCACAACTAGACACTCCACAACTAGACACTCCACAACTAAAAACTCCACAACTAGAAACTCAACAACTAGAAACTCCGGAACTAGAAACTCCACAACTAGAAACTCCACAACTTGAAACTCCACAACTACAAACTCCACGAATAGAGACTCGGCATCTAGAAATTCCATATCTAGAAACTCCACAACTAAAAACTCCATAACTAGAGACTCCGCAACTAGACTCCACAACTTGAAACTCCACAACTAGAGACTCCGCAACTAGAAACTCCACAACTAGAAACTCCACAACTGGAAACTCCACAACTAGATACTCCGCAACTAGAAACTCCACAACTAGAGACTCCACAACTTGAAACTCCACAACTTTAAACTCCACAACTTGAGACTCCACAACTAGAAACTCCACAACTCAAAACTTCACAACTGGAAACTCCACAATTAAAAACTCCACAACCAGAAACTCCACAACTAGAAACTCCACAACTAAAAACTCCACAACTGGAAACTCCACAACTAGAAACTCCACAACTAGAGACTCTGCAACTAGAAACTCCACATTCAGAGACTCTGCAACTAGAAACTCCGCAACTAGAAACTCCGCAGCTAGAAACTACACAACTAGAGACTCCACAACTAGAAACTCCACAACTAGAAACTCCACAACTAGAAACTCCGAAACTAGAAACTCCACAACTAGAAACTCCACAACTCAAAACTCCACAACTAGAAACTCCAAAACTCGAAACTCCACAACTCGAAACTCCACAACTGGAAACTCCACAACTAGACACTCCACAACTAAAAACTTTTCAACTAGAAACTCCAAAACTAGAGACTCCACAACTAGAGAATCTACAACTAGAGACTTCAAACTAAAAACTCAACAACTAGAAACTTCAAATTTCGAAACTCTACTAGAAACTACACAACTGGAAACTCCACAACTAGACACTCCACAACTAGAAACTCCACAACTAGATACCCCACAACTGGAAACTTTACAACTAGATACTTCACAACTGGAAACTCCACAACTAGATACTTCACAACTGGAAACTCCACAACTAGAAACTCCACAACTAGAGACTCCACAACTCGAATCTCAACAACTAGAAACTCCAGTACTAGAAACTCCACAACCACAGACGCCCCAACTCCACAACTAGAAACTCCACAACATTAAACTCCAACAAGATACTCCACAACTAGGAACTCCACAATTGGAGACTCCACAAGTGGAAACTCCACAACTAGAGACTCTGCAACTAGAAACTTCACAACTAGAGACTCCGCAACTCCACAACTAGAAACTCCACAACTGAAAAATCCACAACTAGATACTCCACAACTAGAAAATCCACAACTAGAAACTCCACAACTATAGACTCAACAACTTAAAACTCTACAAGTTTAAACTCCACAACTTAAGACTCCACAACTGGAAACTCCAAAACTAGAAACTCTACAACCAGAGACTCCGCAACTAGAAACTCCGCAACAGAAGACTATACAACTAGAAACTCCACAACTAGAAACTCCAAAACTAGAAACTCCACAACTGGAAACTCCACAACTAGAAACTTCACAACTAGAGACTTCGCAACAAGAGACTCCACAACTATAAACTCAACAACTAGAAACTCCACAACCAGAGACTCTGCAATTCCACAACTAGAAACTCCACAACTGCAAACTCCACAACTAGATACTCCGCAACTAGAAACTCCGCAACTAGAAACTCCACAACCAGAGACTCTGCAACTAGAAACTCCGCAACTAGAAACTCCGCAGCTAACAACTACACAACTAGAGACTCCACAACTAGAAACTCCGCAACTAGAAACTCCACAACTAGAAACTCCACAACTCAAAACTCCACAACTAGAAACTCCAAAACTCGAAACTCCACAACTCGAAACTCCACAACTGGAGACTCCACAACTAGACACTCCACAACTAAAAACTCTTCAACTAGAAACTCCAAAACTAGAGACTCCACAACTAGATATTCTACAACTAGAGACTTCAAACTAGAAACTCAACAACTAGAAACTTCAAAATTCGAAACTCTACTAGAAACTACACAACTGGAAACTCCACAACTAGACACTCCACAACTAGAAACTCCACAACTAGAGACTCTGCAACTATAGAACTCCGCAACTAGAAACTCCGCAACAAGGAATTCCAGAGCTAGAAACACCACAACTAGACACTCCGCAACTAGAAACTCCACAACTTGAGACGCCACAACTAGAAACTCCACAACTCCAAACTTCACAACGAGAAACTCCACAACTAGAAATTCTACAACTAGAGACTCCTCAACTAGAGAATTCGCAACTAGAAACTCCAAAACTAGAGACTCTGCAACTAGAAACTCCGCAGCTAGAAACTCCACAACTAGAAACTCCACAATTAGAAACTCCACAACTAGAACCTCCACAACTAGAGATTCCGCAACTAGAGACTCCACACTAGAAACTCCACAACTACAAATTCCACAACCAGAAACTCCACAACTAGAAACTCCGCAACTAGAAACTCCGCAACTAGAGACTCACCAACTAGAAACTCCACAACTAGAAACTCCACAACTACAAACTCCACAAATACAGACTCGGCAACTAGAAATTCCATATCTAGAAACTCCACAGCTAAAAACTGCAAAACTAGAGACTTATCATTTAGAAACTCAACAACTAGAAACTCCACAACTAAAAACTCCACAACTGAAAACTCCACAACTTGAGACTCCGCAACTTGAAACTTCACAACTAGAAACTCTGCTATTAAAAACTCCGCAACTAGAAACTCCGCAACTAGAAACTCCACAACTAGATACTCCACAACTGGAAACTTTACAACTAGATACTTCACAACTGGAAACTCCACAACTAGATACTCCACAACTGGAAACTCCACAACTAGAAACTCCACAACTAGAGACTCCACAACTCAAATCTCCACAACTAGAAACTCCAGTACTAGAAACTCCACAACTAGAAACTCGGCAGCTAGAAACTACACAACTAGAGACTCCACAACTAGAAACTCCACAACTAGAAACTCCACAACTAGAAACTCCACAACTGAAAACTCCACAACTAGAAACTCCGCAACTGAAAACTCCACAACTGGAAACTCCACAACTAGAGACTCTGCAACTAGAAACTCCACAACCAGAAACTCCACAACTAGAGACTCCGTAACTAGAAACTCCACAACTAGAAATTCCACAACTAGAAACTCCACAACTAGAAACTCTGCAACTAGAGACTCCACAACTAGAAACTCCACAACTACAAACTCCACAAATAGAGACTCGGCTACAAGACATTTCATGTCTAGAAAGTCCACAACTAAAAACTTCACAACTGGAAACTCCAAAACTAGAAACTCCACAACTAGAGTCTCCGCAACTAGACTCCACAAATTGAAGCTCCACAACTAGAGACTCCGCAAGTAGAAACTCCACAACTAGAAACTCCACAACTGGAAACTCCACAACTAGATACTCCGCAACTAGAAACTCCACAACTAGAGACTCCACAACTTGAAACTCCACAACTTTAAACTCCACAACTCAAAACTCAACAACTGGAAACTCCACAACTTGAAACTCCACAACTAGAAACTCCGCAACTAGAAAGTCCACAACTAAAAACTCCACAACTGAAAACTCCACACCTTGAGACTCCGCAACTTGAAACTTCACAACTAGGATTCCGCTATCAAAAACTCCGCAACTAGAAACTTCACAACTTAAAACTCCACAACTAGATACTCCACAACTGGAAACTTTACAACTAGATACTTCACAACTGGAAACTGCACAACTAGATACTCCACAACTGGAAACTCCACAACTAGAAACTCCACAACTAGAGACTCCACAACTCAAATCTCCACAACTAGAAACTCCAGTACTAGAAACTCCACAACCAGAGACTCCCCAACTCCACAACTAGAAACTTCAAAACATGAAACTCCAACTAGATACTCCACAACTAGGAACTCCACAAATAGAGACTCCACAACTGGAAACTCCACAACTAGAGACTCCGCTATTAAAAACTCCGCAACTAGAAACTCGACAACTGAAAACTCCACAACTTGAGACTCCGCAACTTGAAACTTCACAACTAGAAACTCCGCTATTAAAAACTCCGCAACTAGAAACTCCACAACTAGAAACTCCACAACTTAAAACTCCACAACTAGATACTCCACAACTTTAAACTCCACAACTTGAGACTCCACAACTAGAAACTCCACAACTAGAAACTCTGCAACTAGAGACTCCACATCTAGAAACTCCACAACTACAAACTCCACAAATAGAGACTCGGCTTCAAGACATTTCATGTCTAGAAAGTCCACAACTAAAAACTTCACAACTGGAAACTCCAAAACTAGAAACTCCACAACTAGAGACTCCGCAACTAGACTCCACAACTTGAAGCTCCACAACTAGAGACTCCGCAAGTAGAAACTCCACAACTAGAAACTCCACAACTGGAAACTCCACAACTAGATACTCCGCAACTAGAAACTCCACAACTAGAGACTCCACAACTTGAAACTCCACCACTTTAAACTCCACAACTTGAGACTCCACAACTAGAAACTCCACAACTCAAAACTCCACAACTGGAAATTTTACAATTAGAAACTCCACAACCAGAAACTCCACAACTAGAAACTCCACAACTAAAAACTCCCCAACTGGAAACTCCACAACTAGAGACTCCGCAACTAGAAACTCCACAACCAGAAACTGTGCAACTAGAAACTCCGCAACTAGAAACTCGGCAGCTAGAAACTACACAACTAGAGACTCCACAACTAGAAACTCCACAACTGGAAACTCCACAATTAGAAACTCCACAACTGAAAACTCCACAACTAGAAACTCCACAACTGAAAACTCCACAACTGGAAACTCCACAACTAGAGACTCCGCAACTAGAAACTCCACAACCAGAAACTCCACAACTAGAGACTCCGCAACTAGAAACTCCACAACTAGAAACTCCACAACAAGAGACTCTGCAACTATGGAACTCCGCAACTAGAAACTCCGCAACAAGAAATTCCAGAGCTAGAAACATCACAACTAGACACTCCGCAACTAGAAACTCCACAACTTGAGATGCCGCAACTAGAAACTCCACAACTTGAAACTTCACAACGAGAAACTTCACGACTAAAAACTCTACAACTAGAGACTCCTCAACTAGAGAATTCGCAACTAGAAACTCCACAACCAGAGACTCTGCAATTCCACAACTAGAAACTCCACAACTGCAAACTCCACAACTAGAAACTCCACAACTAGAAACTCCACAACTAGAGACTCCGCAACTAGAAACTCCACAAATAGAGACTCTGCAACTAGAAACTCCGCAACTAGAAACTCCGCAGCTAGAAACTACACAACTTGAGACTCCACAACTAGAAACTCCGCAACTAGAAACTCCACAACTAGAAACTCCACAACTCAAAACTCCACAACTACAAACTCCAAAACTCGAAACTCCACAACTCGAAACTCCACAACTGGAAACTCCACAACTAGACACTCCACAACTAAAAACTCTTCAACTAGAAAGTCCAAAACTAGAGACTCCACAACTAGAGAATCTACAACTAGAGACCTAAAAACTCAACAACTAGAAACTTCAAAATTCGAAACTCTACTAGAAACTACACAACTGGAAACTCCACAACTAGACACTCCACAACTAGAAACTCCACAACTAGAGACTCTGCAACTATTGAACTCCGCAACTAGAAACTCCGCAACAAGAAATTCCAGAGCTAGAAACATCACAACTAGACACTCCGCTACTAGAAACTCCCCAACTTGAGACGCCGCAACTAGAAACTCCACAACTTGAAACTTCACAACGAGAAACTCCACAACTAGAAACTCTACGACTAGAGACTCCTCAACTAGAGAATTCGCAACTAGAAACTCCAAAACTAGAAACTCTGCAACTAGAAACTCCGCAGCTAGAAACTCCACAACTAGAAACTCCAAGATTAGAAACTCCACAACTAGAACCTCCACAACTAGAGATTCCGCAACTAGAGACTCCACCACTAGAAACTCCACAACTACAAATTCCACAACCAGAAACTCCACAACTAGAAACTCCGCAACTAGAAACTCCGCAACTAGAGACTCACCAACTAGAAACTCCACAACTAGAAACTCCACAACTACAAACTCCACAAATACAGACTCGGCAACTAGAAATTCCATATCTAGAAACTCCACAACTAAAAACTGCAAAACTAGAAAATTATCATTTAGAAACTCAACAACTAGAAACTCCACAACTAAAAACTCCACAACTGAAAACTCCACAACTTGAGACTCCGCAACTTGAAACTTCACAACTAGAAACTCCACTATTAAAACTCCGCAACTAGAAACTCCGCAACTAGAAACTCCACAACTTAAAACTTCACAACTAGATACTCCACAACTGCAAACTTTACAACTAGATTCTTCACAACTGGAAACTCCACAACTAGAAACTCCACAACTAGAGACTCCACAACTCGAATCTCCACAACTAGAAACTCCAGTACTAGAAACTCCACAACCAGAGACTCCCCAACTCCACAACTAGAAACTTCAAAACATGAAACTCCAAATAGATACTCCACAACTAGAAACTCCACAAATAGAGACTCCACAATTGGAAACTCCACAACTAGAGACTCTGCAACTAGAAACTTCACAACTAGAGACTCCGCAACTCCAAAACTAGAAACTCCACAACTGAAAAATCCACATCTAGATACTCCACAACTAGAAAATCCACAACTAGAAACTCCACAACTATAGACTCAATAATTGAAACTCCACAAGTTTAAACTCCACAACTTAAGACTCCACAACTAGAAACTCCACAACTGGAAACTCCACAACTAGAAACTCCGCAACTAGAAACTCCGCAGCAGGAGACTCTACAACTACAAACTCCACAACTAGAAACTCCAAAACTAGAAACTCCACAACTAGAAACTTCACAACTAGAAACTCCGCCACTAGAGACTCCACCACTAGAAACTCCACAACTAGAAACTCCACAACCAGAAACTCCACAACTAGAAACTCCACAACTAGAAACTCCGCAACTTGAGACTCACCAACTAGAAACTCCACAACTAGAAACTCCACAACTACAAACTCCACAAATACAGACTCGGCAACTAGAAATTTCATATCTAGAAACTCCACAACTAAAACTGCAAAACTAGAGACTTCTCAACTAGAAACTCAACAACTAGAAACTCCACAACTAAAAACTCGACAACTGAAAACTCCACAACTTGAGACTCCGCAACTTGTAACTTCACAACTAGAAACTCCGCTATTAAAAACTCCGCAACTAGAAACTCCGCAACTAGAAACTCCACAACTTAAAACTCCACAACTAGATACTCCACAACTGGAAACTCCACAACTAGATACTCCACAACTGGAAACTCCACAACTAGAAACTCCACAACTAGAGACTCCACAACTCGAATCTCCACAACTAGAAACTCCAGTACTAGAAACTCCACAACCAGAGACTCCCCAACTCCGCAACTAGAAACTTCAAAACATGAAACTTCAACTAGGTACTCCACAACTAGAAACTCCACAAATAGAGACTCCACAACTGGAAACTCCACAACTAGAGACTCTGCAACTAGAAACTTCACAACTAGAGACTCCGCAACTCCACAACTAGAAACTTCACAACTGAAAAATCCACAACTAGATACTCCACAACTAGAAAATCCACAACTAGAAACTCCACAACTATAAACTCAACAACTTGAAACTCCACAAGTTTAAACTCCACAACTTAAGACTCCACAACTAGAAACTCCACAACTGGAAACTCCACAACTAGAAACTCCGCCACTAGAAACTCCGCAACAGAAGACTATACAACTAGAAACTCCACAACTAGAAACTCCAAAACTAGAAACTCCACAACTAGAAACTCCACAACTAGAAACTTCACAACTAGAGACTCCGCAACTAGAGACTCCACAACTATAAACTCCACAACTAGAAACTCCACAACCAGAGACTCTGCAATTCCACAACTAGAAACTCCACAACAGCAAACTCCACAACTAGATACTCCGCAAAAGGAAACTCCGCAACTAGAAACTGCACAAATAGAGACTCTGCAACTAGAAACTCCGCAACTAGAAACTCCGCAGCTAGAAACTACACAACTAGAGACTCCACAACTAGAATCTCCGCAACTAGAAACTCCACAACTAGAAACTCCACAACTCAATACTCCACAACTACAAACTCCAAAACTCGAAACTCCACAACTCGAAACTCCACAACTGGAAACTCCACAACTAGACACTCCACAACTAAAAACTCTTCAACTAGAAACTCCAAAACTAGAGACTCCACAACTAGAGAATCTACAACTAGAGACCTAAAAACTCAACAACTAGAAACTTCAAAATTCGAAACTCTACTAGAAACTACACAACTGGAAACTCCACAACTAGACACTCCACAACTAGAAACTCCACAACTAGAGACTCTGCAACTATGGAACTCCGCAACTAGAAACTCCGCAGCAAGAAATTCCAGAGCTAGAAACATCACAACTAGACACTCCGCTACTAGAAACTCCACAACTTGAGACGCCGCAACTAGAAACTCCACAACTTGAAACTTCACAACGAGAAACTCCACAACTAGAAACTCTACAACTAGAGACTCCTCAACTAGAGAATTCGCAACTAGAAACTCCAAAACTAGAGACTCTGCAACTAGATACTCCGCAGCTAGAAACTCCACAACTAGAAACTCCACAATTAGAAACTCCACAACTAGAACCTCCACAACTAGAGATTCCGCCACTAGAGACTCCACCACTCGAAACTCCACAACTACAAATTCCACAACCAGAAACTCCACAACTAGAAACTCCGCAACTAGAAACTCCGAAACTAGAGACTCACCAACTATAAACTCCACAACTAGAAACTCCACAACTACAAACTCCACAAATACAGACTCGGCAACTAGAAATTCCATATCTAGAAACTCCACAACTAAAAACTGCAAAACTAGAGACTTATCATTTAGAAACTCAACAACTAGAAACTCCACAACTAAAAACTCCACAACTGAAAACTCCACAACTTGAGACTCCGCAACTTGAAACTTCACAACTAGAAACTCCGCTATTAAAAACTCCACAACTAGAAACTCCGCAACTAGAAACTCCACAACTTAAAACTCCACAACTAGATACTCCACAACTGGAAACTCCACAACTAGATACTCCACAACTGGAAACTCCACAACTAGAAACTCCACAACTAGAGACTCCACAACTCGAATATCCACAACTAGAAACTCCAGTACTAGAAACTCTACAACCAGAGACTCCCCAACTCCACAACTAGAAACTTCACAACATGAAACTCCAACTAGATACTCCACAACTAGAAACTCCACAAATAGAGACTCCACAACTGGAAACTCCACAATTAGAGACTCTGCAACTAGAAACTTCACAACTAGAGACTCCGCAACTCCACAACTAGAAACTCCACAACTGAAAAATCCACAACTAGATACTCCACAACTAGAAAATCCACAACTAGAAACTCCACAATTATAGACTCAACAACTTGAAACTCCACAAGTTTAAACTCCACAACTTAAGACTCCACAACTAGAAACTCCACAACTGGAAACTCCACAACTAGAAACTCCGCAACTAGAAACTCCGCAACAGGAGACTCTACAACTAGAAACTCCACAACTAGAAACTCCAAAACTAGAAACTCCACAACTAGACACTTCACAACTAGAAACTCCACCACTAGAGACTCCACCACTAGAAACTCCACAACCAGAAACTCCTCAACTAGAAACTCCACAACTAGAAACTCCGCAACTAGAGACTCACCAACTAGAAACTCCACAACTACAAACTCCACAACTACAAACTCCACAAATACAGACTCGGCAACTAGAAATTCCATATCTAGAAACTCCACAACTAAAACTGCAAAACTAGAGACTTCTCAACTAGAAACTCAACAACTAGAAACTCCACAACTAAAAACTCCACAACTGAAAACTCCACAACTTGAGACTCCGCAACTTGAAACTTCACAACTAGAAACTCCGCTATTAAAAACTCCGCAACTAGAAACTCCAAAACTAGAAAGTCCACAACTTAAAACTCCACAACTAGAAACTCCACCACTTTAAACTCCACAACTTGAGACTCCACAACTAGAAACTCCACAACTAGAAACTCTGCAACTAGAGACTACACAAATAGAAACTCCACAACTAGAAACTCCACAACTACAAACTCCACAAATAGAGAATCGGCTACAAGAAATTTCATGTCTAGAAAGTCCACAACTAAAAACTGCACAACTGGAAACTCCACAACTAGGGACTCCGCAACTAGACTCCACAACTTGAAACTCCACAACTAGAGACTCCGCAACTAGAAACTCCACAACTAGAAACTCCACAACTGGAAACTCCACAACTAGATACTCCGCAACTAGAAACTCCTCAACTAGAGACTCCACAACTTGAAACTCCACAGCTTTAAACTCCACAACTTGAGACTCCAGAACTAGAAACTCCACAACTCAAAACTCCACAACTGGAAACTCCACAATTAGAAACTCCACAACCAGAAACTCCACAACTAGAAACTCCACAACTAAAAACTCCACAACTTGAAACTCCGCAACTCGAAACTCCGCAGCTAGAAACTACACAACTAGAGACTCCACAACTAGAAACTCCACAACTAGAAACTCCACAACTAGAAACTCCACAACTTGAAATCTCACAACCTTAAGTTACGCAACTAGAAAATCCACAGCTAGAGATTCCGCAACTAGAAACTCCACAACTAGAAACTCCACAACTCCAAACTCCACAACTAGAAACTCCAAAACTCGAAACTCCACACTTAGAAACTCCACGACTGGAAACTCCACAACTAGACACTCCACAACTAAAACCCTTCAACTAAAAAATCCAAAACTAGAGACTCCACATCTAGAGAATCTACAACTAGAGACTTCAAACTAGAAACTCAACAACTAGAAGCTTCAAAATTCGAAACTCTACTGGAAACTACACAACTGGATACTCCACAACTAGACACTCCACAACTAGAAAATCCACAACTAGAGACTCTGGAACTATGGAACTCCGCAACTAGAAACTCCGCAACAAGAAATTCCAGAGCTAGAAACACCACAACTAGACACTCCGCAACTAGAAACTCCACAATTTGAGACGCCGCAACTAGAAACTCCACAACTAGACACTCCACAACTAGAAAATCCACAACTAGAGACTCTGGAACTAGAAACTCCGCAACTGGAAACTCCACAACTAGAAACTCCGCAACTAGAAACTCCGCAACAGGAGACTCTACAACTAGAAACTCCACAACTAGAAACTCCAAAACTAGAAACTCCACAACTAGAAACTTCACAACTAGAAACTCCACCACTAGAGACTCCACCACTAGAAACTCCACAACTAGAAACTCCACAACCAGAAACTCCTCAACTAGAAACTCCACAACTAGAAACTCCACCACTAGAGACTCACCAACTAGAAACTCCACAACTACAAACTCCACAAATACAGACTCGGCAACTAGAAATTCCATATCTAGAAACTCCACAACTAAAACTGCAAAACTAGAGACTTCTCAACTAGAAACTCAACAACTAGAAACTCCACAACTAAAAACTCCACAACTGAAAACTCCACAACTTGAGACTCCGCAACTTGAAACTTCACAACTAGAAACTCCGCTATTAAAAACTCCGCAACTAGAAACTCCACAACTAGAAAGTCCACAACTTAAAACTCCACAACTAGAAACTCCACCACTTTAAACTCCACAACTTGAGACTCCACAACTAGAAACTCCACAACTAGAAACTCTGCAACTAGAGACTACACAACTAGAAACTCTACAACTAGAAACTCCACAACTACAAACTCCACAAATAGAGAATCGGCTACAAGAAATTTCATGTCTAGAAAGTCCACAACTAAAAACTGCACAACTGGAAACTCCACAACTAGAAACTCCACAACTAGAAACTCCACAACTAGGGACTCCGAAACTAGACTCCACAACTTGAAACTCCACAACTAGAGACTCCGCAACTAGAAACTCCACAACTAGAAACTCCACAACTGGAAACTCCACAACTAGATACTCCGCAACTAGAAACTCCTCAACTAGAGACTCCACAACTTGAAACTCCACAGCTTTAAACTCCACAACTTGAGACTCCACAACTAGAAACTCCACAACTCAAAACTCCACAACTGGAAACTCCACAATTAGAAACTCCACAACCAGAAACTCCACAACTAGAAACTCCACAACTAAAAACTCCACAACTTGAAACTCCGCAACTCGAAACTCCGCAGCTAGAAACTACACAACTAGAGACTCTTTCTGGTTGTAGAGTTTTTAGTTGTGGAGTGTCTAGTTGTGGAGTTTCCAGTTGTGGAGTTTCCAGTTGTGGAGTTTCGAGTTGTGGAGTATTGAGTTCTGGAGTTTCTAGTTGTGGAGTTTCTAGTTGCGGAATCTCTAGCTGTGGATTTTCTAGTTGCGGAACCTATGGTAGTGAGGTTTCAAGTTGTGGAGTTTCTAGTTGTGGAGTTTCTAGTTGTGGAGTCTCTAGTTGTGGAGTTTCTAGCTGCGGAGTTTCTAATTGTGGAGTTTCTGTTTGTGGAGTTTCTAGCTGCAGAGTTTCTAGTTGCAGAGTCTCTGGCTGTGGAGTTTCTAGTTGTAGAGTTTCTAATTGTGGAGTTTCTAGTTGTGGAGTTTTTAGTTGTGGGATTCTTAGTTGTGGAGTTTCTAGATATGGAATTTCTAGTTGCCGAGTCTCTATTTGTGGAGTTTGTAGTTGTGGAGTTTCTATTTGTGGAGTTTCAAGTTGTGGAGTTTCTAGTTGTGGAGTTTCTAGTTCCGGAGTTTCTAGTTGTTGAGTTTCTAGTTGTGGAGTTTCTAGTTGTGAAGTTTCTAGTTGCGGAATCTCTAGCTGTGGATTTTCTAGTTGCGTAACTTAAGGCTGTGAGGTTTCAAGTTGTGGAGTTTCCAGTTGTGGAGTTTCTAGTTGTGGAGTCTCTAGTTGTGTAGTTTCTAGCTGCGGAGTTTCTAGTTGCGGAGTTTCTATTTGTGGAGTTTCTAGCTGCGGAGTTTCTAGTTGCAGAGTCTCTGGTTGTGGAGTTTCTAGTTGCGGAGTCTCTAGTTGTGGTATTTCTAGTTGTGGGGTTTCTAGTTGTGGAGTTTCCAGTTGTGGAGTTCTTAGTTGTGGGCTTTCGAGACATGAAATTTCTTGTAGCCGAGTCTCTAATTGTGGAGTTTGTAGTTGTGGAGTTTGTAGTTGTGGAGTTTCGAGTTGTGGAGTTTCTACTTGTGGAGTTTCTAGCTGCGGAGTTTCTAGTTCAGTCTCTAGTTTTGGAGTTTCTAGTTGCGAATTCTCTAGTTGAACAGTCTCTAGTTGTAGAGTTTCTAGTTGTGGAGTTTCTAGTTGTGGAGTTTAAAGTTGTGGAGTTTCTAGTTGTTGAGTTTCTAGTTTGAAGTCTCTAGTTGTAGTCTCTAGTTGTGGAGTCTCTAGTTTAGGAGTTTCTGGTTGTAGAGTTTTTAGTTGTGGAGTGTCTAGTTGTGGAGTTTCCAGTTGTGGAGTTTCCAGTTGTGGAGTTTCGAGTTGTGGAGTTTTGAGTTCTGGAGTTTCTAATTGTGGAGTTTCTAGTTGTGGAATCTCTAACTGTGGATTTTCTAGTTGCGGAACTTAAGGTTGTGAGGATTCAAGTTGTGGAGTTTCTAGTTGTGGTGTTTCTAGTTGTGGAGTTTCTAGTTGTGGAGTCTCTAGTTGTGGAGTTTCTAGCTGCAGAGTTTCTAATTGTGGAGTTTCTGTTTGTGGAGTTTCTAGCTGCAGAGTTTCTAATTGTGGAGTTTCTGTTTGTGGAGTTTCTAGCTGCAGAGTTTCTAGTTGCAGAGTCTCTGGCTGTGGAGTTTCTAGTTGCGGAGTCTCTAGTTGTAGAGTTTCTAGTTGTGGAGTTTCTAGTTGTGGAGTTTTTAGTTGGGTTTTTAGTTGTGAAGTTTCTAGATATGGAATGTAGTTTTTGTAGTTGCCGAGCCTCTATTTGTGGAGTTTGTTGTTGTGGAGTTTCTAGTTGTGGAGTCTCTAGTTGTAGAGTTACTAGTTGCGGAGTATCTAGTTGTGGAGTTTCCAGTTGTGGAGTTTCTTGTTGTGGAGTGGCGGAGTCGCTGGTTGTGGAGTTTCTAGTTGTTGAGCTTCGAGTTGTGGAGTCTCTAGTTGTGGAGTTTCTAGTTGTGGAGTTTCCAGTTGTGGAGTATCTAGTTGTGGAGTTTACAGTTGTCAAGTATCTAGTTGTGGAGTTTCCAGTTGTGGAGTATCTAGTTGTGGAGTTTTAAGTTGTGGAGTTTCTAGTTGCGCAGTTTCTAGTTGCGGAGTATTTAATAGCGGAGTTTCTACTTGTGAAGTTTCAAGTTTCGGAGTCTCAAGTTGTGGAGTTTCCAGTTGTGGAGTTTTTAGATTGTGATGTTTCTAGTTGTTGAGTTTCTAGTTGTGAAGTCTCTAGTTTTGCAGTTTCTAGTTGTGGAGTTTCTAGATATAGAATTTCTAAATGCCGAGTCTCTATTTGTGGAATTTCTAGTTGCCGAATCTCTAGTTGTGTAGTTTCTAGTTGCAGAGCCACTAGTTGTGGAATTTCTAGTTGTCGAGTCTCTATTTGTGGAATTTCTATTTGCCGAGTCTCTATTTGTGGAGTTTGTAGTTGTGGAGTTTCTAGTTGTGAAGTTTCTAGTTGCAGAGTTTCTAGTTGTGGGGTTTCAAGTTGTGGAGTCTCTAGATGTGGCGTATCTAGTAGTGGAGTTTCCAGTTGTGGAGTTTCTAGTTGTGGAGTTTCTAGTTGCGGAGTCCCTAGTTGTGGAGTTTCTAGTTGCGGAGTTTCTAGTTGTGGAGTTTCAAGTTGTGGAGTTTCAAGTTGCGGAGTCTCAAGCTGTGCAGTTTCTATGTTTGAGTTTTTAGTTGTGGAGTTTTAGTTGTTGAGCTTCTAGTTTGAAGTCTCTACTTGTAGATTCTCTAGTTGTGGAGTCTCAAGTTTAGGAGTTTCTAGTTGAAGAGTTTTTAGTTGTGGAGTGTCTAGTTGTGGAGTTTCTAGTTGTGGAGTTTCGAGTTTTCGAGTGTCTAGTTGTGGAGTCTCTAGTTGTGCAGTTTCTAGCTGCGGAGTTTCTAGTTGCGGAGTTTTCATTTGTTGAGTTTCTAGTTGTGGAGTCTCAAGTTGTGGAGTTTAAAGTTGTGGAGTTTCAAGTTGTGGAGTCTCTAGTTGTAGAGTTACTAGTTGCGGAGTATCTAGTTGTGGAGTTTCCAGTTGTGGAGTTTCTAGTTGTGAAGTCTCTAGTTTTGCAGTTTCCAGTTGTGGAGTTTCTAGCTGTGGATTTTCTAGTTGCGTAACTTAAGGTTGTGAGGTTTCAAGTTGTGGAGTTTCTAGTTATGGAGTTTCTAGTTGTGGAGTTTCTAGTTGTGGAGTCTCTAGTTGTGTAGTTTCTAGCTGCGCAGTTTCTAGTTGCGGAGTTTCTATTTGTGGAGTTTCTAGCGGTGGAGTTTCTAGTTGCAGAGTCTCTGGTTGTGTAGTTTCTAGTTGCGGAGTTTCTAGTTGTTGAGTTTCTAGTTGTGGAGTTTCTAGTTGCGGAATCTCTAGCTGTGGATTTTCTAGTTGCGTAACTTAAGGTTGTGAGGTTTCAAGTTGTGGAGTTTCTAGTTGTGGAGTTTCTAGTTGTGGAGTTTCTAGTTGTTGAGTTTGTAGTTGTGGTGTTTCTAGTTGTGGAGTTTCTATTTGTGGAGTTTCTAGCTGCAGAGTTTCTAGTTGCAGAGTCTCTGGCTGTGGAGTTTCTAGTTGCGGAGTCTCTAGTTGTAGAGTTTCTAGTTGTGGAGTTTCTAGTTGTGGAGTTTTTAGTTGTGGGGTTTTTAGTTGTGAAGTTTCTAGATATGGAATTTTTTGTAGTTGCCGAGCCTCTATTTGTGGAGTTTGTTGCTGTGGAGTTTCTAGTTGTGGAGTCTCTAGTTGTAGAGTTACTAGTTGCGGAGTATCTAGTTGTGGAGTTTCCAGTTGTGGAGTTTCTTGTTGTGGAGTTGCGGAGTCTCTGGTTGTGGAGTTTCTAGTTGTTGAGCTTCGAGTTGTGGAGTCTCTAGTTGTGGAGTTTCTAGTTGTGGAGTTTCCAGTTGTGGAGTATCTAGTTGTGGAGTTTACAGTTGTCAAGTATCTAGTTGTGGAGTTTCCAGTTGTGGAGTATCTAGTTGTGGAGTTTTAAGTTGTGGAGTTTCTAGTTGCGCAGTTTCTAGTTGCGGAGTATTTAATAGCGGAGTTTCTACTTGTGAAGTTTCAAGTTTCGGAGTCTCAAGTTGTGGAGTTTCCGGTTGTGGAGTTTTTAGTTGTGGAGTTTCTAGTTGTTGAGTTTCTAGTTGTGAAGTCTCTAGTTTTGCAGTTTCTAGTTGTGGAGTTTCTAGATATAGAATTTCTAGTTGCCGAGTCTCTATTTGTGGAATTTCTAGTTGCCGAATCTCTAGTTGTGTAGTTTCTAGTTGTAGAGCCACTAGTTGTGGAATTTCTAGTTGCCGAGTCTCTATTTGTGGAATTTCTATTTGCCGAGTCTCTATTGGTGGAGTTTGTAGTTGTGGAGTTTCTAGTTGTGAAGTTTCTAGTTGCAGAGTTTCTAGTTGTGGAGTTTCAAGTTGTGGAGTCTCTAGATGTGGCGTATCTAGTAGTGGAGTTTCCAGTTGTGGAGTTTCTAGTTGTGGAGTTTCTAGTTGCGGAGTCCCTAGTTGTGGAGTTTCTAGTTGCGGAGTTTCTAGTTGTGGAGTTTCAAGTTGTGGAGTTTCAAGTTGCGGAGTCTCAAGCTGTGCAGTTTCTATGTTTGAGTTTTTAGTTGTGGAGTTTTAGTTGTTGAGCTTCTAGTTTGAAATCTCTACTTGTAGATTCTCTAGTTGTGGAGTCTCAAGTTTAGGAGTTTCTAGTTGAAGAGTTTTTAGTTGTGGAGTGTCTAGTTGTGGAGTTTCTAGTTGTGGAGTTTCGAGTTTTCGAGTTTCTAGTTGTGGAGTCTCTAGTTGTGCAGTTTCTAGCTGCGGAGTTTCTAGTTGCGGAGTTTTCATTTGTTGAGTTTCTAGTTGTGGAGTCTCAAGTTGTGGAGTTTAAAGTTGTGGAGTTTCAAGTTGTGGAGTCTCTAGTTGTAGAGTTACTAGTTGCGGAGTATCTAGTTGTGGAGTTTCCGGTTGTGGAGTTTCTAGTTGTGAAGTCTCTAGTTTTGCAGTTTCCAGTTGTGGAGTTTCTAGCTGTGGATTTTCTAGTTGCGTAACTTAAGGTTGTGAGGTTTCAAGTTGTGGAGTTTCTAGTTGTGGAGTTTCTAGTTGTGGAGTTTCTAGTTGTGGAGTCTCTAGTTGTGTAGTTTCTAGCTGCGCAGTTTCTAGTTGCGGAGTTTCTATTTGTGGAGTTTCTAGCGGTGGAGTTTCTAGTTGCAGAGTCTCTGGTTGTGTAGTTTCTAGTTGCGGAGTTTCTAGTTGTTGAGTTTCTAGTTGTGGAGTTTCTAGTTGCGGAATCTCTAGCTGTGGATTTTCTAGTTGCGTAACTTAAGGTTGTGAGGTTTCAAGTTGTGGAGTTTCTAGTTGTGGAGTTTCTAGTTGTGGAGTTTCTAGTTGTTGAGTTTGTAGTTGTGGTGTTTCTAGTTGTGGAGTTTCTATTTGTGGAGTCTCTAGTTGCAGAGTTTCTAGTTGTGGAGTTTCTAGTTGTGGAGTTTCTGGTTGTGGAGTTTCTAGTTGTGGAGTTTCAAGTTGTGGAGTTTAAAGTTGTGGAGTCTCTAGTTGTGGAGTTTCTAGTTGCGCAGTATCTAGTTGTGGAGTTTCCAGTTGTGGAGTTTCTAGTTGTGGAGTTGCGGAGTCTCTGGTTGTGGAGTTTCTAGTTTTGGAGTTTCGAGTTCTGGAGTCTTTAGTTGTAGTTGTGGAGTTTCTAGTTGTGGAGTATCAAGTTGTGGTGTTTCCAGTTGTGTAGTTTCTAGCTGCGGAGTTTCTAGTTGCGGAGTTTCTATTTGTGGAGTTTCTAGCTGCGGAGTTTCTAGTTGCAGAGTCTCTGGTTGTGGAGTTTCTAGTTGCGGAGTCTCTAGTTGTGGAGTTTCTAGTTGTGGAGTTTCTAGATATGGAATTTCTAGTTGCCGAGTCTCTATTTGTGGAGTTTGTAGTTGTGGAGTTTCTCGTTGTGGAGTTTCAGGTTGTGGAGTTTCTAGTTGTGGAGTCTCTAGTTGCGGAGTTTCTAGTTGTTGAGTTTCTAGTTGTGGAGTTTCTAGTTGTGGAGTTTCTAGTTGCGGAATCTCTAGCTGTGGATTTTCTAGTTGCGTAATTTAAGGTTGTGAGGTTTCAAGTTGTGGAGTTTTTAGTTGTGGAGTTTCTAGTTGTGGAGTCTCTAGTTGTGTAGTTTCTAGCTGCGGAGTTTCTAGTTGCGGAGTTTCTATTTGTGGAGTTTCTAGTTGCAGAGTCTCTGGTTGTGGAGTTTCTAGTTGCGGAGTCTCTAGTTGTGGTATTTCTAGTTGTGGGGTTTCTAGTTGTGGAGTTTCCAGTTGTGGAGTTTTTAGTGGTGGACTTTCGAGACATGAAATTTCTTGTAGCCGAGTCTCCATTTGTGGAGTTTGTAGTTGTGGAGTTTCAAGTTGTGGAGTTTCTACTCGTGGAGTTTCTAGCTGTGGAGTTTCTAGTTCAGAGTCTCTAGTTTTGGAGTTTCTAGTTGCGAATTCTCTAGTTGAAGAGTCTCTAGTTGTAGAGTTTCTAGTTGTGGAGTTACTAGTTTTGGAGTTTCAAGTTGTGGAGTTTCTAGTTGTTGAGTTTCTAGTTTGAAGTCTCTAGTTGTAGTCTCTAGTTGTGGAGTCTCTAGTTTAGGAGTTTCTGGTTGTAGAGTTTTTAGTTGTGGAGTGTCTAGTTGTGGAGTTTCGAGTTGTGGAGTATTGAGTTCTGGAGTTTCTAGTTGTGGAGTTTCTAGTTGCGGAATCTCTAGCTGTGGATTTTCTAGTTGCGGAACCTATGGTTGTGAGGTTTCAAGTTGTGGAGTTTCTAGTTGTGGAGTCTCTACTTGTGGAGTTTCTAGCTGCGGAGTTTCTAATTGTGGAGTTTCTGTTTGTGGAGTTTCTAGCTGCAGAGTTTCTAGTTGCAGAGTCTCTGGCTGTGGAGTTTCTAGTTGTAGAGTTTCTAGTTGTGGAATTTCTAGTTGTGGAGTTTTTAGTTGTGGGATTCTTAGTTGTGAAGTTTCTAGATATGAAATTTTTTCTAGTTGCCGAGTCTCTATTTGTAGAGTTTGTTGTTGTGGAGTTTCTAGTTGTGGAGTTTTTAGTTGTGGAGTCTCTAGATGTAAAGTTTCTTGTTGTGGAGTTTCTAGTTGTAGAGTTTCTGGTTGTGGAGTTTCGAGTTTTGGAGTTTCTAGTTGTGGAGTCTCTAGTTATGTAGTTTCTAGCTGCGGAGTTTCTAGTTGCGGAGTTTTCATTTGTTGAGTTTCTAGTTGTGGAGTCTCAAGTTGTGGAGTTTAAAGTTGTGGAGTTTCAAGTTGTGGAGTCTCTAGTTGTAGAGTTACTAGTTGCGGAGTATCTAGTTGTGGAGTTTCCAGTTGTGGAGTTTCTTGTTGTGGAGTGGCGGAGTCTCTGGTTGTGGAGTTTCTAGTTGTTGAGGTTCGAGTTGTGGAGTCTCTAGTTGTGGAGTTTCTAGTTGTGGAGTTTCCAGTTGGGGAGTATCTAGTTGGGGAGTTTACAGTTGTGAAGTATCTAGTTGTGGAGTTTCCAGTTGTGGAGTATCTAGTAGTGGAGTTTTAAGCTGTGGAGTTTCTAGTTGCGGAGTTTCTAGTTGCGGAGTATTTAATAGCGGAGCTTCTACTTGTGAAGTTTCAAGTTGCGGAGCCTCCAGTTGTGGCGTTTCCAGTTGTGGAGTTTTTAGTTGTGGAGTTTCTAGTTGTTGAGTTTCTAGTTGTGAAGCCTCTAGTTTTGCAGTTTCTAGTTGTGGAGTTTCTAGATATAGAATTTCTAGTTGCCGAGTCTCTATTTGTGGAATTTCTAGTTGCCGAGTCTCTAGTTGTGGAATTTCTAGTTGCAGGGTCGCTAGTTGTGGAATTTCTTGTTGCCGAGTCTCTATTTGTGGAATTTCTAGTTGCCGAGTCTCCATTTGTGGAGTTTGTAGTTGTGGAGTTTCAAGTTGTGGAGTTTCTATTTGCAGAGTTTCTAGTTGTGGAGTTTCAAGTTGTGGAGTCTCTAGATGTGGAGTTTCTAGTTGTCGAGTTTCTAGTTGTGGCGTATCTAGTAGTGGAGTTTCCAGTTGTGGAGTTTCTAGTTGTGGAGTTTCTAGTTGCGGAGTCCCTAGTTGTGGAGTTTCTAATTGCGGAGTTTCTAGTTGTGGAGTTTCAAGTTGTGGAGTTTCAAGTTGCGGAGTCTCAAGCTGTGCAGTTTCTAGTTGTTGAGTTTTTAGTTGTGGAGTTTTTAGTTGTTGAGTTTCTAGTTTGAAGTCTCTACTTGTAGATTCTCTAGTTGTGGAGTCTCAAGTTTAGGAGTTTCTAGTTGAAGAGTTTTTAGTTGTGGAGTGTCTAGTTGTGGAGTTTCCAGTTGTGGAGTTTCGAGTTTTGGAGTTTCTAGTTGTGGAGTCTCTAGTTGTGTAGTT
Source organism: Rhipicephalus microplus (assembly GCF_043290135.1). NCBI lineage: Eukaryota > Metazoa > Arthropoda > Arachnida > Ixodida > Ixodidae > Rhipicephalus > Rhipicephalus microplus. The sequence goes on along the minus strand of NW_027464626.1, from coordinate 1,608,041 downwards.
TCTAGCTGCGGAGTTTCTAGTTGTGGAGTTTTCATTTGTTGAGTTTCTAGTTGTGGAGTCTCAAGTTGTGGAGTTTAAAGTTGTGGAGTTTCAAGTTGTGGAGTCTCTAGTTGTAGAGTTACTAGTAGCGGACTATCTAGTTGTGGAGTTTCCAGTTGTGGAGTTTCTTGTTGTGGAGTTGCGGAGTCTCTGGTTGTGGAGTTTCTAGTAGTTGAGTTTCGAGTTGTGGAGTCTCTAGTTGTGGAGTTTCTAGTTGCGGAGTTTCCAGTTGTGGAGTATCTAGTTGTGGAGTTTCCAGTTGTGAAGTATCTAGTTGTGGAGTTTCCAGTTGTGGGGTATCTAGTTGTGGAGTTTTAAGTTGTAGAGTTTCTATTTGCGGAGTTTCTAGTTGCGGAGTATTTAATAGCGGAGTTTCTAGTTGTGAAGTTTAGAGTTGCGGAGTCTCAAGTTGTGGAGTTTCCAGTTGTGGAGTTTTAGTTGTGGAGTTTCTAGTTGTTGAGTGTCAAGTTGTGTAGTTCCTTGCTGCGAAGTTCCTAGTTGCGGAGTTTCTATCTGTGGAGTTTCTAGCTGCGGAGTTTCTAGTTGCAGAGTCTCTGGTTGTGGAGTTTCTAGTTGCGGAGTTTCTAGTTGTTGAGTTTCTAGTTGTGGAGTTTCTAGTTGTGGAGTTTCTAGTTGCAGAGTCTCTGGTTGTGGAGTTTCTAGTTGCGGAGTCTCTAGTTGTGGAGTTTCTAGTTGCGGAATCTCTAGCTGTGGATTTTCTAGTTGCGTAACTTAAGGTTGTGAGGTTTCAAGTTGTGGAGTTTCTAGTTGTGGAGTTTCTAGTTGTGGAGTTTCTAGTTGTGGAGTTTCTAGTTGTGGAGTTTCTATTTGTGGAGTCTCTAGTTGCAGAGTTTCTAGTTGTGGAGTTTCAAGTTGTGGAGTTTCTAGTTGTGGAGTTTCAAGTTGTGGAGTTTCAAGTTGTGGAGTCTCAAGTTGTGGAGTTTCAGTTGCGCAGTATCTAGTTGTGGAGTTTCCAGTTGTGGAGTTTCTAGTTGTGCAGTTGCGGAGTCTCTGGTTGTGGAGTTTCTAGTTTTGGAGTTTCGAGTTGTGGAGTCTTTAGTTGTAGTTGTGGAGTTTCTAGTTGTGGAGTTTCCAGTTGTGGAGTATCTAGTTGTGGAGTTTTCAGTTGTGTAGTTTCTAGCTGCGGAGTTTCTAGTTGCGGAGATTCTATTTGTGGAGTTTCTAGCTGCGGAGTTTCTAGTTGCAGAGTCTCTGGTTGTGGAGTTTCTAGTTGCGGAGTCTCTAGTTGTGGAGTTTTTAGTTGTGGAGTTTCTAGATATGGAATTTCTAGTTGCCGAGTCTCTATTTGTGGAGTTTGTAGTTGTGGAGTTTCTATTTGTGGAGTTTCAAGTTGTGGAGTTTCTAGTTGGGGAGTTTCTAGTTCCGGAGTTTCTAGTTGTTGAGTTTCTAGTTGTGGAGTTTCTAGTTGTGAAGTTACTAGTTGCGGAATCTCTAGCTGTGGATTTTCTAGTTGCGTAACTTAAGGTTGTGAGGTTTCAAGTTGTGGAGTTTCTAGTTGTGGAGTTTCTAGTTGTGGAGTCTCTAGTTGTGTAGTTTCTAGCTGCGGAGTTTCTAGTTGCGGAGATTCTATTTGTGGAGTTTCTAGCTGCGGAGTTTCTAGTTGCAGAGTCTCTGGTTGTGGAGTTTCTAGTTGCGGAGTCTCTAGTTGTGGAGTTTTTAGTTGTGGAGTTTCTAGATATGGAATTTCTAGTTGCCGAGTCTCTATTTGTGGAGTTTGTAGTTGTGGAGTTTCTATTTGTGGAGTTTCAAGTTGTGGAGTTTCTAGTTGGGGAGTTTCTAGTTCCGGAGTTTCTAGTTGTTGAGTTTCTAGTTGTGGAGTTTCTAGTTGTGAAGTTACTAGTTGCGGAATCTCTAGCTGTGGATTTTCTAGTTGCGTAACTTAAGGTTGTGAGGTTTCAAGTTGTGGAGTTTCTAGTTGTGGAGTTTCTAGTTGTGGAGTCTCTAGTTGTGTAGTTTCTAGCTGCGGAGTTTCTAGTTGCGGAGTTTCTATTTGTGGAGTTTCTAGCTGCGGAGTTTCTAGTTGCAGAGTCTCTGGTTGTGGAGTTTCTAGTTGCGGAGTCTCTAGTTGTGGTATTTCTAGTTGTGGGGTTTCTAGTTGTGGAGTTTCCAGTTGTGGAGTTCTTAGTTGTGGACTTTCGAGACATGAAATTTCTTGTAGCCGAGTCTCTAATTGTGGAGTTTTTAGTTGTGGAGTTTCTAGTTGTTGAGTTTCAAGTTGTGTAGTTCCTAGCTGCGCAGTTCCTAGTTGCGGAGTTTCTATCTGTGGAGTTTCTAGCTGCGGAGTTTCTAGTTGCAGAGTCTCTGGTTGTGGAGTTTCTAGTTGCGGAGTTTCTAGTTGTTGAGTTTCTAGTTGTGGAGTTTCTAGTTGTGGAGTTTCTAGTTGCAGAGTCTCTGGTTGTGGAGTTTCTAGTTGCGGAGTCTCTAGTTGTGGAGTTTCTAGTTGCGGAATCTCTAGCTGTGGATTTTCTAGTTGCGTAACTTAAGGTTGTGAGGTTTCAAGTTGTGGAGTTTCTAGTTGTGGAGTTTCTAGTTGTGGAGTTTCTAGTTGTGGAGTTTCTAGTTGTGGAGTTTCTATTTGTGGAGTCTCTAGTTGCAGAGTTTCTAGTTGTGGAGTTTCAAGTTGTGGAGTTTCTAGTTGTGGAGTTTCAAGTTGTGGAGTTTCAAGTTGTGGAGTCTCAAGTTGTGGAGTTTCAGTTGCGCAGTATCTAGTTGTGGAGTTTCCAGTTGTGGAGTTTCTTGTTGTGGAGTTGCGGAGTCTCTGGTTGTGGAGTTTCTAGTTTTGGAGTTTCGAGTTGTGGAGTCTTTAGTTGTAGTTGTGGAGTTTTTAGTTGTGGAGTTTCCAGTTGTGGAGTATCTAGTTGTGGAGTTTTCAGTTGTGTAGTTTCTAGCTGCGGAGTTTCTAGTTGCGGAGTTTCTATTTGTGGAGTTTCTAGCTGCGGAGTTTCTAGTTGCAGAGTCTCTGGTTGTGGAGTTTCTAGTTGCGGAGTCTCTAGTTGTGGAGTTTTTAGTTGTGGAGTTTCTAGATATGGAATTTCTAGTTGCCGAGTCTCTATTTGTGGAGTTTGTAGTTGTGGAGTTTCTATTTGTGGAGTTTCTATTTGTGGAGTTTCAAGTTGTGGAGTTTCTAGTTGTGGAGTTTCTAGTTCCGGAGTTTCTAGTTGTTGAGTTTCTAGTTGTGGAGTTTCTAGTTGTGAAGTTTCTAGTTGCGGAATCTCTAGCTGTGGATTTTCTAGTTGCGTAACTTAAGGTTGTGAGGTTTCAAGTTGTGGAGTTTCTAGTTGTGGAGTTTCTAGTTGTGGAGTCTCTAGTTGTGTAGTTTCTAGCTGCGGAGTTTCTAGTTGCGGAGTTTCTATTTGTGGAGTTTCTAGCTGCGGAGTTTCTAGTTGCAGAGTCTCTGGTTGTGGAGTTTCTAGTTGCGGAGTCTCTAGTTGTGGTATTTCTAGTTGTGGGGTTTCTAGTTGTGGAGTTTCCAGTTGTGGAGTTCTTAGTTGTGGACTTTCGAGACATGAAATTTCTTGTAGCCGAGTCTCTAATTGTGGAGTTTGTAGTTGTGGAGTTTGTAGTTGTGGAGTTTCGAGTTGTGGAGTTTCTACTTGTGGAGTTTCTAGCTGCGGAGTTTCTAGTTCAGTCTCTAGTTTTGGAGTTTCTAGTTGCGAATTCTCTAGTTGAACAGTCTCTAGTTGTAGAGTTTCTAGTTGTGGAGTTTCTAGTTGTGGAGTTTCAAGTTGTGGAGTTTCTAGTTGTTGAGTTTCTAGTTTGAAGTCTCTAGTTGTAGTCTCTAGTTGTGGAGTCTCTAGTTTAGGAGTTTCTGGTTGTAGAGTTTTTAGTTGTGGAGTGTCTAGTTGTGGAGTTTCCAGTTGTGGAGTTTCCAGTTGTGGAGTTTCGAGTTGTGGAGTTTTGAGTTCTGGAGTTACTAGTTGTGGAGTTTCTAGTTGCGGAATCTCTAACTGTGGATTTTCTAGTTGCGGAACTTAAGGTTGTGAGGATTCAAGTTGTGGAGTTTCTAGTTGTGGTGTTTCTAGTTGTGGAGTTTCTAGTTGTGGAGTCTCTAGTTGTGGAGTTTCTAGCTGCAGAGTTTCTAATTGTGGAGTTTCTGTTTGTGGAGTTTCTAGCTGCAGAGTTTCTAATTGTGGAGTTTCTGTTTGTGGAGTTTCTAGCTGCAGAGTTTCTAGTTGCAGAGTCTCTGGCTGTGGAGTTTCTAGTTGCGGAGTCTCTAGTTGTAGAGTTTCTAGTTGTGGAGTTTCTAGTTGTGGAGTTTTTAGTTGTGGGGTTTTTAGTTGTGAAGTTTCTAGATATGGAATTTTTTGTAGTTGCCGAGCCTCTATTTGTGGAGTTTGTTGTTGTGGAGTTTCTAGTTGTGGAGTCTCTAGTTGTAGAGTTACTAGTTGCGGAGTATCTAGTTGTGGAGTTTCCAGTTGTGGAGTTTCTTGTTGTGGAGTTGCGGAGTCTCTGGTTGTGGAGTTTCTAGTTGTTGAGCTTCGAGTTGTGGAGTCTCTAGTTGTGGAGTTTCTAGTTGTGGAGTTTCCAGTTGTGGAGCATTTAGTTGTGGAGTTTACAGTTGTCAAGTATCTAGTTGTGGAGTTTCCAGTTGTGGAGTATCTAGTTGTGGAGTTTTAAGTTGTGGAGTTTCTAGTTGCGCAGTTTCTAGTTGCGGAGTATTTAATAGCGGAGTTTATACTTGTGAAGTTTCAAGTTTTGGAGTCTCAAGTTGTGGAGTTTCCAGTTGTGGAGTTTTTAGTTGTGGAGTTTCTAGTTGTTGAGTTTCTAGTTGTGAAGTCTCTAGTTTTGCAGTTTCTAGTTGTGGAGTTTCTAGATATAGAATTTCTAGTTGCCGAGTCTCTATTTGTGGAATTTCTAGTTGCCGAATCTCTAGTTGTGGAGTTTCTAGTTGCAGAGCCTCTAGTTGTGGAATTTCTAGTTGCCGAGTCTCTATTTGTGGAATTTCTATTTGCCGAGTCTCTATTTGTGGAGTTTGTAGTTGTGGAGTTTCTAGTTGTGAAGTTTCTAGTTGCAGAGTTTCTAGTTGTGGAGTTTCAAGTTGTGGAGTCTCTAGATGTGGCGTATCTAGTAGTGGAGTTTCCAGTTGTGGAGTTTCTAGTTGTGGAGTTTCTAGTTGCGGAGTCCCTAGTTGTGGAGTTTCTAGTTGCGGAGTTTCTAGTTGTGGAGTTTCAAGTTGTGGAGTTTCAAGTTGCGGAGTCTCAAGCTGTGCAGTTTCTATGTTTGAGTTTTTAGTTGTGGAGTTTTTAGTTGTTGAGCTTCTAGTTTGAAGTCTCTACTTGTAGATTCTCTAGTTGTGGAGTCTCAAGTTTAGGAGTTTCTAGTTGAAGAGTTTTTAGTTGTGGAGTGTCTAGTTGTGGAGTTTCTAGTTGTGGAGTTTCGAGTTTTCGAGTTTCTAGTTGTGGAGTCTCTAGTTGTGCAGTTTAAAGTTGTGGAGTTTCAAGTTGTGGAATCTCTAGTTGTAGAGTTACTAGTTGCGGAGTATCTAGTTGTGGAGTTTCCAGTTGTGGAGTTTCTAGTTGTGAAGTCTCTAGTTTTTCAGTTTCTAGTTGTGGAGTTTCTAGATATAGAATTTCTAGTTGCCGAGTCTCTATTTGTGGAATTTCTAGTTGCCGAGTATCTAGTTGTGGAGTTTCTAGTTGCAGAGTCTCTAGTTGTGGAATTTCTAGTTGCCGAGTCTCTAGTTGTGTAGTTTCTAGCTGCAACGTTTCTAGTTGCGGAGTTTCTATTTGTGGAGTTTCTAGCTGCGGAGTTTCTAGTTGCGGAGTTTCTAGTTGTTGAGTTTCTAGTTGTGGAGTTTCTAGTTGTGGAGTTTCTAGTTGCGGAATCTCTAGCTGGGGATTTTCTAGTTGCGTAACTTAAGGTTGTCAGGTTTCAAGTTGTGGAGTTTCTAGTTGTGGAGTTTCTAGTTGTGGATTTTCTAGTTGTGGAGTCTCTAGTTGTGTAGTTTCTAGCTGCGCAGTTTCTAGTTGCGGAGTTTCTATTTGTGGAGTTTCTAGCTGCGTAGTTTCTGGTTGCAGAGTCTCTGCTTGTGGAGTTTCTAGTTGCGGAGTTTCTAGTTGTTGAGTTTCTAGTTGTGGTGTTTCTTGTTGTGGAGTTTCTAGTTGCGGAATCTCTAGCTGTGGATTTTCTAGTTGCGTAACTTAAGGTTGTGAGGTTTCAAGTTGTGGAGTTTCTAGTTGCGGAGTTTCTAGTTGTGGACTTTGTAGTTGTGGAGTTTGTAGTTGTGGAGTTTCTAGTTGTGGAGTTTCTATTTGTGGAGTCTCTAGTTGCAGAGTTTCTAGTTGTGGAGTTTCTAGTTGGGGAGTTTCTGGTTGTGGAGTTTCTAGTGGTGGAGTTTCAAGTTGTGGAGTTTCTAGTTGTGGAGACTCAAGTTGTGGAGTTTCAAGTTGTGGAGTTTAAAGTTGTGGAGTCTCTAGTTGTGGAGTTTCTAGTTGCGCAGTATCTAGTTGTGGAGTTTCTAGTTGTGGAGTTGCGGAGTCTCTGGTTGTGGAGTTTTTAGTTTTGGAGTTTCGAGTTGTGGAGTCTTTAGTTGTAGTTGTGGAGTTTCTAGTTGTGGAGTTTCCAGTTGTGGAGTATCTAGTTGTGGAGTTTCCAGTTGTGTAGTTTCTAGCTGCGGAGTTTCTAGTTGCGGAGTTTCTATTTGTGGAGTTTCTAGCTGCGGAGTTTCTAGTTGCAGAGTCTCTGGTTGTGGAGTTTGTAGTTGCGGAGTCTCTAGTTGTGGAGTTTTTAGTTGTGGAGTTTCTAGATATGAAATTTCCAGTTGCCGAGTCTCTATTTGTGGAGTTTGTAGTTGTGGAGTTTCTAGTTGTGGAGTTTCAAGTTGTGGAGTTTCTAGTTGTGGAGTCTCTAGTTCCGGAGTTTCTAGTTGTTGAGTTTCTAGTTGTGGAGTTTCTAGTTGTGGAGTTTCTAGTTGCGGAATCTCTAGCTGTGGATTTTCTAGTTGCGTAATTTAAGGTTGTGAGGTTTCAAGTTGTGGAGTTTCTAGTTGCGGAGTCTCTAGTTGTGGTATTTGTAGTTGTGGGGTTTCTAGTTGTGGAGTTTCCGGTTGTGGAGTTTTTAGTTGTGGACTTTCGAGACATGAAATTTCTTGTAGCCGAGTCTCTATTTGTGGAGTTTGTAGTTGTAAAGTTTCAAGTTGTGGAGTTTCTACTTGTGGAGTTTCTAGCTGCGGAGTTTCTAGTTCAGAGTCTCTAGTTTTGGAGTTTCTAGTTGCGAATTCTCTAGTTGAAGAGTCTCTAGTTGTAGAGTTTCTAGTTGTGGAGTTTCTAGTTGTGGGGTTTCAAGTTGTGGAGTTTCTAGTTGTTTAGTTTCTAGTTTGAAGTCTCTAGTTGTAATCTCTAGTTGTGGAGTCTCTAGTTTAGGAGTTTCTGGTTGTAGAGTTTTTAGTTGTGGAGTGTCTAGTTGTGGAGTTTCCAGTTGTGGAGTTTTCAGTTGTGGAGTTTCGAGTTGTGGAGTATTGAGTTCTGGAGTTTCTAGTTGTGGAGTTTCTAGTTGCGGAATCTCTAGCTGTGGATTTTCTAGTAGCGGAACTTAAGGTTGTGAGGTTTCAAGTTGTGGAGTTTTTAGTTGTGGAGTTTCTAGCTGTGGAGTTTCTAGCTGTGGAGTCTCTAGTTGTGGAGTTTCAAGCTGCAGAGTTTCTAATTGTGGAGTTTCTGTTTGTGGAGTTTCTAGCTGCAGAGTTTCTAGTTGCAGAGTCTCTGGCTGTTGAGTTTCTAATTGCGGAGTCTCTAGTTGTAGAGTTTGTAGTTATGGAATTTTTTCTAGTTGCCGAGTCTCTATTTGTAGAGTTTGTTGTTGTGGAGTTTCTAGTTGTGGAGTTTTTAGTTGTGGAGTTTCTAGTTGTGGAGTTTCTAGTTGTGGAGTTTTTAGTTGTGGAGTTTCTAGTTGTGGAGTTTCAAGTTGTGGAGTTTCTAGTAGTGGAGTTTCCAGTTGTGGAGTTTCTAGTTGTGGAGTTTCTAGTTGCGGAGTTTCTAGTTGTGGAGTTTCAAGTTGCGGAGTCTCAAGCTGTGCAGTTTCTAGTTGTTGAGTTTTTAGTTGTGGAGTTTTTAGTTGTTGAGTTTCTAGTTTGAAGTCTCTACTTGTAGATTCTCTAGTTGTGGAGTCTCAAGTTTAGGAGTTTTTAGTTGAAGAGTTTTTAGTTGTGGAGTGTCTAGTTGTGGAGTTTCCAGTTGTGGAGTTTCGAGTTTTGGAGTTTCTAGTTGTGGAGTCTCTAGTTATGTAGTTTCTAGCTGCGGAGTTTCTAGTTGCGGAGTGTTCATTTGTTGAGTTTCTAGTTGTGGAGTCTCAAGTTGTGGAGTTTAAAGTTGTGGAGTTTCAAGTTGTGGAGTCTCTAGTTGTAGAGTTACTAGTTGCGGAGTATCTAGTTGTGGAGTTTCCAGTTGTGGAGTTTCTTGTTGTGGAGTTGCGGAGTCTCTGGTTGTAGAGTTTCTAGTTGTTGAGTTTCGAGTTGTGGAGTCTCTAGTTGTGGAGTTTCTAGTTGTGGAGTTTCCAGTTGTGGAGTATCTAGTTGTGGAGTTTTAAGTTGTGGAGTTTCTAGTTGCGAAGTTTCTAATTGCGGAGTATTTAATAGCGGAGTTTCTACTTGGGAAGTTTCAAGTTGCGGAGTCTCAAGTTGTGGAGTTTCCAGTTGTGGAGTTTTTAGTTGTGGAGTTTCTAGTTGTAGAGTTTCTAGTTGTGAAGTCTCTAGTTTTGCAGTTTCTAGTTGTGAAGTTTCTAGATATAGAATTTCTAGTTGCCGAGTCTCTATTTGTGGAATTTCTAGTTGCCGAGTCTCTAGTTGTGGAGTTTCTAGTTGCAGAGTCTCTAGTTGTAGAATTTCTAGTTGCCGAGTCTCTATTTGTGGAATTTCTAGTTGCCGAGTCTCTATTTGTGGAGTTTGTAGTTGTGGAGTTTCTAGTTGTGGAGTTTCTAGTTGTGGAGTTTCTAGTTGCAGAGTTTCTAGTTGTGGAGTTTCAAGTTGTGGAGTCTCTAGATGTGAAGTTTCTAGTTGTCGAGTTTCCAGTTGTGGCGTATCTAGTAGTGGAGTTTCCAGTTGTGGAGATTCTAGTTGTGGAGTTTCTAGTTGCGGAGTCCCTAGTTGTGGAGTTTCTAGTTGCGGAGTTTCTAGTTGGGGAGTTTCAAGTTGTGGAGTTTCAAGTTGCGGAGTCTCAAGCTGTGCAGTTTCTAGTTGTACAGTTTCTGGTTGTGGAGTTTCTAGTTGTGGAGTTTCAAGTTGTGGAGTTTCTAGTTGTGGAGTCTCAATTTGTGAAGTTTAAAGTTGTGGAGTTTCAAGTTGGGGAGTCTCTAGTTGTGGAGTTTCTAGTTGTGGAGTATCTAGTTGTGGAGTTTCCAGTTGTGGAGTTTCTATTTGTGGAGTTGCGGAGTCTCAAGTTGTGGAGTTTCTAGTTGTGGAGTTTCGAGTTGTGGAGTTTCTAGGTGCAGAGTCTCAGGTTGTGGAGTTTCTAGTTGCGGAGTTTCTAGTTGTAGATTTTCTGGTTGTGGAGTTTCTAGTTGTGGAGTTTCGAGTTGTGGAGTTTCTAGTTGTGGAAATGCGGAGTCTCTAGTTGTGGAGATTCTAGTTGTGGAGTTTCTAGTTGTGGAGTTTCGAGTTGCGGAGTTTCTAGTTGCAGAGTCTCTGGTTGTGGACTTTCCAGTTGTGGAGTATCTGGTTGTGGAGTTTCCGGTTGTGAAGTTTCTAGTTGTGGAGTTTCCAGTTGGAGTATCTAGTTGTGGAGTTTCTAGCTGTTGAGTTTCTAGTTGTGAAGTCTCTAGTTTTGCAGATTCTAGTTGTAAAGTTTTTAGTTGTGGAGTTTCTAGTAATGGAATATCTAGTTGCCGAGTCTCTATTTGTGGAGTTTGTAGTTGTGGAGTTTCAAGTTGTGGAGTTTCTAGTTGTGGAGTCTCTAGTTGAGGAGTTTCTAGTTGTGGAGTTTCTAGTTGTGGAGTTTCTAGTTATGGAGTTTCTAGTTGCGGAATCTCTAGCTGTGGATTTTCTAGTTGCGTAACTTAAGGTTGGGATGTTTAAAGTATTGGAGTTTCTAGTTGTGGAGTTTCTATTTGTGGATTTTCTAGTTGTGGAGTCTCTAGTTGTGTAGTTTATAGCTGCGGAGTTTCTAGTTGCGGAGTTTCTATTTGTGGAGTTTCTAGCTGCGGAGTTTCTAGTTGCAGAGTCTCTGGTTGTGGAGTTTCTAGTTACGGAGTCTCTAGTTGTGGAGATTCTAGTTGTGGAGTTTCTAGATATGGAATTTCTAGTTGCCGAGTCTCTATTTGTGGAGTTTGTAGTTGCGGAGTTTCTCGTTGTGGAGTTTCAGGTTGTGGAGTTTCTAGTTGTGGAGTCTCTAGTTCCGGAGTTTCTAGTTGTTGAGTTTCTAGTTGTGGAGTTTCTAGATGTGGAGTTTCTAGTTGCGGAATCTCTAGCTGTGGATTTTCTAGTTGCGTAATTTAAGGTTGTGAGGTTTCAAGTTGTGGAGTTTCTAGTTGTGGAGTTTCTAGTTGTGGAGTTTCCAGTTGTGGAGTTTCGAGTTTTGGAGTTTCTAGTTGTGGAGTCTCTAGTTATGTAGTTTCTAGCTGCGGAGTTTCTAGTTGCGGAGTGTTCATTTGTTGAGTTTCTAGTTGTGGAGTCTCAAGTTGTGGAGTTTAAAGTTGTGGAGTTTCAAGTTGTGGAGTCTCTAGTTGTAGAGTTACTAGTTGCGGAGTATCTAGTTGTGGAGTTTCCAGTTGTGGAGTTTCTTGTTGTGGAGTTGCGGAGTCTCTGGTTGTAGAGTTTCTAGTTGTTGAGTTTCGAGTTGTGGAGTCTCTAGTTGTGGAGTTTCTAGTTGTGGAGTTTCCAGTTGTGGAGTATCTAGTTGTGGAGTTTTAAGTTGTGGAGTTTCTAGTTGCGAAGTTTCTAATTGCGGAGTATTTAATAGCGGAGTTTCTACTTGGGAAGTTTCAAGTTGCGGAGTCTCAAGTTGTGGAGTTTCCAGTTGTGGAGTTTTTAGTTGTGGAGTTTCTAGTTGTTGAGTTTCTAGTTGTGAAGTCTCTAGTTTTGCAGTTTCTAGTTGTGGAGTTTCTAGATATAGAACTTCTAGTTGCCGAGTCTCTATTTGTGGAATTTCTAGTTGCCGAGTCTCTAGTTGTGGAGTTTCTAGTTGCAGAGTCTCTAGTTGTAGAATTTCTAGTTGCCGAGTCTCTATTTGTGGAATTTCTAGTTGCCGAGTCTCTATTTGTGGAGTTTGTAGTTGTGGAGTTTCTAGTTGTGGAGTTTCTAGTTGTTGAGTTTCTAGTTGCAGAGTTTCTAGTTGTGGAGTTTCAAGTTGTGGAGTCTCTAGATGTGAAGTTTCTAGTTGTCGAGTTTCCAGTTGTGGCGTATCTAGTAGTGGAGTTTCCAGTTGTGGAGATTCTAGTTGTGGAGTTTCTAGTTGCGGAGTCCCTAGTTGTGGAGTTTCTAGTTGCGGAGTTTCTAGTTGGGGAGTTTTAAGTTGTGGAGTTTCAAGTTGCGGAGTCTCAAGCTGTGCAGTTTCTAGTTGTACAGTTTCTGGTTGTGGAGTTTCTAGTTGTGGAGTTTCAAGTTGTGGAGTTTCTAGTTGTGGAGTCTCAAGTTGTGGAGTTTAAAGTTGTGGAGTTTCAAGTTGGGGAGTCTCTAGTTGTGGAGTTTCTAGTTGTGGAGTATCTAGTTGTGGAGTTTCCAGTTGTGGAGTTTCTATTTGTGGAGTTGCAGAGTCTCAGGTTGTGGAGTTTCTAGTTGCGGAGTTTCTAGTTGGGGAGTTTTAAGTTGTGGAGTTTCAAGTTGCGGAGTCTCAAGCTGTGCAGTTTCTAGTTGTACAGTTTCTGGTTGTGGAGTTTCTAGTTGTGGAGTTTCAAGTTGTGGAGTTTCTAGTTGTGGAGTCTCAAGTTGTGGAGTTTAAAGTTGTGGAGTTTCAAGTTGGGGAGTCTCTAGTTGTGGAGTTTCTAGTTGTGGAGTTTCTAGTTGTGGAGTTTCGAGTTGTGGAGTTTCTAGTTGTGGAAATGCGGAGTCTCTAGTTGTGGAGATTCTAGTTGTGGAGTTTCTAGTTGTGGAGTTTCGAGTTGCGGAGTTTCTAGTTGCAGAGTCTCTGGTTGTGGACTTTCCAGTTGTGGAGTATCTGGTTGTGGAGTTTCCGGTTGTGAAGTTTCTAGTTGTGGAGTTTCCAGTTGGAGTATCTAGTTGTAAAGTTTCTAGTTGTTGAGTTTCTAGTTGTGAAGTCTCTAGTTTTGCAGATTCTAGTTGTAAAGTTTTTAGTTGTGGAGTTTCTAGTAATGGAATATCTAGTTGCCGAGTCTCTATTTGTGGAGTTTGTAGTTGTGGAGTTTCTAGTTGTGGAGTTTCAAGTTGTGGAGTTTCTAGTTGTGGAGTCTCTAGTTGAGGAGTTTCTAGTTGTGGAGTTTCTAGTTGTGGAGTTTCTAGTTATGGAGTTTCTAGTTGCGGAATCTCTAGCTGTGGATTTTCTAGTTGCGTAACTTAAGGTTGGGATGTTTAAAGTATTGGAGTTTCTAGTTGTGGAGTTTCTATTTGTGGATTTTCTAGTTGTGGAGTCTCTAGTTGTGTAGTTTATAGCTGCGGAGTTTCTAGTTGCGGAGTTTCTATTTGTGGAGTTTCTAGCTGCGGAGTTTCTAGCTGCGGAGTTTCTAGTTGCAGAGTCTCTGGTTGTGGAGTTTCTAGTTGCGGAGTCTCTAGCTGTGGAGTTTCTAGTTGTGGAGTTTCTAGATATGGAATTTCTAGTTGCCGAGTTTCTATTTGTGGAGTTTGTAGTTGTGGAGTTTCTCGTTGTGGAGTTTCAGGTTGTGGAGTTTCTAGTTGTGGAGTCTCTAGTTCCGGAGTTTCTAGTTGTTGAGTTTCTAGTTGTGGAGTTTCTAGATGTGGAGTTTCTAGTTGCGGAATCTCTAGCTGTGGATTTTCTAGTTGCGTAATTTAAGGTTGTGAGGTTTCAAGTTGTGGAGTTTCTAGTTGTGGAGTTTCTAGTTGTGGAGTCTCTAGTTGTGTAGTTTCTAGCTGCGGAGTTTCTAGTTGCGGAGTTTCTATTTGTGGAGTTTCTAGTTGCGGAGTCTCTAGTTGTGGTATTTCTAGTTGTGGGGTTTCTAGTTGTGGAGTTTCCAGTTGTGGAGTTTTTAGTTGTGGACTTTCGAGACATAAAATTTCTTGTAGCCGAGTCTCCATTTGTGGAGTTTGTAGTTGTGGAGTTTCAAGTTGTGGAGTTTCTACTCCTGGAGTTTCTAGCTGTGGAGTTTCTAGTTCAGAGTCTCTAGTTTTGGAGTTTCTAGTTGCGAATTCTCTAGTTGAAGAGTCTCTAGTTGTAGAGTTTCTAGAGTTGGAGTTTCTAGTTTTGGAGTTTCAAGTTGTGGAGTTTCTAGTTGTTGAGTTTCTAGTTTGAAGTCTCTAGTTGTGGATTCTCTAGTTTAGGAGTTTCTGGTTGTAGAGTTTTTTATGTGGAGTGTCTAGTTGTGGAGTTTCCAGTTGTGGAGTTTCCAGTTGTGGAATTTCGAGTTGTGGAGTATTGAGTTCTGGAGTTTCTAGTTGTGGAGTTTCTAGTTGCGGAATCTCTAGCTGTGGATTTTCTAGTTGCGGAACTTATGGTTGTGAGGTTTCAAGTTGTGGAGTTTCTAGTTGTGGAGTTTCTAGTTGTGGAGTCTCTAGTTGTGGAGTTTCTAGCTGCGGAGTTTCTAATTGTGGAGTTTCTGTTTGTGGAGTTTCTAGCTGCAGAGTTTCTAGTTGCAGAGTCTCTGGCTGGGGAGTTTCTAGTTGCGGAGTCTCTAGTTGTAGAGTTTCTAGTTGTGGAGTTTCTAGTTGGGAAGTTTTTAGTTGTAAGATTCTTAGTTGTGAAGTTTCTAGATATGAAATTTTTTCTAGTTGCCGAGTCTCTATTTGTAGAGTTTGTTGTTGTGGAGTTTCTAGTTGTGGAGTTTTTAGTTGTGGAGTCTCTAGATGTGGAGTTTCTTGTTGTGGAGTTTCTAGTTGTAGAGTTTCTGGTTGTGGAGTTTCGAGTTTTGGAGTTTCTAGTTGTGGAGTCTCTAGTTGTGGAGTTTAAAGTTGTGGAGTTTCAAGTTGTGGAGTCTCTAGTTGTAGAGTTACTAGTTGCGGAGTATCTAGTTGTGGAGTTTCCAGTTGTGGAGTTTCTTGTTGTGGAGTGGCGGAGTCTCTGGTTGTGGAGTTTCTAGTTGTTGAGTTTCGAGTTGTGGAGTCTCTAGTTGTGGAGTTTCTAGTTGTGGAGTTTCCAGTTGTGGAGTATCTAGTTGGGGAGTTTACAGTTGTGAAGTATCTAGTTGTGGAGTTTCCAGTTGTGGAGTATCTAGTAGTGGAGTTTTAAGTTGTGGAGTTTCTAGTTGCGGAGTTTCTATTTGCGTAGTATTTAATAGCGGAGTTTCTACTTGTGAAGTTTCAAGTTGCTGAGTCTCAAGTTGTGGAGTTTCAAGTTGGGGAGTCTCTAGTTGTGGAGTTTCTAGTTGTGGAGTTTCTAGTTGTGGAGTTTCGAGTTGTGGAGTTTCTAGTTGTGGAAATGCGGAGTCTCTAGTTGTGGAGATTCTAGTTGTGGAGTTTCTAGTTGTGGAGTTTCGAGTTGCGGAGTTTCTAGTTGCAGAGTCTCTGGTTGTGGACTTTCCAGTTGTGGAGTATCTGGTTGTGGAGTTGCCGGTTGTGAAGTTTCTAGTTGTGGAGTTTCCAGTTGGAGTATCTAGTTGTAAAGTTTCTAGTTGTTGAGTTTCTAGTTGTGAAGTCTCTAGTTTTGCAGATTCTAGTTGTAAAGTTTTTAGTTGTGGAGTTTCTAGTAATGGAATATCTAGTTGCCGAGTCTCTATTTGTGGAGTTTGTAGTTGTGGAGTTTCTAGTTGTGGAGTTTCAAGTTGTGGAGTTTCTAGTTGTGGAGTCTCTAGTTGAGGAGTTTCTAGTTGTGGAGTTTCTAGTTGTGGAGTTTCTAGTTATGGAGTTTCTAGTTGCGGAATCTCTAGCTGTGGATTTTCTAGTTGCGTAACTTAAGGTTGGGATGTTTAAAGTATTGGAGTTTCTAGTTGTGGAGTTTCTATTTGTGGATTTTCTAGTTGTGGAGTCTCTAGTTGTGTAGTTTATAGCTGCGGAGTTTCTAGTTGCGGAGTTTCTATTTGTGGAGTTTCTAGCTGCGGAGTTTCTAGTTGCAGAGTCTCTGGTTGTGGAGTTTCTAGTTGCGGAGTCTCTAGCTGTGGAGTTTTTAGTTGTGGAGTTTCTAGATATGGAATTTCTAGTTGCCGAGTTTCTATTTGTGGAGTTTGTAGTTGTGGAGTTTCTCGTTGTGGAGTTTCAGGTTGTGGAGTTTCTAGTTGTGGAGTCTCTAGTTCCGGAGTTTCTAGTTGTTGAGTTTCTAGTTGTGGAGTTTCTAGATGTGGAGTTTCTAGTTGCGGAATCTCTAGCTGTGGATTTTCTAGTTGCGTAATTTAAGGTTGTGAGGTTTCAAGTTGTGGAGTTTCTAGTTGTGGAGTTTCTAGTTGTGGAGTCTCTAGTTGTGTAGTTTCTAGCTGCGGAGTTTCTAGTTGCGGAGTTTCTATTTGTGGAGTTTCTAGTTGCGGAGTCTCTAGTTGTGGTATTTCTAGTTGTGGGGTTTCTAGTTGTGGAGTTTCCAGTTGTGGAGTTTTTAGTTGTGGACTTTCGAGACATAAAATTTCTTGTAGCCGAGTCTCCATTTGTGGAGTTTGTAGTTGTGGAGTTTCAAGTTGTGGAGTTTCTACTCCTGGAGTTTCTAGCTGTGGAGTTTCTAGTTCAGAGTCTCTAGTTTTGGAGTTTCTAGTTGCGAATTCTCTAGTTGAAGAGTCTCTAGTTGTAGAGTTTCTAGAGTTGGAGTTTCTAGTTTTGGAGTTTCAAGTTGTGGAGTTTCTAGTTGTTGAGTTTCTAGTTTGAAGTCTCTAGTTGTAGTCTCTAGTTGTGGATTCTCTAGTTTAGGAGTTTCTGGTTGTAGAGTTTTTTATGTGGAGTGTCTAGTTGTGGAGTTTCCAGTTGTGGAGTTTCCAGTTGTGGAATTTCGAGTTGTGGAGTATTGAGTTCTGGAGTTTCTAGTTGTGGAGTTTCTAGTTGCGGAATCTCTAGCTGTGGATTTTCTAGTTGCGGAACTTATGGTTGTGAGGTTTCAAGTTGTGGAGTTTCTAGTTGTGGAGTTTCTAGTTGTGGAGTCTCTAGTTGTGGAGTTTCTAGCTGCGGAGTTTCTAATTGTGGAGTTTCTGTTTGTGGAGTTTCTAGCTGCAGAGTTTCTAGTTGCAGAGTCTCTGGCTGGGGAGTTTCTAGTTGCGGAGTCTCTAGTTGTAGAGTTTCTAGTTGTGGAGTTTCTAGTTGGGAAGTTTTTAGTTGTAAGATTCTTAGTTGTGAAGTTTCTAGATATGAAATTTTTTCTAGTTGCCGAGTCTCTATTTGTAGAGTTTGTTGTTGTGGAGTTTCTAGTTGTGGAGTTTTTAGTTGTGGAGTCTCTAGATGTGGAGTTTCTTGTTGTGGAGTTTCTAGTTGTAGAGTTTCTGGTTGTGGAGTTTCGAGTTTTGGAGTTTCTAGTTGTGGAGTCTCTAGTTGTGGAGTTTAAAGTTGTGGAGTTTCAAGTTGTGGAGTCTCTAGTTGTAGAGTTACTAGTTGCGGAGTATCTAGTTGTGGAGTTTCCAGTTGTGGAGTTTCTTGTTGTGGAGTGCGGAGTCTCTGGTTGTGGAGTTTCTAGTTGTTGAGTTTCGAGTTGTGGAGTCTCTAGTTGTGGAGTTTCTAGTTGTGGAGTTTCCAGTTGTGGAGTATCTAGTTGGGGAGTTTACAGTTGTGAAGTATCTAGTTGTGGAGTTTCCAGTTGTGGAGTATCTAGTAGTGGAGTTTTAAGTTGTGGAGTTTCTAGTTGCGGAGTTTCTATTTGCGTAGTATTTAATAGCGGAGTTTCTACTTGTGAAGTTTCAAGTTGCTGAGTCTCAAGTTGTGGCGTTTCCAGTTGTGGAGTTTTTAGTTGTGGAGTTTCTAGTTGTTGAGTTTCTAGTTGTGAAGTCTCTAGTTTTGCAGTTTCTAGTTGTGCAGTTTCTAGATATAGAATTTCTAGTTGCCGAGTCTCTATTTGTGGAATTTCTAGTTGCCGAGTCTCTAGTTGTGGAGTTTCTAGTTGCAGAGTCGCTAGTTGTGGAATTTCTTGTTGCCGAGTCTCTATTTGTGGAATTTCTAGTTGCCGAGTCTCCATTTGTGGAGTTTGTAGTTGTGGAGTTTCAAGTTGTGTAGTTTCTATTTGCAGAGTTTCTAGTTGTGGAGTTTCAAGTCGTGGAGTCTCTAGATGTGGAGTTTCTAGTTGTCGAGTTTCCAGTTGTGGCGTATCTAGTAGTGGAGTTTCCAGTTGTGGAGTTTCTAGTTGTGGAGTTTCTAGTTGCGGAGTCCCTAGTTGTGGAGTTTCTAATTGCGGAGTTTCTAGTTGTGGAGTTTCAAGTTGTGTAGTTTCAAGTTGCGGAGTCTCAAGCTGTGCAGTTTCTAGTTGTTGAGTTTTTAGTTGTGGAGTTTCTAGTTGCGGAATCTCTAGCTGTGGATTTTCTAGTTGCGTAACTTAAGGTTTTGAGGTTTCAAGTTGTGGAGTTGCTAGTTGTGGAGTTTCTAGTTGTGGAGTTTCTAGTTGTGGAGTCTCTAGTTGTGTAGTTTCTAGCTGCGCAGTTTCTAGTTGTGGAGTTTTTATTTGTGGAGTTTCTAGTTGCTGAGTTTCTAGTTGTGGAGTTTCTAGTTGTGGAGTTTCTAGTTGCGGAATCTCTAGCTGTGCATTTTCTAGTTGTGGAACTTAAGGTTGTGAGGTTTCAAGTTGTGGAGTTTCTAGTTGTGGAGTTTCTAGTTGTGGAGTTTCTAGTTGTGAAGTTTCTAGCTGTGGAGTGTCTAGTTGAGGAGTTTCTAGCTTCGGAGTTTCTAATTGTGGAGTTTCTGTTTGTAGAGTTTCTAGCTGCAGAGTTTCTAGTTGCAGAGTCTCTGGCTGTGGAGTTTCTAGTTGCGGAGTCTCTAGTTGTAGAGTTTCTAGTTGTGGAGTTTCTAGTTGTGGAGTTTTTAGTTGTGGGGTTTTTATTTGAGGAGTTTCTAGATATGGAATTTCTAGTTGCCCAGTCTATATTTGTTGAGTTTGTTGTTGTGGAGTTTCTAGTTGTAGAGTTTTTAGTTGTGGAGTCTCTAGTTGCGGAGATTATAGTTGTGGAGTTTCTAGTTGTGGAGTTTCTAGTTGTACAGTTTCTGGTTGTGGAGTATCTAGTCGTGGAGTTTCAAGTTGTGGAGTTTCTAGTTGTGGAGTCTCAAGCTGTGGAGTTTAAAGTTGGGGAGTTTCAAGTTGGGGAGTCTCTAGTTGTGGAGTTTCTAGTTGTGGAGTATCTAGTTGTGGAGTTTCCAGTTGTGGAGTTTCTATTTGTGGAGTTGCGGAGTCTCTAGTTGTGGAGTTTCTAGTTGTGGAGTTTCGAGTTGTGGAGTTTCTAGGTGCAGAGTCTCTGGTTGTGGAGTTTCTAGTTGCGGAGTTTCTAGTTGTAGATTTTCTGGTTGTGGAGTTTCTAGTTGCGAAGTTTAAAGTTGTGGAGTTTCTAGTTGTGGAGTATCAAGTTGTGGAGTTCAAAGTTGTGGAGTTTCAAGTTGGGGAGTCTCTAGTTGTGGAGTTTCTAGTTGTGGAGTATCTAGTTGTGGAGTTTCCAGTTGTGGAGTTTCTAGTTGTGGAAATGCGGAGTCTCTAGTTGTGGAGTTTCTAGTTGTGGAGTTTCTAGTTGTGGAGTTTCGAGTTGCGGAGTTTCTAGTTGCAGAGTCTCTGTTTGTGGAGTTTCCAGTTGTGGAGTATCTAGTTGTGGAGTTTCCTGTTGTGAAGTTTCTAGTTGTGGAGTTTCCAGTTGGAGTATCTAGTTGTGGAGTTTCTAGTTGCGGAGTTTTTAATAGCTGAGTTTTCTAGTTGTGGAGTTTGAAGTTGCGGAGTCTCAAGTTGTGGAGTTTGCAGTTGTGGCGTTTTTAGTTGTGGAGTTTCTAGTTGTTGAGTTTTTAGTTGTGAAGTCTCTAGTTTTGCAGATTCTAGTTGTAAAGTTTTTAGTTGTGGAGTTTCTAGATATGGAATTTCTAGTTGCCGAGTCTCTATTTCTGGAGTTTGTAGTTGTGGAGTTTCTAGTTGTGGAGTTTCAAGTTGTGGAGTTTCTAGTTGTGGAGTCTCTAGCTGCGGAGTTTCTAGTTGTGGAGTTTCTAGTTGTGGAGATTCTAGTTATGGAGTTTCTAGTTGCGGAATCTCTGGCTGTGGATTTTCTAGTTGCGTAACTTAAGGTTGGGAGGTTTCAAGTTGTGGAGTTTCTAGTTGTGGAGTTTCTAGTTGTGGAGTCTCTAGTTGTGTAGTTTCTAGCTGCGGAGTTTCTAGTTGCGGAGTTTCTATTTGTGGAGTTTCTAGCTGCGGAGTTTCTAGTTGCAGAGTCTCTGGTTGTGGAGTTTCTAGTTGCGGAGTCTCTAGTTGTGGAGTTTCTAGTTGCGGAATCTCTAGCTGTGGATTTTCTAGTTGCGTAACTTAAGGTTGTGAGGTTTCAAGTTGTGGAGTTTCTAGTTGTGGAGTTTCTAGTTGTGGAGTTTCTAGTTGTGGAGTCTCTAGTTGTGTAGTTTCTAGCTGCGCAGTTTCTAGTTGCGGAGTTTCTATTTGTGGAGTTTCTAGCGGTGGAGTTTCTAGCGGTGGAGTTTCTAGTTGCAGAGTCTCTGGTTGTGTAGTTTCTAGTTGCGGAGTTTCTAGTTGTTGAGTTTCTAGTTGTGGAGTTTCTAGTTGCGGAATCTCTAGCTGTGGATTTTCTAGTTGCGTAACTTAAGGTTGTGAGGTTTCAAGTTGTGGAGTTTCTAGTTGTGGAGTTTCTAGTTGTGGAGTTTCTAGTTGTTCAGTTTGTAGTTGTGGTGTTTCTAGTTGTGGAGTTTCTATTTGTGGAGTCTCTAGTTGCAGTTTCTAGTTGTGGAGTTTCCAGTTGTGGAGTTTCTGGTTGTGGAGTTTCTAGTTGTGGAGTCTCAAGTTGTGGAGTTTCAAGTTGTGGAGTTTAAAGTTGTGGAGTCTCTAGTTGTGGAGTTTCTAGTTGCGCAGTATCTAGTTGTGGAGTTTCCAGTTGTGGAGTTTCTAGTTGTGAAGTTGCGGAGTCTCTGGTTGTGGAGTTTCTAGTTTTGGAGTTTCGAGTTGTGGAGTCTTTAGTTGTAGTTGCGGAGTTTCTAGTTGTGGAGTATCTAGTTGTGGTGTTTCCAGTTGTGTAGTTGCTAGCTGCGGAGTTTCTAGTTGCGGAGTTTCTATTTGTGGAGTTTCTAGCTGCGGAGTTTCTAGTTGCAGAGTCTCTGGTTGTGGAGTTTCTAGTTGCGGAGTCTCTAGTTGTGGAGTTTCTAGTTGTGGAGTTTCTAGATATGGAATTTCTAGTTGCCGAGTCTCTATTTGTGGAGTTTGTAGTTGTGGAGTTTCTCGTTGTGGAGTTTCAGGTTGTGGAGTTTCTAGTTGTGGAGTCTCTAGTTCCGGAGTTTCTAGTTGTTGAGTTTCTAGTTGTGGAGTTTCTAGATGTGGAGTTTCTAGTTGCGGAATCTCTAGCTGTGGATTTTCTAGTTGCGTAATTTAAGGTTGTGAGGTTTCAAGTTGTGGAGTTTCTAGTTGTGGAGTCTCTAGTTGTGTAGTTTCTAGCTGCGGAGTTTCTAGTTGCGGAGTTTCTATTTGTGGAGTTTCTAGTTGCAGAATCTCTGGTTGTGGAGTTTCTAGTTGCGGAGTCTCTAGTTGTGGTATTTCTAGTTGTGGGGTTTCTAGTTGTGGAGTTTCCAGTTGTGGAGTTTTTAGTTGTGGACTTTCGAGACATAAAATTTCTTGTAGCCGAGTCTCCATTTGTGGAGTTTGTAGTTGTGGAGTTTCAAGTTGTGGAGTTTCTACTCGTGGAGTTTCTAGCTGTGGAGTTTCTAGTTCAGAGTCTCTAGTTTTGGAGTTTCTAGTTGCGAATTCTCTAGTTGAAGAGTCTCTAGTTGTAGAGTTTCTAGAGTTGGAGTTTCTAGTTTTGGAGTTTCAAGTTGTGGAGTTTCTAGTTGTTGAGTTTCTAGTTTGAAGTCTCTAGTTGTAGTCTCTAGTTGTGGAGTCTCTAGTTTAGGAGTTTCTGGTTGTAGAGTTTTTAGTTGTGGAGTGTCTAGTTGTGGAGTTTCCAGTTGTGGAGTTTCCAGTTGTGGAGTTTCGAGTTGTGGAGTATTGAGTTCTGGAGTTTCTAGTTGTGGAGTTTCTAGTTGCGGAATCTCTAGCTGTGAATTTTCTAGTTGCGGAACTTATGGTTGTGAGGTTTCAAGTTGTGGAGTTTCTAGTTGTGGAGTTTCTAGTTGTGGAGTCTCTAGTTGTGGAGTTTCTAGCTGCGGAGTTTCTAATTGTGGAGTTTCTGTTTGTGGAGTTTCTAGCTGCAGAGTTTCTAGTTGCAGAGTCTCTGGCTGGGGAGTTTCTAGTTGCGGAGTCTCTAGTTGTAGAGTTTCTAGTTGTGGAGTTTCTAGTTGGGGAGTTTTTAGTTGTGGGATTCTTAGTTGTGAAGTTTCTAGATATGAAATTTTTTCTAGTTGCCGAGTCTCTATTTGTAGAGTTTGTTGTTGTGGAGTTTCTAGTTGTGGAGTTTTTAGTTGTGGAGTCTCTAGATGTGGAGTTTCTTGTTGTGGAGTTTCTAGTTGTAGAGTTTCTGGTTGTGGAGTTTCGAGTTTTGGAGTTTCTAGTTGTGGAGTCTCTAGTTATGTAGTTTCTAGCTGCGGAGTTTCTAGTTGCGGAGTTTTCATTTGTTGAGTTTCTAGTTGTGGAGTCTCAAGTTGTGGAGTTTAAAGTTGTGGAGTTGTAAGTTGTGGAGTCTCTAGTTGTAGAGTTACTAGTTGCGGAGTATCTAGTTGTGGAGTTTCCAGTTGTGGAGTTTCTTGTTGTGGAGTGGCGGAGTCTCTGGTTGTGGAGTTTCTAGTTGTTGAGTTTCGAGTTGTGGAGTCTCTAGTTGTGGAGTTTCTAGTTGTGGAGTTTCCAGTTGTGGGGTATCTAGTAGCGGAGTTTTAGGTTGTGGAGTTTCTAGTTGCGGAGTTTCTAGTTGCGGAGTATTTAATAGCGGAGTTTCTACTTGTGAAGTTTCAAGTTGCGGAGTCTCAAGTTGTGGCGTTTCCAGTTGTGGAGTTTTTAGTTGTGGAGTTTCTAGTTGTTGAGTTTCTAGTTGTGAAGTCTCTAGTTTTGCAGTTTCTAGTTGTGGAGTTTCTAGATATAGAATTTCTAGTTGCCGAGTCTCTATTTGTGGAATTTCTAGTTGCCGAGTCTCTAGTTGTGGAGTTTCTAGTTGCAGAGTCGCTAGTTGTGGAATTTCTTGTTGCCGAGTCTCTATTTGTGGAATTTCTAGTTGCCGAGTCTCCATTTGTGGAGTTTGTAGTTGTGGAGTTTCAAGTTGTGGAGTTTCTATTTGCAGAGTTTCTAGTTGTGGAGTTTCAAGTTGTAGAGTCTCTAGATGTGGAGTTTCTAGTTGTCGAGTTTCCAGTTGTGGCGTATCTAGTAGTGGAGTTTCCAGTTGTGGAGTTTCTAGTTGTGGAGTTTCTAGTTGCGGAGTCCCTAGTTGTGGAGTTTCTAATTGCGGAGTTTCTAGTTGTGGAGTTTCAAGTTGTGGAGTTTCAAGTTGCGGAGTCTCAAGCTGTGCAGTTTCTAGTTGTTGAGTTTTTAGTTGTGGAGTTTTTAGTTGTTGAGTTTCTAGTTTGAAGTCTCTACTTGTAGATTCTCTAGTTGTGGAGTCTCAAGTTTAGGAGTTTCTAGTTGAAGAGTTTTTAGTTTTGGAGTGTCTAGTTGTGGAGTTTCCAGTTGTGGAGTTTCGAGTTTTGGAGTTTCTAGTTGTGGAGTCTCTATTTGTGTAGTTTCTAGCTGCGGAGTTTCTAGTTGTGGAGTTTTCATTTGTTGAGTTTCTAGTTGTGGAGTCTCAAGTTGTGGAGTTTAAAGTTGTGGAGTTTCAAGTTGTGGAGTCTCTAGTTGTAGAGTTACTAGTAGCGGACTATCTAGTTGTGGAGTTTCCAGTTGTGGAGTTTCTTGTTGTGGAGTTGCGGAGTCTCTGGTGGTGGAGTTTCTTGTAGTTGAGTTTCGAGTTGTGGAGTCTCTAGTTGTGGAGTTTCTAGTTGCGGAGTTTCCAGTTGTGGAGTATCTAGTTGTGGAGTTTCCAGTTGTGAAGTATCTAGTTGTGGAGTTTCCAGTTGTGGAGTATCTAGTTGTGGAGTTTTAAGTTGTAGAGTTTCTATTTGCGGAGTTTCTAGTTGCGGAGTATTTAATAGCGGAGTTTCTAGTTGTGAAGTTTCAAGTTGCGGAGTCTCAAGTTGTGGAGTTTCCAGTTGCAGAGTTTTTAGTTGTGGAGTTTCTAGTTGTTGAGTTTCAAGTTGTGTAGTTCCTATTTGCGCAGTTCCTAGTTGCGGAGTTTCTATCTGTGGAGTTTCTAGCTGCGGAGTTTCTAGTTGCAGAGTCTCTGGTTGTGGAGTTTCTAGTTGCGGAGTTTCTAGTTGTTGAGTTTCTAGTTGTGGAGTTTCTAGTTGCGGAATCTCTAGCTGTGGATTTTCTAGTTGCGTAACTTAAGGTTGTGAGGTTTCAAGTTGTGGAGTTTCTAGTTGTGGAGTTTCTAGTTGTGGAGTTTCTAGTCGTGGAGTTTCTATTTGTGGAGTCTCTAGTTGCAGAGTTTCTAGTTGTGGAGTTTCAAGTTGTGGAGTTTCTAGTTGTGGAGTTTCAAGTTGTGGAGTTTCAAGTTGTGGAGTCTCAAGTTGTGGAGTTTCTAGTTGCGCAGTATCTAGTTGTGGAGTTTCCAGTTGTGGAGTTTCTAGTTGTGGAGTTGCGGAGTCTCTGGTTGTGGAGTTTCTAGTTTTAGAGTTTCGAGTTGTGGAGTCTTTAGTTGTAGTTGTGGAGTTTCTAGTTGTGGAGTTTCCAGTTGTGGAGTATCTAGTTGTGGAGTTTTCAGTTGTGTAGTTTCTAGCTGGGGAGTTTCTAGTTGCGGAGTTTCTATTTGTGGAGTTTCTAGCTGCGGAGTTTCTAGTTGCAGAGTCTCTGGTTGTGGAGTTTCTAGTTGCGGAGTCTCTAGTTGTGGAGTTTTTAGTTGTGGAGTTTCTAGATATGGAATTTCTAGTTGCCGAGTCTCTATTTGTGGAGTTTGTAGTTGTGGAGTTTCTATTTGTGGAGTTTCAAGTTGTGGAGTTTCTAGTTGTGGAGTTTCTAGTTCCGGAGTTTCTAGTTGTTGAGTTTCTAGTTGTGGAGTTTCTAGTTGTGAAGTTTCTAGTTGCGGAATCTCTAGCTGTGGATTTTCTAGTTGCGTAACTTAAGGTTGTGAGGTTTCAAGTTGTGGAGTTTCTAGTTGTGGAGTTTCTAGTTGTGGAGTCTCTAGTTGTGTAGTTTCTAGCTGCGGAGTTTCTAGTTGCAGAGTTTCTATTTGTGGAGTTTCTAGCTGCGGAGTTTCTAGTTGCAGTCTCTGGTTGTGGAGTTTCTAGTTGCGGAGTCTCTAGTTGTGGTATTTCTAGTTGTGGGGTTTCTAGTTGTGGAGTTTCCAGTTGTGGAGTTCTTAGTTGTGGACTTTCGATACATGAAATTTCTTGTAGCCGAGTCTCTAGTTGAACAGTCTCTAGTTGTAGAGTTTCTAGTTGTGGAGTTTCTAGTTGTGGAGTTTCAAGTTGTGGAGTTTCTAGTTGTTGAGTTTCTAGTTTGAAGTCTCTAGTTGTAGTCTCTAGTTGTGGAGTCTCTAGTTTAGGAGTTTCTGGTTGTAGAGTTTTTAGTTGTGGAGTGTCTAGTTGTGGAGTTTCCAGTTGTGGAGTTTCCAGTTGTGGAGTTTCGAGTTGTGGAGTTTTGAGTTCTGGAGTTTCTAGTTGTGGAGTTTCCAGTTGTGGAGTTTCTGGTTGTGGAGTTTCTAGTTGCGGAGTTTCTATTTGTGGAGTTTCTAGCTGCGGAGTTTCTAGTTGCAGAGTCTCTGGTTGTGGAGTTTCTAGTTGCGGAGTCTCTAGTTGTGGAGTTTCTAGTTGTGGAGTTTCTAGATATGGAATTTCTAGTTGCCGAGTCTCTATTTGTGGAGTTTGTAGTTGTGGAGTTTCTCGTTGTGGAGTTTCAGGTTGTGGAGTTTCTAGTTGTGGAGTCTCTAGTTCCGGAGTTTCTAGTTGTTGAGTTTCTAGTTGTGGAGTTTCTAGATGTGGAGTTTCTAGTTGCGGAATCTCTAGCTGTGGATTTTCTAGTTGCGTAATTTAAGGTTGTGAGGTTTCAAGTTGTGGAGTTTCTAGTTGTGGAGTCTCTAGTTGTGTAGTTTCTAGCTGCGGAGTTTCTAGTTGCGGAGTTTCTATTTGTGGAGTTTCTAGTTGCAGAATCTCTGGTTGTGGAGTTTCTAGTTGCGGAGTCTCTAGTTGTGGTATTTCTAGTTGTGGGGTTTCTAGTTGTGGAGTTTCCAGTTGTGGAGTTTTTAGTTGTGGACTTTCGAGACATGAAATTTCTTGTAGCCGAGTCTCCATTTGTGGAGTTTGTAGTTGTGGAGTTTCAAGTTGTGGAGTTTCTACTCGTGGAGTTTCTAGCTGTGGAGTTTCTAGTTCAGAGTCTCTAGTTTTGGAGTTTCTAGTTGCGAATTCTCTAGTTGAAGAGTCTCTAGTTGTAGAGTTTCTAGAGTTGGAGTTTCTAGTTTTGGAGTTTCAAGTTGTGGAGTTTCTAGTTGTTGAGTTTCTAGTTTGAAGTCTCTAGTTGTAGTCTCTAGTTGTGGAGTCTCTAGTTTAGGAGTTTCTGGTTGTAGAGTTTTTAGTTGTGGAGTGTCTAGTTGTGGAGTTTCCAGTTGTGGAGTTTCCAGTTGTGGAGTTTCGAGTTGTGGAGTATTGAGTTCTGGAGTTTCTAGTTGTGGAGTTTCTAGTTGCGGAATCTCTAGCTGTGGATTTTCTAGTTGCGGAACTTATGGTTGTGAGGTTTCAAGTTGTGGAGTTTCTAGTTGTGGAGTTTCTAGTTGTGGAGTCTCTAGTTGTGGAGTTTCTAGCTGCGGAGTTTCTAATTGTGGAGTTTCTGTTTGTGGAGTTTCTAGCTGCAGAGTTTCTAGTTGCAGAGTCTCTGGCTGGGGAGTTTCTAGTTGCGGAGTCTCTAGTTGTAGAGTTTCTAGTTGTGGAGTTTCTAGTTGGGGAGTTTTTAGTTGTGGGATTCTTAGTTGTGAAGTTTCTAGATATGAAATTTTTTCTAGTTGCCGAGTCTCTATTTGTAGAGTTTGTTGTTGTGGAGTTTCTAGTTGTGGAGTTTTTAGTTGTGGAGTCTCTAGATGTGGAGTTTCTTGTTGTGGAGTTTTCATTTGTTGAGTTTCTAGTTGTGGAGTCTCAAGTTGTGGAGTTTAAAGTTGTGGAGTTTCAAGTTGTGGAGTCTCTAGTTGTAGAGTTACTAGTTGCGGAGTATCTAGTTGTGGAGTTTCCAGTTGTGGAGTTTCTTGTTGTGGAGTGGCGGAGTCTTTGGTTGTGGAGTTTCTAGTTGTTGAGTTTCGAGTTGTGGAGTCTCTAGTTGTGGAGTTTCTAGTTGTGGAGTTTCCAGTTGTGGAGTATCTAGTTGGGGAGTTTACAGTTGTGAAGTATCTAGTTGTGGAGTTTCCAGTTGTGGGGTATCTAGTAGTGGAGTTTTAGGTTGTGGAGTTTCTAGTTGCGGAGTTTCTAGTTGCGGAGTATTTAATAGCGGAGTTTCTACTTGTGAAGTTTCAAGTTGCGGAGTCTCAAGTTGTGGCGTTTCCAGTTGTGGAGTTTTTAGTTGTGGAGTTTCTAGTTGTTGAGTTTCTAGTTGTGAAGTCTCTAGTTTTGCAGTTTCTAGTTGTGGAGTTTCTAGATATAGAATTTCTAGTTGCCGAGTCTCTATTTGTGGAATTTCTAGTTGCCGAGTCTCTAGTTGTGGAGTTTCTAGTTGCAGAGTCGCTAGTTGTGGAATTTCTTGTTGCCGAGTCTCTATTTGTGGAATTTCTAGTTGCCGAGTCTCCATTTGTGGAGTTTGTCGTTGTGGAGTTTCAAGTTGTGGAGTTTCTATTTGCAGAGTTTCTAGTTGTGGAGTTTCAAGTTGTGGAGTCTCTAGATGTGGAGTTTCTAGTTGTCGAGTTTCCAGTTGTGGCGTATCTAGTAGTGGAGTTTCCAGTTGTGGAGTTTCTAGTTGCGGAGTCCCTAGTTGTGGAGTTTCTAATTGCGGAGTTTCTAGTTGTGGAGTTTCAAGTTGTGGAGTTTCAAGTTGCGGAGTCTCAAGCTGTGCAGTTTCTAGTTGTTGAGTTTTTAGTTGTGGAGTTTTTAGTTGTTGAGTTTCTAGTTTGAAGTCTCTACTTGTAGATTCTCTAGTTGTGGAGTCTCAAGTTTAGGAGTTTCTAGTTGAAGAGTTTTTAGTTTTGGAGTGTCTAGTTGTGGAGTTTCCAGTTGTGGAGTTTCGAGTTTTGGAGTTTCTAGTTGTGGAGTCTCTATTTGTGTAGTTTCTAGCTGCGGAGTTTCTAGTTGTGGAGTTTTCATTTGTTGAGTTTCTAGTTGTGGAGTCTCAAGTTGTGGAGTTTAAAGTTGTGGAGTTTCAAGTTGTGGAGTCTCTAGTTGTAGAGTTACTAGTAGCGGACTATCTAGTTGTGGAGTTTCCAGTTGTGGAGTTTCTTGTTGTGGAGTTGCGGAGTCTCTGGTTGTGGAGTTTCTTGTAGTTGAGTTTCGAGTTGTGGAGTCTCTAGTTGTGGAGTTTCTAGTTGCGGAGTTTCCAGTTGTGGAGTATCTAGTTGTGGAGTTTCCAGTTGTGAAGTATCTAGTTGTGGAGTTTCCAGTTGTGGAGTATCTAGTTGTGGAGTTTTAAGTTGTAGAGTTTCTATTTGCGGAGTTTCTAGTGGCGGAGTATTTAATAGCGGAGTTTCTAGTTGTGAAGTTTCAAGTTGCGGAGTCTCAAGTTGTGGAGTTTCCAGTTGCGGAGTTTTTAGTTGTGGAGTTTCTAGTTGTTGAGTTTCAAGTTGTGTAGTTCCTATTTGCGCAGTTCCTAGTTGCGGAGTTTCTATCTGTGGAGTTTCTAGCTGCGGAGTTTCTAGTTGCAGAGTCTCTGGTTGTGGAGTTTCTAGTTGCGGAGTTTCTAGGTGTTGAGTTTCTAGTTGTGGAGTTTCTAGTTGCGGAATCTCTAGCTGTGGATTTTCTAGTTGCGTAACTTAAGGTTGTGAGGTTTCAAGTTGTGGAGTTTCTAGTTGTGGAGTTTCTAGTTGTGGAGTTTCTAGTCGTGGAGTTTCTATTTGTGGAGTCTCTAGTTGCAGAGTTTCTAGTTGTGGAGTTTCAAGTTGTGGAGTTTCTAGTTGTGGAGTTTCAAGTTGTGGAGTTTCAAGTTGTGGAGTCTCAAGTTGTGGAGTTTCTAGTTGCGCAGTATCTAGTTGTGGAGTTTCCAGTTGTGGAGTTTCTAGTTGTGGAGTTGCGGAGTCTCTGGTTGTGGAGTTTCTAGTTTTAGAGTTTCGAGTTGTGGAGTCTTTAGTTGTAGTTGTGGAGTTTCTAGTTGTGGAGTTTCCAGTTGTGGAGTATCTAGTTGTGGAGTTTTCAGTTGTGTAGTTTCTAGCTGGGGAGTTTCTAGTTGCGGAGTTTCTAGCTGCGGAGTTTCTAGTTGCAGAGTCTCTGGTTGTGGAGTTTCTAGTTGCGGAGTCTCTAGTTGTGGAGTTTTTAGTTGTGGAGTTTCTAGATATGGAATTTCTAGTTGCCGAGTCTCTATTTGTGGAGTTTGTAGTTGTGGAGTTTCTATTTGTGGAGTTTCAAGTTGTGGAGTTTCTAGTTGTGGAGTTTCTAGTTCCGGAGTTTCTAGTTGTTGAGTTTCTAGTTGTGGAGTTTCTAGTTGTGAAGTTTCTAGTTGCGGAATCTCTAGCTGTGGATTTTCTAGTTGCGTAACTTAAGGTTGTGAGGTTTCAAGTTGTGGAGTTTCTAGTTGTGGAGTTTCTAGTTGTGGAGTCTCTAGTTGTGTAGTTTCTAGCTGCGGAGTTTCTAGTTGCAGAGTTTCTATTTGTGGAGTTTCTAGCTGCGGAGTTTCTAGTTGCAGTCTCTGGTTGTGGAGTTTCTAGTTGCGGAGTCTCTAGTTGTGGTATTTCTAGTTGTGGGGTTTCTAGTTGTGGAGTTTCCAGTTGTGGAGTTCTTAGTTGTGGACTTTCGATACATGAAATTTCTTGTAGCCGAGTCTCTAGTTGAACAGTCTCTAGTTGTAGAGTTTCTAGTTGTGGAGTTTCTAGTTGTGGAGTTTCAAGTTGTGGAGTTTCTAGTTGTTGAGTTTCTAGTTTGAAGTCTCTAGTTGTAGTCTCTAGTTGTGGAGTCTCTAGTTTAGGAGTTTCTGGTTGTAGAGTTTTTAGTTGTGGAGTGTCTAGTTGTGGAGTTTCCAGTTGTGGAGTTTCCTGTTGTGGAGTTTCGAGTTGTGGAGTTTTGAGTTCTGGAGTTTCTAGTTGTGGAGTTTCTAGTTGCGGAATCTCTAACTGTGGATTTTCTAGTTGCGGAACTTAAGGTTGTGAGGTTTCAAGTTGTGGAGTTTCTAGTTGTGGTGTTTCTAGTTGTGGAGTTTCTAGTTGTGGAGTCTCTAGTTGTAGAGTTTCTAGCTGCAGAGTTTCTAATTGTGGAGTTTCTGTTTGTGGAGTTTCTAGCTGCAAAGTTTCTAATTGTGGAGTTTCTGTTTGTGGAGTTTCTAGCTGCAGAGTTTCTAGTTGCAGAGTCTCTGGCTGTGGAGTTTCTAGTGGCGGAGTCTCTAGTTGTAGAGTTTCTAGTTGTGGAGTTTCTAGTTGTGGAGTTTTTAGTTGTGGGGTTTTTAGTTGTGAAGTTTCTAGATATGGAATTTTTTGTAGTTGCCGAGCCTCTATTTGTGGAGTTTGTTGTTGTGGAGTTTCTAGTTGTGGAGTCTCTAGTTGTAGAGTTACTTGTTGCGGAGTATCTAGTTGTGGAGTTTCCAGTTGTGGAGTTTCTTGTTGTGGAGTGGCGGAGTCTCTGGTTGTGGAGTTTCTAGTTGTTGAGTTTCGAGTTGTGGAGTCTCTAGTTGTGGAGTTTCTAGTTGTGGAGTTTCCAGTTGTGGGGTATCTAGTAGCGGAGTTTTAGGTTGTGGAGTTTCTAGTTGCGGAGTTTCTAGTTGCGGAGTATTTAATAGCGGAGTTTCTACTTGTGAAGTTTCAAGTTGCGGAGTCTCAAGTTGTGGCGTTTCCAGTTGTGGAGTTTTTAGTTGTGGAGTTTCTAGTTGTTGAGTTTCTAGTTGTGAAGTCTCTAGTTTTGCAGTTTCTAGTTGTGGAGTTTCTAGATATAGAATTTCTAGTTGCCGAGTCTCTATTTGTGGAATTTCTAGTTGCCGAGTCTCTAGTTGTGGAGTTTCTAGTTGCAGAGTCGCTAGTTGTGGAATTTCTTGTTGCCGAGTCTCTATTTGTGGAATTTCTAGTTGCCGAGTCTCCATTTGTGGAGTTTGTAGTTGTGGAGTTTCAAGTTGTGGAGTTTCTATTTGCAGAGTTTCTAGTTGTGGAGTTTCAAGTTGTGGAGTCTCTAGATGTGGAGTTTCTAGTTGTCGAGTTTCCAGTTGTGGCGTATCTAGTAGTGGAGTTTCCAGTTGTGGAGTTTCTAGTTGTGGAGTTTCTAGTTGCGGAGTCCCTAGTTGTGGAGTTTCTAATTGCGGAGTTTCTAGTTGTGGAGTTTCAAGTTGTGGAGTTTCAAGTTGCGGAGTCTCAAGCTGTGCAGTTTCTAGTTGTTGAGTTTTTAGTTGTGGAGTTTTTAGTTGTTGAGTTTCTAGTTTGAAGTCTCTACTTGTAGATTCTCTAGTTGTGGAGTCTCAAGTTTAGGAGTTTCTAGTTGAAGAGTTTTTAGTTTTGGAGTGTCTAGTTGTGGAGTTTCCAGTTGTGGAGTTTCGAGTTTTGGAGTTTCTAGTTGTGGAGTCTCTATTTGTGTAGTTTCTAGCTGCGGAGTTTCTAGTTGTGGAGTTTTCATTTGTTGAGTTTCTAGTTGTGGAGTCTCAAGTTGTGGAGTTTAAAGTTGTGGAGTTTCAAGTTGTGGAGTCTCTAGTTGTAGAGTTACTAGTAGCGGACTATCTAGTTGTGGAGTTTCCAGTTGTGGAGTTTCTTGTTGTGGAGTTGCGGAGTCTCTGGTGGTGGAGTTTCTTGTAGTTGAGTTTCGAGTTGTGGAGTCTCTAGTTGTGGAGTTTCTAGTTGCGGAGTTTCCAGTTGTGGAGTATCTAGTTGTGGAGTTTCCAGTTGTGAAGTATCTAGTTGTGGAGTTTCCAGTTGTGGAGTATCTAGTTGTGGAGTTTTAAGTTGTAGAGTTTCTATTTGCGGAGTTTCTAGTTGCGGAGTATTTAATAGCGGAGTTTCTAGTTGTGAAGTTTCAAGTTGCGGAGTCTCAAGTTGTGGAGTTTCCAGTTGCGGAGTTTTTAGTTGTGGAGTTTCTAGTTGTTGAGTTTCAAGTTGTGTAGTTCCTATTTGCGCAGTTCCTAGTTGCGGAGTTTCTATCTGTGGAGTTTCTAGCTGCGGAGTTTCTAGTTGCAGAGTCTCTGGTTGTGGAGTTTCTAGTTGCGGAGTTTCTAGTTGTTGAGTTTCTAGTTGTGGAGTTTCTAGTTGCGGAATCTCTAGCTGTGGATTTTCTAGTTGCGTAACTTAAGGTTGTGAGGTTTCAAGTTGTGGAGTTTCTAGTTGTGGAGTTTCTAGTTGTGGAGTTTCTAGTCGTGGAGTTTCTATTTGTGGAGTCTCTAGTTGCAGAGTTTCTAGTTGTGGAGTTTCAAGTTGTGGAGTTTCTAGTTGTGGAGTTTCAAGTTGTGGAGTTTCAAGTTGTGGAGTCTCAAGTTGTGGAGTTTCTAGTTGCGCAGTATCTAGTTGTGGAGTTTCCAGTTGTGGAGTTTCTAGTTGTGGAGTTGCGGAGTCTCTGGTTGTGGAGTTTCTAGTTTTAGAGTTTCGAGTTGTGGAGTCTTTAGTTGTAGTTGTGGAGTTTCTAGTTGTGGAGTTTCCAGTTGTGGAGTATCTAGTTGTGGAGTTTTCAGTTGTGTAGTTTCTAGCTGGGGAGTTTCTAGTTGCGGAGTTTCTATTTGTGGAGTTTCTAGCTGCGGAGTTTCTAGTTGCAGAGTCTCTGGTTGTGGAGTTTCTAGTTGCGGAGTCTCTAGTTGTGGAGTTTTTAGTTGTGGAGTTTCTAGATATGGAATTTCTAGTTGCCGAGTCTCTATTTGTGGAGTTTGTAGTTGTGGAGTTTCTATTTGTGGAGTTTCAAGTTGTGGAGTTTCTAGTTGTGGAGTTTCTAGTTCCGGAGTTTCTAGTTGTTGAGTTTCTAGTTGTGGAGTTTCTAGTTGTGAAGTTTCTAGTTGCGGAATCTCTAGCTGTGGATTTTCTAGTTGCGTAACTTAAGGTTGTGAGGTTTCAAGTTGTGGAGTTTCTAGTTGTGGAGTTTCTAGTTGTGGAGTCTCTAGTTGTGTAGTTTCTAGCTGCGGAGTTTCTAGTTGCAGAGTTTCTATTTGTGGAGTTTCTAGCTGCGGAGTTTCTAGTTGCAGTCTCTGGTTGTGGAGTTTCTAGTTGCGGAGTCTCTAGTTGTGGTATTTCTAGTTGTGGGGTTTCTAGTTGTGGAGTTTCCAGTTGTGGAGTTCTTAGTTGTGGACTTTCGATACATGAAATTTCTTGTAGCCGAGTCTCTAGTTGAACAGTCTCTAGTTGTAGAGTTTCTAGTTGTGGAGTTTCTAGTTGTGGAGTTTCAAGTTGTGGAGTTTCTAGTTGTTGAGTTTCTAGTTTGAAGTCTCTAGTTGTAGTCTCTAGTTGTGGAGTCTCTAGTTTAGGAGTTTCTGGTTGTAGAGTTTTTAGTTGTGGAGTGTCTAGTTGTGGAGTTTCCAGTTGTGGAGTTTCCAGTTGTGGAGTTTCGAGTTGTGGAGTTTTGAGTTCTGGAGTTTCTAGTTGTGGAGTTTCCAGTTGTGGAGTTTCTGGTTGTGGAGTTTCTAGTTGCGGAGTTTCTATTTGTGGAGTTTCTAGCTGCGGAGTTTCTAGTTGCAGAGTCTCTGGTTGTGGAGTTTCTAGTTGCGGAGTCTCTAGTTGTGGAGTTTCTAGTTGTGGAGTTTCTAGATATGGAATTTCTAGTTGCCGAGTCTCTATTTGTGGAGTTTGTAGTTGTGGAGTTTCTCGTTGTGGAGTTTCAGGTTGTGGAGTTTCTAGTTGTGGAGTCTCTAGTTCCGGAGTTTCTAGTTGTTGAGTTTCTAGTTGTGGAGTTTCTAGATGTGGAGTTTCTAGTTGCGGAATCTCTAGCTGTGGATTTTCTAGTTGCGTAATTTAAGGTTGTGAGGTTTCAAGTTGTGGAGTTTCTAGTTGTGGAGTCTCTAGTTGTGTAGTTTCTAGCTGCGGAGTTTCTAGTTGCGGAGTTTCTATTTGTGGAGTTTCTAGTTGCAGAATCTCTGGTTGTGGAGTTTCTAGTTGCGGAGTCTCTAGTTGTGGTATTTCTAGTTGTGGGGTTTCTAGTTGTGGAGTTTCCAGTTGTGGAGTTTTTAGTTGTGGACTTTCGAGACATGAAATTTCTTGTAGCCGAGTCTCCATTTGTGGAGTTTGTAGTTGTGGAGTTTCAAGTTGTGGAGTTTCTACTCGTGGAGTTTCTAGCTGTGGAGTTTCTAGTTCAGAGTCTCTAGTTTTGGAGTTTCTAGTTGCGAATTCTCTAGTTGAAGAGTCTCTAGTTGTAGAGTTTCTAGAGTTGGAGTTTCTAGTTTTGGAGTTTCAAGTTGTGGAGTTTCTAGTTGTTGAGTTTCTAGTTTGAAGTCTCTAGTTGTAGTCTCTAGTTGTGGAGTCTCTAGTTTAGGAGTTTCTGGTTGTAGAGTTTTTAGTTGTGGAGTGTCTAGTTGTGGAGTTTCCAGTTGTGGAGTTTCCAGTTGTGGAGTTTCGAGTTGTGGAGTATTGAGTTCTGGAGTTTCTAGTTGTGGAGTTTCTAGTTGCGGAATCTCTAGCTGTGGATTTTCTAGTTGCGGAACTTATGGTTGTGAGGTTTCAAGTTGTGGAGTTTCTAGTTGTGGAGTTTCTAGTTGTGGAGTCTCTAGTTGTGGAGTTTCTAGCTGCGGAGTTTCTAATTGTGGAGTTTCTGTTTGTGGAGTTTCTAGCTGCAGAGTTTCTAGTTGCAGAGTCTCTGGCTGGGGAGTTTCTAGTTGCGGAGTCTCTAGTTGTAGAGTTTCTAGTTGTGGAGTTTCTAGTTGGGGAGTTTTTAGTTGTGGGATTCTTAGTTGTGAAGTTTCTAGATATGAAATTTTTTCTAGTTGCCGAGTCTCTATTTGTAGAGTTTGTTGTTGTGGAGTTTCTAGTTGTGGAGTTTTTAGTTGTGGAGTCTCTAGATGTGGAGTTTCTTGTTGTGGAGTTTTCATTTGTTGAGTTTCTAGTTGTGGAGTCTCAAGTTGTGGAGTTTAAAGTTGTGGAGTTTCAAGTTGTGGAGTCTCTAGTTGTAGAGTTACTAGTTGCGGAGTATCTAGTTGTGGAGTTTCCAGTTGTGGAGTTTCTTGTTGTGGAGTGGCGGAGTCTTTGGTTGTGGAGTTTCTAGTTGTTGAGTTTCGAGTTGTGGAGTCTCTAGTTGTGGAGTTTCTAGTTGTGGAGTTTCCAGTTGTGGAGTATCTAGTTGGGGAGTTTACAGTTGTGAAGTATCTAGTTGTGGAGTTTCCAGTTGTGGGGTATCTAGTAGTGGAGTTTTAGGTTGTGGAGTTTCTAGTTGCGGAGTTTCTAGTTGCGGAGTATTTAATAGCGGAGTTTCTACTTGTGAAGTTTCAAGTTGCGGAGTCTCAAGTTGTGGCGTTTCCAGTTGTGGAGTTTTTAGTTGTGGAGTTTCTAGTTGTTGAGTTTCTAGTTGTGAAGTCTCTAGTTTTGCAGTTTCTAGTTGTGGAGTTTCTAGATATAGAATTTCTAGTTGCCGAGTCTCTATTTGTGGAATTTCTAGTTGCCGAGTCTCTAGTTGTGGAGTTTCTAGTTGCAGAGTCGCTAGTTGTGGAATTTCTTGTTGCCGAGTCTCTATTTGTGGAATTTCTAGTTGCCGAGTCTCCATTTGTGGAGTTTGTCGTTGTGGAGTTTCAAGTTGTGGAGTTTCTATTTGCAGAGTTTCTAGTTGTGGAGTTTCAAGTTGTGGAGTCTCTAGATGTGGAGTTTCTAGTTGTCGAGTTTCCAGTTGTGGCGTATCTAGTAGTGGAGTTTCCAGTTGTGGAGTTTCTAGTTGCGGAGTCCCTAGTTGTGGAGTTTCTAATTGCGGAGTTTCTAGTTGTGGAGTTTCAAGTTGTGGAGTTTCAAGTTGCGGAGTCTCAAGCTGTGCAGTTTCTAGTTGTTGAGTTTTTAGTTGTGGAGTTTTTAGTTGTTGAGTTTCTAGTTTGAAGTCTCTACTTGTAGATTCTCTAGTTGTGGAGTCTCAAGTTTAGGAGTTTCTAGTTGAAGAGTTTTTAGTTTTGGAGTGTCTAGTTGTGGAGTTTCCAGTTGTGGAGTTTCGAGTTTTGGAGTTTCTAGTTGTGGAGTCTCTATTTGTGTAGTTTCTAGCTGCGGAGTTTCTAGTTGTGGAGTTTTCATTTGTTGAGTTTCTAGTTGTGGAGTCTCAAGTTGTGGAGTTTAAAGTTGTGGAGTTTCAAGTTGTGGAGTCTCTAGTTGTAGAGTTACTAGTAGCGGACTATCTAGTTGTGGAGTTTCCAGTTGTGGAGTTTCTTGTTGTGGAGTTGCGGAGTCTCTGGTTGTGGAGTTTCTTGTAGTTGAGTTTCGAGTTGTGGAGTCTCTAGTTGTGGAGTTTCTAGTTGCGGAGTTTCCAGTTGTGGAGTATCTAGTTGTGGAGTTTCCAGTTGTGAAGTATCTAGTTGTGGAGTTTCCAGTTGTGGAGTATCTAGTTGTGGAGTTTTAAGTTGTAGAGTTTCTATTTGCGGAGTTTCTAGTGGCGGAGTATTTAATAGCGGAGTTTCTAGTTGTGAAGTTTCAAGTTGCGGAGTCTCAAGTTGTGGAGTTTCCAGTTGCGGAGTTTTTAGTTGTGGAGTTTCTAGTTGTTGAGTTTCAAGTTGTGTAGTTCCTATTTGCGCAGTTCCTAGTTGCGGAGTTTCTATCTGTGGAGTTTCTAGCTGCGGAGTTTCTAGTTGCAGAGTCTCTGGTTGTGGAGTTTCTAGTTGCGGAGTTTCTAGGTGTTGAGTTTCTAGTTGTGGAGTTTCTAGTTGCGGAATCTCTAGCTGTGGATTTTCTAGTTGCGTAACTTAAGGTTGTGAGGTTTCAAGTTGTGGAGTTTCTAGTTGTGGAGTTTCTAGTTGTGGAGTTTCTAGTCGTGGAGTTTCTATTTGTGGAGTCTCTAGTTGCAGAGTTTCTAGTTGTGGAGTTTCAAGTTGTGGAGTTTCTAGTTGTGGAGTTTCAAGTTGTGGAGTTTCAAGTTGTGGAGTCTCAAGTTGTGGAGTTTCTAGTTGCGCAGTATCTAGTTGTGGAGTTTCCAGTTGTGGAGTTTCTAGTTGTGGAGTTGCGGAGTCTCTGGTTGTGGAGTTTCTAGTTTTAGAGTTTCGAGTTGTGGAGTCTTTAGTTGTAGTTGTGGAGTTTCTAGTTGTGGAGTTTCCAGTTGTGGAGTATCTAGTTGTGGAGTTTTCAGTTGTGTAGTTTCTAGCTGGGGAGTTTCTAGTTGCGGAGTTTCTAGCTGCGGAGTTTCTAGTTGCAGAGTCTCTGGTTGTGGAGTTTCTAGTTGCGGAGTCTCTAGTTGTGGAGTTTTTAGTTGTGGAGTTTCTAGATATGGAATTTCTAGTTGCCGAGTCTCTATTTGTGGAGTTTGTAGTTGTGGAGTTTCTATTTGTGGAGTTTCAAGTTGTGGAGTTTCTAGTTGTGGAGTTTCTAGTTCCGGAGTTTCTAGTTGTTGAGTTTCTAGTTGTGGAGTTTCTAGTTGTGAAGTTTCTAGTTGCGGAATCTCTAGCTGTGGATTTTCTAGTTGCGTAACTTAAGGTTGTGAGGTTTCAAGTTGTGGAGTTTCTAGTTGTGGAGTTTCTAGTTGTGGAGTCTCTAGTTGTGTAGTTTCTAGCTGCGGAGTTTCTAGTTGCAGAGTTTCTATTTGTGGAGTTTCTAGCTGCGGAGTTTCTAGTTGCAGTCTCTGGTTGTGGAGTTTCTAGTTGCGGAGTCTCTAGTTGTGGTATTTCTAGTTGTGGGGTTTCTAGTTGTGGAGTTTCCAGTTGTGGAGTTCTTAGTTGTGGACTTTCGATACATGAAATTTCTTGTAGCCGAGTCTCTAGTTGAACAGTCTCTAGTTGTAGAGTTTCTAGTTGTGGAGTTTCTAGTTGTGGAGTTTCAAGTTGTGGAGTTTCTAGTTGTTGAGTTTCTAGTTTGAAGTCTCTAGTTGTAGTCTCTAGTTGTGGAGTCTCTAGTTTAGGAGTTTCTGGTTGTAGAGTTTTTAGTTGTGGAGTGTCTAGTTGTGGAGTTTCCAGTTGTGGAGTTTCCTGTTGTGGAGTTTCGAGTTGTGGAGTTTTGAGTTCTGGAGTTTCTAGTTGTGGAGTTTCTAGTTGCGGAATCTCTAACTGTGGATTTTCTAGTTGCGGAACTTAAGGTTGTGAGGTTTCAAGTTGTGGAGTTTCTAGTTGTGGTGTTTCTAGTTGTGGAGTTTCTAGTTGTGGAGTCTCTAGTTGTAGAGTTTCTAGCTGCAGAGTTTCTAATTGTGGAGTTTCTGTTTGTGGAGTTTCTAGCTGCAAAGTTTCTAATTGTGGAGTTTCTGTTTGTGGAGTTTCTAGCTGCAGAGTTTCTAGTTGCAGAGTCTCTGGCTGTGGAGTTTCTAGTGGCGGAGTCTCTAGTTGTAGAGTTTCTAGTTGTGGAGTTTCTAGTTGTGGAGTTTTTAGTTGTGGGGTTTTTAGTTGTGAAGTTTCTAGATATGGAATTTTTTGTAGTTGCCGAGCCTCTATTTGTGGAGTTTGTTGTTGTGGAGTTTCTAGTTGTGGAGTCTCTAGTTGTAGAGTTACTTGTTGCGGAGTATCTAGTTGTGGAGTTTCCAGTTGTGGAGTTTCTTGTTGTGGAGTTGCGGAGTCTCTGGTTGTGGAGTTTCTAGTTGTTGAGCTTCGAGTTGTGGAGTCTCTAGTTGTGGAGTTTCTAGTTGTGGAGTTTCCAGTTGTGGAGTATCTAGTTGTGGAGTTTACAGTTGTGAAGTATCTAGTTGTGGAGTTTCCAGTTGTGGAGTATCTAGTTGTGGAGTTTTAAGTTGTGGAGTTTCTAGTTGCGCAGTTTCTAGTTGCGGAGTATTTAATAGCGGAGTTTCTACTTGTGAAGTTTCAAGTTTCGGAGTCTCAAGTTGTGGAGTTTCCAGTTGTGGAGTTTTTAGTTGTGGAGTTTCTAGTTGTTGATTTTCTAGTTGTGAAGTCTCTAGTTTTGCAGTTTCTAGTTGTGCAGTTTCTAGATATAGAATTTCTAGTTGCCGAGTCTCTATTTGTGGAATTTCTAGTTGCCGAATCTCTAGTTGTGGAGTTTCTAGTTGCAGAGTCTCTAGTTGTGGAATTTCTAGTTGCCGAGTCTCTATTTGTGGAATTTCTAGTTGCCGAGTCTCTATTTGTGGAGTTTGTAGTTGTGGAGTTTCTAGTTGTGGAGATTTAGTTGTTGAGCTTCTAGTTTGAAGTCTCTACTTGTAGATTCTCTCGTTGTGGATTCTCAAGTTTAGGAGTTTCTAGTTGAAGAGTTTTTAGTTGTGGAGTGTCTAGTTGTGGAGTTTCTAGTTGTGGAGTTTCTAGTTTTGGAGTTTCAAGTTGTGGAGTCTCTAGTTGTAGAGTTACTAGTTGCGGAGTATCTAGTTGTGCAGTTTCCAGTTGTGGAGTTTCTAGTTGTGAAGTCTCTAGTTTTGCAGTTTCTAGTTGTGGAGTTTCTAGATATAGAATTGCTAGTTGCCGAGTCTCTATTTGTGGAATTTCTAGTTGCCGAGTATCTAGTTGTGGAGTTTCTAGTTGCAGAGTCTCTAGTTGTGGAATTTCTAGTTGCCGAGTCTCTAGTTGTGTTGTTTCTAGCTGCAACGTTTCTAGTTGCGGAGTTTCTATTTGTGGAGTTTCTAGCTGCGGAGTTTCTAGTTGCGGAGTTTCTAGTTGTTGAGTTTCTAGTTGTGGAGTTTCTAGTTGTGGAGTTTCTAGTTGCGGAATCTCTAGCTGGGGATTTTCTAGTTGCGTAACTTAAGGTTGTCAGGTTTCAAGTTGTGGAGTTTCTAGTTGTGGAGTTTCTAGTTGTGGATTTTCTAGTTGTGGAGTCTCAAGTTGTGTAGTTTCTAGCTGTGCAGTTTCTAGTTGCGGAGTTTCTATTTGTGGAGTTTCTAGCTGCGGAGTTTCTAGTTGCAGAGTCTCTGGTTGTGGAGTTTCTAGTTGCGGAGTTTCTAGTTGTTGAGTTTCTAGTTGTGGTGTTTCTAGTTGTGGAGTTTCCAGTTGCGGAATTTCTAGCTGTGGATTTTCTAGTTGCGTAACTTAAGGTTGTGAGGTTTCAAGTTGTGGAGTTTCTAGTTGTGGAGTTTCTAGTTGTGGACTTTCTAGTTGTGGAGTTTGTAGTTGTGGAGTTTCTTGTTGTGGAGTGGCGGAGTCTTTGGTTGTGGAGTTTCTAGTTGTTGAGTTTCGAGTTGTGGAGTCTCTAGTTGTGGAGTTTCTAGTTGTGGAGTTTCCAGTTGTGGAGTATCTAGTTGGGGAGTTTACAGTTGTGAAGTATCTAGTTGTGGAGTTTCCAGTTGTGGGGTATCTAGTAGTGGAGTTTTAGGTTGTGGAGTTTCTAGTTGCGGAGTTTCTAGTTGCGGAGTATTTAATAGCGGAGTTTCTACTTGTGAAGTTTCAAGTTGCGGAGTCTCAAGTTGTGGCGTTTCCAGTTGTGGAGTTTTTAGTTGTGGAGTTTCTAGTTGTTGAGTTTCTAGTTGTGAAGTCTCTAGTTTTGCAGTTTCTAGTTGTGGAGTTTCTAGATATAGAATTTCTAGTTGCCGAGTCTCTATTTGTGGAATTTCTAGTTGCCGAGTCTCTAGTTGTGGAGTTTCTAGTTGCAGAGTCGCTAGTTGTGGAATTTCTTGTTGCCGAGTCTCTATTTGTGGAATTTCTAGTTGCCGAGTCTCCATTTGTGGAGTTTGTCGTTGTGGAGTTTCAAGTTGTGGAGTTTCTATTTGCAGAGTTTCTAGTTGTGGAGTTTCAAGTTGTGGAGTCTCTAGATGTGGAGTTTCTAGTTGTCGAGTTTCCAGTTGTGGCGTATCTAGTAGTGGAGTTTCCAGTTGTGGAGTTTCTAGTTGCGGAGTCCCTAGTTGTGGAGTTTCTAATTGCGGAGTTTCTAGTTGTGGAGTTTCAAGTTGTGGAGTTTCAAGTTGCGGAGTCTCAAGCTGTGCAGTTTCTAGTTGTTGAGTTTTTAGTTGTGGAGTTTTTAGTTGTTGAGTTTCTAGTTTGAAGTCTCTACTTGTAGATTCTCTAGTTGTGGAGTCTCAAGTTTAGGAGTTTCTAGTTGAAGAGTTTTTAGTTTTGGAGTGTCTAGTTGTGGAGTTTCCAGTTGTGGAGTTTCGAGTTTTGGAGTTTCTAGTTGTGGAGTCTCTATTTGTGTAGTTTCTAGCTGCGGAGTTTCTAGTTGTGGAGTTTTCATTTGTTGAGTTTCTAGTTGTGGAGTCTCAAGTTGTGGAGTTTAAAGTTGTGGAGTTTCAAGTTGTGGAGTCTCTAGTTGTAGAGTTACTAGTAGCGGACTATCTAGTTGTGGAGTTTCCAGTTGTGGAGTTTCTTGTTGTGGAGTTGCGGAGTCTCTGGTTGTGGAGTTTCTTGTAGTTGAGTTTCGAGTTGTGGAGTCTCTAGTTGTGGAGTTTCTAGTTGCGGAGTTTCCAGTTGTGGAGTATCTAGTTGTGGAGTTTCCAGTTGTGAAGTATCTAGTTGTGGAGTTTCCAGTTGTGGAGTATCTAGTTGTGGAGTTTTAAGTTGTAGAGTTTCTATTTGCGGAGTTTCTAGTGGCGGAGTATTTAATAGCGGAGTTTCTAGTTGTGAAGTTTCAAGTTGCGGAGTCTCAAGTTGTGGAGTTTCCAGTTGCGGAGTTTTTAGTTGTGGAGTTTCTAGTTGTTGAGTTTCAAGTTGTGTAGTTCCTATTTGCGCAGTTCCTAGTTGCGGAGTTTCTATCTGTGGAGTTTCTAGCTGCGGAGTTTCTAGTTGCAGAGTCTCTGGTTGTGGAGTTTCTAGTTGCGGAGTTTCTAGGTGTTGAGTTTCTAGTTGTGGAGTTTCTAGTTGCGGAATCTCTAGCTGTGGATTTTCTAGTTGCGTAACTTAAGGTTGTGAGGTTTCAAGTTGTGGAGTTTCTAGTTGTGGAGTTTCTAGTTGTGGAGTTTCTAGTCGTGGAGATTCTATTTGTGGAGTCTCTAGTTGCAGAGTTTCTAGTTGTGGAGTTTCAAGTTGTGGAGTTTCTAGTTGTGGAGTTTCAAGTTGTGGAGTTTCAAGTTGTGGAGTCTCAAGTTGTGGAGTTTCTAGTTGCGCAGTATCTAGTTGTGGAGTTTCCAGTTGTGGAGTTTCTAGTTGTGGAGTTGCGGAGTCTCTGGTTGTGGAGTTTCTAGTTTTAGAGTTTCGAGTTGTGGAGTCTTTAGTTGTAGTTGTGGAGTTTCTAGTTGTGGAGTTTCCAGTTGTGGAGTATCTAGTTGTGGAGTTTTCAGTTGTGTAGTTTCTAGCTGGGGAGTTTCTAGTTGCGGAGTTTCTAGCTGCGGAGTTTCTAGTTGCAGAGTCTCTGGTTGTGGAGTTTCTAGTTGCGGAGTCTCTAGTTGTGGAGTTTTTAGTTGTGGAGTTTCTAGATATGGAATTTCTAGTTGCCGAGTCTCTATTTGTGGAGTTTGTAGTTGTGGAGTTTCTATTTGTGGAGTTTCAAGTTGTGGAGTTTCTAGTTGTGGAGTTTCTAGTTCCGGAGTTTCTAGTTGTTGAGTTTCTAGTTGTGGAGTTTCTAGTTGTGAAGTTTCTAGTTGCGGAATCTCTAGCTGTGGATTTTCTAGTTGCGTAACTTAAGGTTGTGAGGTTTCAAGTTGTGGAGTTTCTAGTTGTGGAGTTTCTAGTTGTGGAGTCTCTAGTTGTGTAGTTTCTAGCTGCGGAGTTTCTAGTTGCAGAGTTTCTATTTGTGGAGTTTCTAGCTGCGGAGTTTCTAGTTGCAGTCTCTGGTTGTGGAGTTTCTAGTTGCGGAGTCTCTAGTTGTGGTATTTCTAGTTGTGGGGTTTCTAGTTGTGGAGTTTCCAGTTGTGGAGTTCTTAGTTGTGGACTTTCGATACATGAAATTTCTTGTAGCCGAGTCTCTAGTTGAACAGTCTCTAGTTGTAGAGTTTCTAGTTGTGGAGTTTCTAGTTGTGGAGTTTCAAGTTGTGGAGTTTCTAGTTGTTGAGTTTCTAGTTTGAAGTCTCTAGTTGTAGTCTCTAGTTGTGGAGTCTCTAGTTTAGGAGTTTCTGGTTGTAGAGTTTTTAGTTGTGGAGTGTCTAGTTGTGGAGTTTCCAGTTGTGGAGTTTCCTGTTGTGGAGTTTCGAGTTGTGGAGTTTTGAGTTCTGGAGTTTCTAGTTGTGGAGTTTCTAGTTGCGGAATCTCTAACTGTGGATTTTCTAGTTGCGGAACTTAAGGTTGTGAGGTTTCAAGTTGTGGAGTTTCTAGTTGTGGTGTTTCTAGTTGTGGAGTTTCTAGTTGTGGAGTCTCTAGTTGTAGAGTTTCTAGCTGCAGAGTTTCTAATTGTGGAGTTTCTGTTTGTGGAGTTTCTAGCTGCAAAGTTTCTAATTGTGGAGTTTCTGTTTGTGGAGTTTCTAGCTGCAGAGTTTCTAGTTGCAGAGTCTCTGGCTGTGGAGTTTCTAGTGGCGGAGTCTCTAGTTGTAGAGTTTCTAGTTGTGGAGTTTCTAGTTGTGGAGTTTTTAGTTGTGGGGTTTTTAGTTGTGAAGTTTCTAGATATGGAATTTTTTGTAGTTGCCGAGCCTCTATTTGTGGAGTTTGTTGTTGTGGAGTTTCTAGTTGTGGAGTCTCTAGTTGTAGAGTTACTTGTTGCGGAGTATCTAGTTGTGGAGTTTCCAGTTGTGGAGTTTCTTGTTGTGGAGTTGCGGAGTCTCTGGTTGTGGAGTTTCTAGTTGTTGAGCTTCGAGTTGTGGAGTCTCTAGTTGTGGAGTTTCTAGTTGTGGAGTTTCCAGTTGTGGAGTATCTAGTTGTGGAGTTTACAGTTGTGAAGTATCTAGTTGTGGAGTTTCCAGTTGTGGAGTATCTAGTTGTGGAGTTTTAAGTTGTGGAGTTTCTAGTTGCGCAGTTTCTAGTTGCGGAGTATTTAATAGCGGAGTTTCTACTTG
Organism: Rhipicephalus microplus; assembly: GCF_043290135.1. Classification (NCBI taxonomy): domain Eukaryota; kingdom Metazoa; phylum Arthropoda; class Arachnida; order Ixodida; family Ixodidae; genus Rhipicephalus; species Rhipicephalus microplus. The sequence continues at coordinate 1,564,960 of NW_027464626.1, read as the reverse complement.
TGAAGTTTCAAGTTTCGGAGTCTCAAGTTGTGGAGTTTCCAGTTGTGGAGTTTTTAGTTGTGGAGTTTCTAGTTGTTGATTTTCTAGTTGTGAAGTCTCTAGTTTTGCAGTTTCTAGTTGTGCAGTTTCTAGATATAGAATTTGTAGTTGCCGAGTCTCTATTTGTGGAATTTCTAGTTGCCGAATCTCTAGTTGTGGAGTTTCTAGTTGCAGAGTCTCTAGTTGTGGAATTTCTAGTTGCCGAGTCTCTATTTGTGGAATTTCTAGTTGCCGAGTCTCTATTTGTGGAGTTTGTAGTTGTGGAGTTTCTAGTTGTGGAGATTTAGTTGTTGAGCTTCTAGTTTGAAGTCTCTACTTGTAGATTCTCTCGTTGTGGATTCTCAAGTTTAGGAGTTTCTAGTTGAAGAGTTTTTAGTTGTGGAGTGTCTAGTTGTGGAGTTTCTAGTTGTGGAGTTTCTAGTTTTGGAGTTTCAAGTTGTGGAGTCTCTAGTTGTAGAGTTACTAGTTGCGGAGTATCTAGTTGTGCAGTTTCCAGTTGTGGAGTTTCTAGTTGTGAAGTCTCTAGTTTTGCAGTTTCTAGTTGTGGAGTTTCTAGATATAGAATTGCTAGTTGCCGAGTCTCTATTTGTGGAATTTCTAGTTGCCGAGTATCTAGTTGTGGAGTTTCTAGTTGCAGATTCTCTAGTTGTGGAATTTCTAGTTGCCGAGTCTCTAGTTGTGTTGTTTCTAGCTGCAACGTTTCTAGTTGCGGAGTTTCTATTTGTGGAGTTTCTAGCTGCGGAGTTTCTAGTTGCGGAGTTTCTAGTTGTTGAGTTTCTAGTTGTGGAGTTTCTAGTTGTGGAGTTTCTAGTTGCGGAATCTCTAGCTGGGGATTTTCTAGTTGCGTAACTTAAGGTTGTCAGGTTTCAAGTTGTGGAGTTTCTAGTTGTGGAGTTTCTAGTTGTGGATTTTCTAGTTGTGGAGTCTCAAGTTGTGTAGTTTCTAGCTGTGCAGTTTCTAGTTGCGGAGTTTCTATTTGTGGAGTTTCTAGCTGCGGAGTTTCTAGTTGCAGAGTCTCTGGTTGTGGAGTTTCTAGTTGCGGAGTTTCTAGTTGTTGAGTTTCTAGTTGTGGTGTTTCTAGTTGTGGAGTTTCCAGTTGCGGAATTTCTAGCTGTGGATTTTCTAGTTGCGTAACTTAAGGTTGTGAGGTTTCAAGTTGTGGAGTTTCTAGTTGTGGAGTTTCTAGTTGTGGACTTTCTAGTTGTGGAGTTTGTAGTTGTGGAGTTTCTAGTTGTGGAGTTTCTATTTGTGGAGTCTCTAGTTGCAGAGTTTCTAGTTGTGGAGTTTCTAGTTGGGGAGTTTCTGGTTGTGGAGTTTCTAGTTGTGGATTTTCAAGTTGTGGAGTTTCTAGTTGTGGAGTCTCTGGTTGTGGAGTTTGTAGTTGCGGAGTCTCTAGTTGTGGAGTTTTTAGTTGTGGAGTTTCTAGATATGAAATTTCCAGTTGCCGAGTCTCTATTTGTGGAGTTTCTAGTTGTGGAGTTTCTAGTTGTGGAGTTTCTAGTTGCGGAATCTCTAGCTGTGGATTTTCTAGTTGCGTAACTTAAGGTTGTGAGGTTTCAAGTTGTGGAGTTTCTAGTTGTGGAGTTTCTAGTTGTGGAGTCTCTAGTTGTGTAGTTTCTAGCTGCGGAGTTTCTAGTTGCGGAGTTTCTATTTGTGGAGTTTCTAGCTGCAAAGTTTCTAGTTGCAGAGTCTCTAGTTGTTGGGTTTCTAGTTGTGGAGTTTCTAGTTGTGGAGTTTCAAGTTGTGGAGTTTCTAGTTATTGAGTTTCTAGTTTGAAGTCTCTAGTTGTAGTGTCTAGTTGTGGAGTCTCTAGTTTAGGAGTTTCTGGTTGTAGAGTTTTTAGTTGTGGAGTGTCTGGTTGTGGAGTTTCCAGTTGTGGAGTTTCGAGTTGTGGAGTTTTGAGTTCTGGAGTTTCTAGTTGTGGAGTTTCTAGTTGCGGAATCTCTAGCTGTGGATTTTCTAGTTGCGGAACTTAAGGTTGTGAGGTTTCAAGTTGTGGAGTTTCTAGTTGGGGAGTTTCTAGTTGTGGAGTCTCTAGTTGTGGAGTTTCTAGCTGCGGAGTTTTTAATTGTGGAGTTTCTGTTTGTGGAGTTTCTAGCTGCAGAGTTTCTAGTTGCAGAGTCTCTGGCTGTGGAGTTTCTAGTTGCGGAGTCTCTAGTTGTAGAGTTTCTAGTTGTGGAGTTTCTAGTTGTGGAGTTTTTAGTTGTGGGGTTTTTAGTTGTGAAGTTTCTATATATGGAATTTTTTTCTAGTTGCCGAGTCTCTATTTGTGGAGTTTGTTGTTGTGGAGTTTCTAGTTGTGGAGTTTTTTGTTGTGGAGTCTCTAGTTGCGAAGTTCCTTTTTGTGGAGTTTCTAGTTGTGGAGTTTCTAGTTGTAGAGTTTCTGGTTGTGGAGTTTCTAGTTGTGGAGTTTCAAGTTGTGGAGTTTCTAGTTGTGGAGTTTCTAGTTGCGGAGTTTCTAGTTGTGGAGTTTCAAGTTGTGGAGTTTCAAGTTGCGGAGTCTCAAGCTGTGCAGTTTCTAGTTCTTGAGTTTTTAGTTGTGAAGTTTTTAGTTGTTGATTTTCTAGTTTGAAGTCTCTATTTGTAGATTCTCTAGTTGTGGAGTCTCAAGTTTAGGATTTTGTAGTTGAAGAGTTTTTAGTGGTGGAGTGTCTAGTTGTGGAGTTTCCAGTTGTGAAGTTTCGAGTTTTGGAGGTTCTAGTTGTGGAGTCTCTAGTTGTGTAGTTTCTAGCTGCGGAGTTTCTAGTTGCGGAGTTTTCATTTGTTGAGTTTCTAGTTGTGGAGTCTCAAGTTGTGGAGTTTAAAGTTGTGGAGTTTCAAGTTGTGGAGTTTTTAGCTGTGGGGTTTTTAGTTGTGAAGTTTCCATATATGGAATTTTTTTCTAGTTGCCGAGTCTCTATTTGTGGAGTTTGTTGTTGTGGAGTTTCTAGTTGTGGAGTTTTTTGTTGTGGAGTCTCTAGTTGCGAAGTTTCTTTTTGTGGAGTTTCTAGTTGTGGAGTATCTAGTTGTGGAGTTTCCAGTTGTGGAGTTTCTTGTTGTGGAGTTGCGGAGTCTCTGGTTGTGGAGTGTCTAGTTGTTGAGTTTCGAGTTGTGGAGTCTCTAGTTGTGAAGTTTCTAGTTGTGGAGTTTCCAGTTGTGGAGTATCTAGTTGTGGAGTTTACAGTTGTGAAGTATCTAGTTGTGGAGTTTCCAGTTGTGGAGTATCTAGTTGTGGAGTTTTAAGTTGTGGAGTTTCTAGTTGCGGAGTTTCTAGTTGCGGAGTATTTAATAGCGGAGTTTCTACTTGTGAAGTTTCAAGTTGCGGAGTCTCAAGTTGTGGCGTTTCCAGTTGTGGAGTTTTTAGTTGTGGAGTTTTTAGTTGAGTTTCTAGTTGTGAAGTCTCTAGTTTTGCAGTTTCTAGTTGTGGAGTTTCTAGATATAGAATTTCTAGTTGCCGAGTCTCTATTTGTGGAATTTCTAGTTGCCGAGTCTCTAGTTGTGGAGTTTGTAGTTGTGGAGTTTCAAGTTGTGGAGTTTCTATTTGCAGAGTTTCTAGTTGTGGAGTTTCAAGTTGTGGAGTCTCTAGATGTGGAGTTTCTAGTTGTCGAGTTTCCAGTTGTGGCGTATCTAGTAGTGGAGTTTCCAGTTGTGGAGTTTCTAGTTGTGGAGTTTCTAGTTGCGGAGTCCCTAGTTGTGGAGTTTCTAGTTGCGGAGTTTCTCGTTGTGGAGTTTCAAGTTGTGGAGTTTCAAGTTGCGGAGTCTCAAGCTGTGCAGTTTCTAGTTGTTGAGTTTTTAGTTGTGGAGTTTTTATTTGTTGAGTTTCAAGTTTGAAGTCTCTACTTGTAGATTCTCTAGTTGTGGAGTCTCAAGTTTAGGAGTTTCTAGTTGAAGAGTTTTTAGTTGTGGAGTGTCTAGTTGTGGAGTTTCCAGTTGTGGAGTTTCGAGTTTTGGAGTTTCTAGTTGTGGAGTCTCTAGTTGTGTAGTTTCTAGCTGCGGAGTTTCTAGTTGCGGAGTTTTCATTTGTTGAGTTTCTAGTTGTGGAGTCTCAAGTTGTGGAGTTTAAAGTTGTGGAGTTTCAAGTTGTGGAGTCTCTAGTTGTAGAGTTACTAGTAGCGGAGTATCTAGTTGTGGAGTTTCCAGTTGTGGAGTTTCTTGTTGTGGAGTTGCGGAGTCTCTGGTTGCGGAGTTTTTAGTAGTTGAGTTTCGAGTTGTGGAGTCTCTAGTTGTGGAGTTTCTAGTTGTGAAGTTTCCAGTTGTGGAGTATCTAGTTGTGGAGTTTCCAGTTGTGAAGTATCTAGTTGTGGAGTTTCCAGTTGTGGAGTATCTAGTTGTGGAGTTTTAAGCTGTAAAGTTTCTATTTGCGGAGTTTCTAGTTGCGGAGTATTTAATAGCAGAGTTTCTAGTTGTGAAGTTTCAAGTTGTGTAGTTCCTAGCTGCGCAGTTTCTAGTTGCGGAGTTTCTATCTGTGGAGTTTCTAGCTGCGGAGTTTCTAGTTGCAGAGTCTCTGGTTGTGGAGTTTCTAGTTGCGAAGTTTCTAGTTGTTGAGTTTCTAGTTGTGGAGTTTCTAGTTGCGGAATCTCTAGAAGTGGATTTTCTAGTTGCGTAACTTAAGGTTGTGAGGTTTCAAGTTGTGGAGTTTCTAGTTGGGGAGTTTCTAGTTGTGGAGTTTCTAGTCGTGGAGTTTCTATTTGTGGAGTCTCTAGTTGCAGAGTTTCTAGTTGTGGAGTTTCAAGTTGTGGAGTTTCAAGTTGTGGAGTCTCAAGTTGTGGAGTTTCTAGTTGCGCAGTATCTAGTTGTGGAGTTTCCAGTTGTGGAGTTTCTAGTTGTGGAGTTGCGGAGTCTCTGGTTGTGGAGTTTCTAGTTTTAGAGTTTCGAGTTGTGGAGTCTTTAGTTGTAGTTGTGGAGTTTCTAGTTGTGGAGTTTCCAGTTGTGGAGTATCTAGTTGTGGAGTTTTCAGTTGTGTAGTTTCTAGCTGGGGAGTTTCTAGTTGCGGAGTTTCTATTTGTGGAGTTTCTAGCTGCGGAGTTTCTAGTTGCAGAGTCTCTGGTTGTGGAGTTTCTAGTTGCGGAGTCTCTAGTTGTGGAGTTTTTAGTTGTGGAGTTTCTAGATATGGAATTTCTAGTTGCCGAGTCTCTATTTGTGGAGTTTGTAGTTGTGGAGTTTCTATTTGTGGAGTTTCAAGTTGTGGAGTTTCTAGTTGTGGAGTTTCTAGTTGTGGAGTCTCTAGTTGCGGAGTTTCTAGTTGTGCAGTTTCTAGATATGGAATTTCTAGTTGCTGAGTCTCTATTTGTGGAGTTTGTAGTTGTGGAGTTTGTAGTTGTGGAGTTTGTAATTGTGGAGTCTCTAGTGGCGGAGTTTCTAGTTGTGGAGTTTCTAGTTGTGGAGTCTCTAGTTGCGTAGTTTCTCGTTGTGGAGTTTCTAGTTGTGGAGTTTCTGGTTGTGGAGTTTCTAGTTGTGGATTTTCAAGTTGTGGAGTTTCTTGTGGCAGAGTCTCAAGTTGTCGAGTTTCTAGTTGTGGAGTTTCAAGTTGTGGAGTTTTGAGTTGTGGAGTTTCAAGTTGTGGAGTTTCTAGTTGTGGAGTTTCGAGTTGTGGAGTTTCTAGTTGTGGAGTTTCTAGCTGCGGAGTTTTTAGGTGCAGAGTCTCTACTTTTGGAGTTTCTAGTTGCGAATTCTCTAGTTGAGGAGTCTCTAGTTGTAGAGTTTTTAGTTGTGGAGTTTCTAGTTGTGAAGTTTCAAGTTGTGGAGTTTCTAGTTGCGGCGTCTCAAGTTGCGGAGTCTCAAGTTGTGGAGTTTCCAGTTGCGGAGTTTTTAGTTGTGGAGTTTCTAGTTGTTGAGTTTCAAGTTGTGTAGTTCCTATTTGCGCAGTTCCTAGTTGCGGAGTTTCTATCTGTGGAGTTTCTAGCTGCGGAGTTTCTAGTTGCAGAGTCTCTGGTTGTGGAGTTTCTAGTTGCGGAGTTTCTAGGTGTTGAGTTTCTAGTTGTGGAGTTTCTAGTTGCGGAATCTCTAGCTGTGGATTTTCTAGTTGCGTAACTTAAGGTTGTGAGGTTTCAAGTTGTGGAGTTTCTAGTTGTGGAGTTTCTAGTTGTGGAGTTTCTAGTCGTGGAGTTTCTATTTGTGGAGTCTCTAGTTGCAGAGTTTCTAGTTGTGGAGTTTCAAGTTGTGGAGTTTCTAGTTGTGGAGTTTCAAGTTGTGGAGTTTCAAGTTGTGGAGTCTCAAGTTGTGGAGTTTCTAGTTGCGCAGTATCTAGTTGTGGAGTTTCCAGTTGTGGAGTTTCTAGTTGTGGAGTTGCGGAGTCTCTGGTTGTGGAGTTTCTAGTTTTAGAGTTTCGAGTTGTGGAGTCTTTAGTTGTAGTTGTGGAGTTTCTAGTTGTGGAGTTTCCAGTTGTGGAGTATCTAGTTGTGGAGTTTTCAGTTGTGTAGTTTCTAGCTGGGGAGTTTCTAGTTGCGGAGTTTCTATTTGTGGAGTTTCTAGCTGCGGAGTTTCTAGTTGCAGAGTCTCTGGTTGTGGAGTTTCTAGTTGCGGAGTCTCTAGTTGTGGAGTTTTTAGTTGTGGAGTTTCTAGATATGGAATTTCTAGTTGCCGAGTCTCTATTTGTGGAGTTTGTAGTTGTGGAGTTTCTATTTGTGGAGTTTCAAGTCGTGGAGTTTCTAGTTGTGGAGTTTCTAGTTCCGGAGTTTCTAGTTGTTGAGTTTCTAGTTGTGGAGTTTCTAGTTGTGAAGTTTCTAGTTGCGGAATCTCTAGCTGTGGATTTTCTAGTTGCGTAACTTAAGGTTGTGAGGTTTCAAGTTGTGGAGTTTCTAGTTGTGGAGTTTCTAGTTGTGGAGTCTCTAGTTGTGTAGTTTCTAGCTGCGGAGTTTCTAGTTGCAGAGTTTCTATTTGTGGAGTTTCTAGCTGCGGAGTTTCTAGTTGCAGTCTCTGGTTGTGGAGTTTCTAGTTGCGGAGTCTCTAGTTGTGGTATTTCTAGTTGTGGGGTTTCTAGTTGTGGAGTTTCCAGTTGTGGAGTTCTTAGTTGTGGACTTTCGATACATGAAATTTCTTGTAGCCGAGTCTCTAGTTGAACAGTCTCTAGTTGTAGAGTTTCTAGTTGTGGAGTTTCTAGTTGTGGAGTTTCAAGTTGTGGAGTTTCTAGTTGTTGAGTTTCTAGTTTGAAGTCTCTAGTTGTAGTCTCTAGTTGTGGAGTCTCTAGTTTAGGAGTTTCTGGTTGTAGAGTTTTTAGTTGTGGAGTGTCTAGTTGTGGAGTTTCCAGTTGTGGAGTTTCCTGTTGTGGAGTTTCGAGTTGTGGAGTTTTGAGTTCTGGAGTTTCTAGTTGTGGAGTTTCTAGTTGCGGAATCTCTAACTGTGGATTTTCTAGTTGCGGAACTTAAGGTTGTGAGGTTTCAAGTTGTGGAGTTTCTAGTTGTGGTGTTTCTAGTTGTGGAGTTTCTAGTTGTGGAGTCTCTAGTTGTAGAGTTTCTAGCTGCAGAGTTTCTAATTGTGGAGTTTCTGTTTGTGGAGTTTCTAGCTGCAAAGTTTCTAATTGTGGAGTTTCTGTTTGTGGAGTTTCTAGCTGCAGAGTTTCTAGTTGCAGAGTCTCTGGCTGTGGAGTTTCTAGTGGCGGAGTCTCTAGTTGTAGAGTTTCTAGTTGTGGAGTTTCTAGTTGTGGAGTTTTTAGTTGTGGGGTTTTTAGTTGTGAAGTTTCTAGATATGGAATTTTTTGTAGTTGCCGAGCCTCTATTTGTGGAGTTTGTTGTTGTGGAGTTTCTAGTTGTGGAGTCTCTAGTTGTAGAGTTACTTGTTGCGGAGTATCTAGTTGTGGAGTTTCCAGTTGTGGAGTTTCTTGTTGTGGAGTTGCGGAGTCTCTGGTTGTGGAGTTTCTAGTTGTTGAGCTTCGAGTTGTGGAGTCTCTAGTTGTGGAGTTTCTAGTTGTGGAGTTTCCAGTTGTGGAGTATCTAGTTGTGGAGTTTACAGTTGTGAAGTATCTAGTTGTGGAGTTTCCAGTTGTGGAGTATCTAGTTGTGGAGTTTTAAGTTGTGGAGTTTCTAGTTGCGCAGTTTCTAGTTGCGGAGTATTTAATAGCGGAGTTTCTACTTGTGAAGTTTCAAGTTTCGGAGTCTCAAGTTGTGGAGTTTCCAGTTGTGGAGTTTTTAGTTGTGGAGTTTCTAGTTGTTGATTTTCTAGTTGTGAAGTCTCTAGTTTTGCAGTTTCTAGTTGTGCAGTTTCTAGATATAGAATTTCTAGTTGCCGAGTCTCTATTTGTGGAATTTCTAGTTGCCGAATCTCTAGTTGTGGAGTTTCTAGTTGCAGAGTCTCTAGTTGTGGAATTTCTAGTTGCCGAGTCTCTATTTGTGGAATTTCTAGTTGCCGAGTCTCTATTTGTGGAGTTTGTAGTTGTGGAGTTTCTAGTTGTGGAGATTTAGTTGTTGAGCTTCTAGTTTGAAGTCTCTACTTGTAGATTCTCTCGTTGTGGATTCTCAAGTTTAGGAGTTTCTAGTTGAAGAGTTTTTAGTTGTGGAGTGTCTAGTTGTGGAGTTTCTAGTTGTGGAGTTTCTAGTTTTGGAGTTTCAAGTTGTGGAGTCTCTAGTTGTAGAGTTACTAGTTGCGGAGTATCTAGTTGTGCAGTTTCCAGTTGTGGAGTTTCTAGTTGTGAAGTCTCTAGTTTTGCAGTTTCTAGTTGTGGAGTTTCTAGATATAGAATTGCTAGTTGCCGAGTCTCTATTTGTGGAATTTCTAGTTGCCGAGTATCTAGTTGTGGAGTTTCTAGTTGCAGAGTCTCTAGTTGTGGAATTTCTAGTTGCCGAGTCTCTAGTTGTGTTGTTTCTAGCTGCAACGTTTCTAGTTGCGGAGTTTCTATTTGTGGAGTTTCTAGCTGCGGAGTTTCTAGTTGCGGAGTTTCTAGTTGTTGAGTTTCTAGTTGTGGAGTTTCTAGTTGTGGAGTTTCTAGTTGCGGAATCTCTAGCTGGGGATTTTCTAGTTGCGTAACTTAAGGTTGTCAGGTTTCAAGTTGTGGAGTTTCTAGTTGTGGAGTTTCTAGTTGTGGATTTTCTAGTTGTGGAGTCTCAAGTTGTGTAGTTTCTAGCTGTGCAGTTTCTAGTTGCGGAGTTTCTATTTGTGGAGTTTCTAGCTGCGGAGTTTCTAGTTGCAGAGTCTCTGGTTGTGGAGTTTCTAGTTGCGGAGTTTCTAGTTGTTGAGTTTCTAGTTGTGGTGTTTCTAGTTGTGGAGTTTCTAGTTGCGGAATTTCTAGCTGTGGATTTTCTAGTTGCGTAACTTAAGGTTGTGAGGTTTCAAGTTGTGGAGTTTCTAGTTGTGGAGTTTCTAGTTGTGGACTTTCTAGTTGTGGAGTTTGTAGTTGTGGAGTTTCTAGTTGTGGAGTTTCTATTTGTGGAGTCTCTAGTTGCAGAGTTTCTAGTTGTGGAGTTTCTAGTTGGGGAGTTTCTGGTTGTGGAGTTTCTAGTTGTGGATTTTCAAGTTGTGGAGTTTCTAGTTGTGGAGTCTCTGGTTGTGGAGTTTGTAGTTGCGGAGTCTCTAGTTGTGGAGTTTTTAGTTGTGGAGTTTCTAGATATGAAATTTCCAGTTGCCGAGTCTCTATTTGTGGAGTTTCTAGTTGTGGAGTTTCTAGTTGTGGAGTTTCTAGTTGCGGAATCTCTAGCTGTGGATTTTCTAGTTGCGTAACTTAAGGTTGTGAGGTTTCAAGTTGTGGAGTTTCTAGTTGTGGAGTTTCTAGTTGTGGAGTCTCTAGTTGTGTAGTTTCTAGCTGCGGAGTTTCTAGTTGCGGAGTTTCTATTTGTGGAGTTTCTAGCTGCAAAGTTTCTAGTTGCAGAGTCTCTAGTTGTTGGGTTTCTAGTTGTGGAGTTTCTAGTTGTGGAGTTTCAAGTTGTGGAATTTCTAGTTATTGAGTTTCTAGTTTGAAGTCTCTAGTTGTAGTGTCTAGTTGTGGAGTCTCTAGTTTAGGAGTTTCTGGTTGTAGAGTTTTTAGTTGTGGAGTGTCTGGTTGTGGAGTTTCCAGTTGTGGAGTTTCGAGTTGTGGAGTTTTGAGTTCTGGAGTTTCTAGTTGTGGAGTTTCTAGTTGCGGAATCTCTAGCTGTGGATTTTCTAGTTGCGGAACTTAAGGTTGTGAGGTTTCAAGTTGTGGAGTTTCTAGTTGGGGAGTTTCTAGTTGTGGAGTCTCTAGTTGTGGAGTTTCTAGCTGCGGAGTTTTTAATTGTGGAGTTTCTGTTTGTGGAGTTTCTAGCTGCAGAGTTTCTAGTTGCAGAGTCTCTGGCTGTGGAGTTTCTAGTTGCGGAGTCTCTAGTTGTAGAGTTTCTAGTTGCGGAGTTTCTAGTTGTGGAGTTTTTAGTTGTGGGGTTTTTAGTTGTGAAGTTTCTATATATGGAATTTTTTTCTAGTTGCCGAGTCTCTATTTGTGGAGTTTGTTGTTGTGGAGTTTCTAGTTGTGGAGTTTTTTGTTGTGGAGTCTCTAGTTGCGAAGTTCCTTTTTGTGGAGTTTCTAGTTGTGGAGTTTCTAGTTGTAGAGTTTCTGGTTGTGGAGTTTCTAGTTGTGGAGTTTCAAGTTGTGGAGTTTCTAGTTGTGGAGTTTCTAGTTGCGGAGTTTCTAGTTGTGGAGTTTCAAGTTGTGGAGTTTCAAGTTGCGGAGTCTCAAGCTGTGCAGTTTCTAGTTCTTGAGTTTTTAGTTGTGAAGTTTTTAGTTGTTGATTTTCTAGTTTGAAGTCTCTATTTGTAGATTCTCTAGTTGTGGAGTCTCAAGTTTAGGATTTTGTAGTTGAAGAGTTTTTAGTGGTGGAGTGTCTAGTTGTGGAGTTTCCAGTTGTGAAGTTTCGAGTTTTGGAGGTTCTAGTTGTGTAGTCTCTAGTTGTGTAGTTTCTAGCTGCGGAGTTTCTAGTTGCGGAGTTTTCATTTGTTGAGTTTCTAGTTGTGGAGTCTCAAGTTGTGGAGTTTAAAGTTGTGGAGTTTCAAGTTGTGGAGTTTTTAGCTGTGGGGTTTTTAGTTGTGAAGTTTCCATATATGGAATTTTTTTCTAGTTGCCGAGTCTCTATTTGTGGAGTTTGTTGTTGTGGAGTTTCTAGTTGTGGAGTTTTTTGTTGTGGAGTCTCTAGTTGCGAAGTTTCTTTTTGTGGAGTTTCTAGTTGTGGAGTATCTAGTTGTGGAGTTTCCAGTTGTGGAGTTTCTTGTTGTGGAGTTGCGGAGTCTCTGGTTGTGGAGTGTCTAGTTGTTGAGTTTCGAGTTGTGGAGTCTCTAGTTGTGAAGTTTCTAGTTGTGGAGTTTCCAGTTGTGGAGTATCTAGTTGTGGAGTTTACAGTTGTGAAGTATCTAGTTGTGGAGTTTCCAGTTGTGGAGTATCTAGTTGTGGAGTTTTAAGTTGTGGAGTTTCTAGTTGCGGAGTTTCTAGTTGCGGAGTATTTAATAGCGGAGTTTCTACTTGTGAAGTTTCAAGTTGCGGAGTCTCAAGTTGTGGCGTTTCCAGTTGTGGAGTTTTTAGTTGTGGAGTTTTTAGTTGAGTTTCTAGTTGTGAAGTCTCTAGTTTTGCAGTTTCTAGTTGTGGAGTTTCTAGATATAGAATTTCTAGTTGCCGAGTCTCTATTTGTGGAATTTCTAGTTGCCGAGTCTCTAGTTGTGGAGTTTGTAGTTGTGGAGTTTCAAGTTGTGGAGTTTCTATTTGCAGAGTTTCTAGTTGTGGAGTTTCAAGTTGTGGAGTCTCTAGATGTGGAGTTTCTAGTTGTCGAGTTTCCAGTTGTGGCGTATCTAGTAGTGGAGTTTCCAGTTGTGGAGTTTCTAGTTGTGGAGTTTCTAGTTGCGGAGTCCCTAGTTGTGGAGTTTCTAGTTGCGGAGTTTCTCGTTGTGGAGTTTCAAGTTGTGGAGTTTCAAGTTGCGGAGTCTCAAGCTGTGCAGTTTCTAGTTGTTGAGTTTTTAGTTGTGGAGTTTTTATTTGTTGAGTTTCAAGTTTGAAGTCTCTACTTGTAGATTCTCTAGTTGTGGAGTCTCAAGTTTAGGAGTTTCTAGTTGAAGAGTTTTTAGTTGTGGAGTGTCTAGTTGTGGAGTTTCCAGTTGTGGAGTTTCGAGTTTTGGAGTTTCTAGTTGTGGAGTCTCTAGTTGTGTAGTTTCTAGCTGCGGAGTTTCTAGTTGCGGAGTTTTCATTTGTTGAGTTTCTAGTTGTGGAGTCTCAAGTTTTGGAGTTTAAAGTTGTGGAGTTTCAAGTTGTGGAGTCTCTAGTTGTAGAGTTACTAGTAGCGGAGTATCTAGTTGTGGAGTTTCCAGTTGTGGAGTTTCTTGTTGTGGAGTTGCGGAGTCTCTGGTTGTGGAGTTTCTAGTAGTTGAGTTTCGAGTTGTGGAGTCTCTAGTTGTGGAGTTTCTAGTTGTGAAGTTTCCAGTTGTGGAGTATCTAGTTGTGGAGTTTCCAGTTGTGAAGTATCTAGTTGTGGAGTTTCCAGTTGTGGAGTATCTAGTTGTGGAGTTTTAAGCTGTAAAGTTTCTATTTGCGGAGTTTCTAGTTGCGGAGTATTTAATAGCAGAGTTTCTAGTTGTGAAGTTTCAAGTTGTGTAGTTCCTAGCTGCGCAGTTTCTAGTTGCGGAGTTTCTATCTGTGGAGTTTCTAGCTGCGGAGTTTCTAGTTGCAGAGTCTCTGGTTGTGGAGTTTCTAGTTGCGGAGTTTCTAGTTGTTGAGTTTCTAGTTGTGGAGTTTCTAGTTGCGGAATCTCTAGCTGTGGATTTTCTAGTTGCGTAACTTAAGGTTGTGAGGTTTCAAGTTGTGGAGTTTCTAGTTGTGGAGTTTCTAGTTGTGGAGTTTCTAGTCGTGGAGTTTCTATTTGTGGAGTCTCTAGTTGCAGAGTTTCTAGTTGTGGAGTTTCAAGTTGTGGAGTTTCAAGTTGTGGAGTCTCAAGTTGTGGAGTTTCTAGTTGCGCAGTATCTAGTTGTGGAGTTTCCAGTTGTGGAGTTTCTAGTTGTGGAGTTGCGGAGTCTCTGGTTGTGGAGTTTCTAGTTTTAGAGTTTCGAGTTGTGGAGTCTTTAGTTGTAGTTGTGGAGTTTCTAGTTGTGGAGTTTCCAGTTGTGGAGTATCTAGTTGTGGAGTTTTCAGTTGTGTAGTTTCTAGCTGGGGAGTTTCTAGTTGCGGAGTTTCTATTTGTGGAGTTTCTAGCTGCGGAGTTTCTAGTTGCAGAGTCTCTGGTTGTGGAGTTTCTAGTTGCGGAGTCTCTAGTTGTGGAGTTTTTAGTTGTGGAGTTTCTAGATATGGAATTTCTAGTTGCCGAGTCTCTATTTGTGGAGTTTGTAGTTGTGGAGTTTCTATTTGTGGAGTTTCAAGTTGTGGAGTTTCTAGTTGTGGAGTTTCTAGTTGTGGAGTCTCTAGTTGCGGAGTTTCTAGTTGTGCAGTTTCTAGATATGGAATTTCTAGTTGCTGAGTCTCTATTTGTGGAGTTTGTAGTTGTGGAGTTTGTAGTTGTGGAGTTTGTAATTGTGGAGTCTCTAGTGGCGGAGTTTCTAGTTGTGGAGTTTCTAGTTGTGGAGTCTCTAGTTGCGTAGTTTCTCGTTGTGGAGTTTCTAGTTGTGGAGTTTCTGGTTGTGGAGTTTCTAGTTGTGGATTTTCAAGTTGTGGAGTTTCTTGTGGCAGAGTCTCAAGTTGTCGAGTTTCTAGTTGTGGAGTTTCAAGTTGTGGAGTTTTGAGTTGTGGAGTTTCAAGTTGTGGAGTTTCTAGTTGTGGAGTTTCGAGTTGTGGAGTTTCTAGTTGTGGAGTTTCTAGCTGCGGAGTTTTTAGGTGCAGAGTCTCTACTTTTGGAGTTTCTAGTTGCGAATTCTCTAGTTGAGGAGTCTCTAGTTGTAGAGTTTTTAGTTGTGGAGTTTCTAGTTGTGAAGTTTCAAGTTGTGGAGTTTCTAGTTGCGGCGTCTCAAGTTGTGGAGTCTCAAGTTGTGGAGTTTCCAGTTGTGGAGTTTTTAGTTGTGGACTTTCTAGACATGAAATATCTTGTAGCCGAGTCTCTATTTGTGGAGTTTGTAGTTGTGGAGTTTCTAGTTGTAGAGTTTCTATTTGTGGAGTCTCTAGTTGCAGAGTTTCTAGTTGTGGAGTTTCTAGTTGCGGAGTTTATGGTTGTGGAGTTTCTGGTTTTGGAGTTTCTAGTTGTGGAGTTTCATGTTGTGGAGTTTCTAGTTGTGGAGTCTCAAGTTGTGGAGTTTAAAGTTGTCGAGTTTCAAGTTGTGGAGTCTCTAGTTGTGGAGTTTCTAGTTGCGGAGTATCTAGTTGTGGAGTTTCCAGTTGTGGAGTTTCTAGTTGTGAAGTCTCTAGTTTTGCAGTTTCTAGTTGTGGAGTTTTTAGTTGTGGAGTTTCTAGATATAGAATTTCCAGTTGCCGAGTCTCTATTTGTGGAGTTTGTAGTTGTGGAGTTTCTAGTTGTGGAGTTTCTAGTTGTGGAGTCTCTAGTTGCGAAGTTTCTAGTTGTGGAGTTTCTAGTTGTGGAGTTTCTAGTTGTGAAGTTTCTGGTTGTGGAGTTTCTAGTTCTGGAGTTTCAAGTTGTGGAGTTTCTAGTTGTGGAGTCTCTGGGGTGCGATTTTCTAGTTGGGTAGTTTCTAGTTGTGGAGGTTCTAGTTGTGGAATTTCTAGTTGTGGAGTCTCAAGTTGTGCAGTTTAAGCTTGTGGAGTTTCAAGTTGTGGAGTTTCTAGTTGTGGTTTTTCTAGTTGTGGAGTATCTAGATTGGATTTTCCAGTTGTAGAGTTTCTAGTTGTGGAGTTGCGGAGTCTCAAGTTGTGGAGTTTCTAGTTGCAGAGTCTCTAATTGTGGAGTTTCAAGTTGTGGAGTCTCTAGATGTGGAGTTTCTAGTTGTCGAGTGTCCAGTTGTGGAGTATCTAGTAGTGGAGTTTCCAGTTGTGGAGTTTCTAGTTGCGGAGTTTCTAGTTGCGGAGTCCCTAGTTGTGGAGTTTCTAGTTGCGTAGTTTCTAGTTGTGGAGTTTCAAGTTGCGGAGTCTCGAGCTCTGGCGTTTCTAGTTGTTGAGTTTTTAGTTGTGGAGTTTCTAGTGGTTGAGTTTCTAGTTTGAAGTCTCTAGTTGTAGATTCTCTAGTTGTGGAGTCTCTAGTTTAGGAGTTTCTAGTTGAAGACTGTCTAGTTGTGGAGTTTCCAGTTGTGGTGTTTCGAGTTGTGAAAGTTCGAGTTTTGGAGTTTCTAGTTGGAGTTTTGAGTTGTGGAGTTTCAAGTTGTGGAGTTTCTAGTTGTAGAGTTTCTAGTTGTGGAGTGTTTAATTCTGAAGTTTCTAGCTTCAGAGTTTCTAGTTGCGGAGTTTCAAGTTGCGGAGTCTCGAGCTCTGGCGTTTCTAGTTGTTGAGTTTTTAGTTGTGGAGTTTCTAGTGGTTGAGTTTCTAGTTTGAAGTCTCTAGTTGTAGATTCTCTAGTTGTGGAGTCTCTAGTTTAGGAGTTTCTAGTTGAAGACTGTCTAGTTGTGGAGTTTCCAGTTGTGGTGCTTCGAGTTGTGAAAGTTCGAGTTTTGGAGTTTCTAGTTGGAGTTTTGAGTTCCGGAGTTTCTAGTTGTTGAGTTTCTAGTTGTGGAGTTTCTAGTTGTGAAGTTTCTAGTTGCGGAATCTCTAGCTGTGGATTTTCTAGTTGCGTAACTTAAGGTTGTGAGGTTTCAAGTTGTGGAGTTTCTAGTTGTGGAGTTTCTAGTTGTGGAGTCTCTAGTTGTGTAGTTTCTAGCTGCGGAGTTTCTAGTTGCGGAGTTTCTATTTGTGGAGTTTCTAGCTGCGGAGTTTCTAGTTGCAGTCTCTGGTTGTGGAGTTTCTAGTTGCGGAGTCTCTAGTTGTGGTATTTCTAGTTGTGGGGTTTCTAGTTGTGGAGTTTCCAGTTGTGGAGTTCTTAGTTGTGGACTTTCGATACATGAAATTTCTTGTAGCCGAGTCTCTAGTTGAACAGTCTCTAGTTGTAGAGTTTCTAGTTGTGGAGTTTCTAGTTGTGGAGTTTCAAGTTGTGGAGTTTCTAGTTGTTGAGTTTCTAGTTTGAAGTCTCTAGTTGTAGTCTCTAGTTGTGGAGTCTCTAGTTTAGGAGTTTCTGGTTGTAGAGTTTTTAGTTGTGGAGTGTCTAGTTGTGGAGTTTCCAGTTGTGGAGTTTCCAGTTGTGGAGTTTCGAGTTGTGGAGTTTTGAGTTCTGGAGTTTCTAGTTGTGGAGTTTCTAGTTGCGGAATCTCTAACTGTGGATTTTCTAGTTGCGGAACTTAAGGTTGTGAGGTTTCAAGTTGTGGAGTTTCTAGTTGTGGTGTTTCTAGTTGTGGAGTTTCTAGTTGTGGAGTCTCTAGTTGTAGAGTTTCTAGCTGCAGAGTTTCTAATTGTGGAGTTTCTGTTTGTGGAGTTTCTAGCTGCAAAGTTTCTAATTGTGGAGTTTCTGTTTGTGGAGTTTCTAGCTGCAGAGTTTCTAGTTGCAGAGTCTCTGGCTGTGGAGTTTCTAGTGGCGGAGTCTCTAGTTGTAGAGTTTCTAGTTGTGGAGTTTCTAGTTGTGGAGTTTTTAGTTGTGGGTTTTTAGTTGTGAAGTTTCTAGATATGGAATTTTTTGTAGTTGCCGAGCCTCTATTTGTGGAGTTTGTTGTTGTGGAGTTTCTAGTTGTGGAGTCTCTAGTTGTAGAGTTACTTGTTGCGGAGTATCTAGTTGTGGAGTTTCCAGTTGTGGAGTTTCTTGTTGTGGAGTTGCGGAGTCTCTGGTTGTGGAGTTTCTAGTTGTTGAGCTTCGAGTTGTGGAGTCTCTAGTTGTGGAGTTTCTAGTTGTGGAGTTTCCAGTTGTGGAGTATCTAGTTGTGGAGTTTACAGTTGTGAAGTATCTAGTTGTGGAGTTTCCAGTTGTGGAGTATCTAGTTGTGGAGTTTTAAGTTGTGGAGTTTCTAGTTGCGCAGTTTCTAGTTGCGGAGCATTTAATAGCGGAGTTTCTACTTGTGAAGTTTCAAGTTTCGGAGTCTCAAGTTGTGGAGTTTCCAGTTGTGGAGTTTTTAGTTGTGGAGTTTCTAGTTGTTGATTTTCTAGTTGTGAAGTCTCTAGTTTTGCAGTTTCTAGTTGTGGAGTTTCTAGATATAGAATTTCTAGTTGCCGAGTCTCTATTTGTGGAATTTCTAGTTGCCGAATCTTTAGTTGTGGAGTTTCTAGTTGCAGAGTCTCTAGTTGTGGAATTTCTAGTTGCCGAGTCTCTATTTGTGGAATTTCTAGTTGCCGAGTCTCTATTTGTGGAGTTTGTAGTTGTGGAGTTTCTAGTTGTGGAGATTTAGTTGTTGAGCTTCTAGTTTGAAGTCTCTACTTGTAGATTCTCTCGTTGTGGATTCTCAAGTTTAGGAGTTTCTAGTTGAAGAGTTTTTAGTTGTGGAGTGTCTAGTTGTGGAGTTTCTAGTTGTGGAGTTTCTAGTTTTGGAGTTTCAAGTTGTGGAGTCTCTAGTTGTAGAGTTACTAGTTGCGGAGTATCTAGTTGTGCAGTTTCCAGTTGTGGAGTTTCTAGTTGTGAAGTCTCTAGTTTTGCAGTTTCTAGTTGTGGAGTTTCTAGATATAGAATTGCTAGTTGCCGAGTCTCTATTTGTGGAAATTCTAGTTGCCGAGTATCTAGTTGTGAAGTTTCTAGTTGCAGAGTCTCTAGTTGTGGAATTTCTAGTTGCCGAGTCTCTAGTTGTGTTGTTTCTAGCTGCAACGTTTCTAGTTGCAGAGTTTCTATTTGTGGAGTTTCTAGCTGCGGAGTTTCTAGTTGCGGAGTTTCTAGTTGTTGAGTTTCTAGTTGTGGAGTTTCTAGTTGTGGAGTTTCTAGTTGCGGAATCTCTAGCTGGGGATTTTCTAGTTGCGTAACTTAAGGTTGTCAGGTTTCAAGTTGTGGAGTTTCTAGTTGTGGAGTTTCTAGTTGTGGATTTTCTAGTTGTGGAGTCTCAAGTTGTGTAGTTTCTAGCTGCGGAGTTTCTAGTTGCGGAGTTTCTATTTGTGGAGTTTCTAGCTGCGGAGTTTCTAGTTGCAGAGTCTCTGGTTGTGGAGTTTCTAGTTGCGGAGTTTCTAGTTGTTGAGTTTCTAGTTGTGGTGTTTCTAGTTGCGGAGTTTCTAGTTGCGGAATTTCTAGCTGTGGATTTTCTAGTTGCGTAACTTAAGGTTGTGAGGTTTCAAGTTGTGGAGTTTCTAGTTGTGGAGTTTCTAGTTGTGGACTTTCTAGTTGTGGAGTTTGTAGTTGTGGAGTTTCTAGTTGTGGAGTTTCTATTTGTGGAGTCTCTAGTTGCAGAGTTTCTAGTTGTGGAGTTTCTAGTTGGGGAGTTTCTGGTTGTGGAGTTTCTAGTTGTGGAGTTTCAAGTTGTGGAGTTTCTAGTTGTGGAGTCTCTGGTTGTGGAGTTTGTAGTTGCGGAGTCTCTAGTTGTGGAGTTTTTAGTTGTGGAGTTTCTAGATATGAAATTTCCAGTTGCCGAGTCTCTATTTGTGGAGTTTCTAGTTGTGGAGTTTCTAGTTGTGGAGTTTCTAGTTGCGGAATCTCTAGCTGTGGATTTTCTAGTTGCGTAACTTAAGGTTGTGAGGTTTCAAGTTGTGGAGTTTCTAGTTGTGGAGTTTCTAGTTGTGGAGTCTCTAGTTGTGTAGTTTCTAGCTGCGGAGTTTCTAGTTGCGGAGTTTCTATTTGTTGAGTTTCTAGCTGCGGAGTTTCTAGTTGCAGAGTCTCTAGTTGTTGGGTTTCTAGTTGTGGAGTTTCTAGTTGTGGAGTTTCAAGTTGTGGAGTTTCTAGTTATTGAGTTTCTAGTTTGAAGTCTCTAGTTGTAGTGTCTAGTTGTGGAGTCTCTAGTTTAGGAGTTTCTGGTTGTAGAGTTTTTAGTTGTGGAGTGTCTGGTTGTGGAGTTTCCAGTTGTGGAGTTTCGAGTTGTGGAGTTTTGAGTTCTGGAGTTTCTAGTTGTGGAGTTTCTAGTTGCGGAATCTCTAGCTGTGGATTTTCTAGTTGCGGAACTTAAGGTTGTGAGGTTTCAAGTTGTGGAGTTTCTAGTTGGGGAGTTTCTAGTTGTGGAGTCTCTAGTTGTGGAGTTTCTAGCTGCGGAGTTTTTAATTGTGGAGTTTCTGTTTGTGGAGTTTCTAGCTGCAGAGTTTCTAGTTGCAGAGTCTCTGGCTGTGGAGTTTCTAGTTGCGGAGTCTCTAGTTGTAGAGTTTCTAGTTGTGGAGTTTCTAGTTGTGGAGTTTTTAGTTGTGGGGTTTTTAGTTGTGAAGTTTCTATATATGGAATTTTTTTCTAGTTGCCGAGTCTCTATTTGTGGAGTTTGTTGTTGTGGAGTTTCTAGTTCTGGAGTTTTTTGTTGTGGAGTCTCTAGTTGCGAAGTTCCTTTTTGTGGAGTTTCTAGTTGTGGAGTTTCTAGTTGTAGAGTTTCTGGTTGTGGAGTTTCTAG
The DNA here is from genome assembly GCF_043290135.1 of Rhipicephalus microplus. Classification (NCBI taxonomy): domain Eukaryota; kingdom Metazoa; phylum Arthropoda; class Arachnida; order Ixodida; family Ixodidae; genus Rhipicephalus; species Rhipicephalus microplus. Next base: position 1,545,637 of record NW_027464626.1, on the reverse strand, counting down.
TTGTGGAGTTTCAAGTTGTGGAGTTTCTAGTTGTGGAGTTTCTAGTTGCGGAGTTTCTAGTGGAGTTTCAAGTTGTGGAGTTTCAAGTTGCGGAGTCTCAAGCTGTGCAGTTTCTAGTTCTTGAGTTTTTAGTTGTGAAGTTTTTAGTTGTTGATTTTCTAGTTTGAAGTCTCTATTTGTAGATTCTCCAGTTGTGGAGTCTCAAGTTTAGGATTTTGTAGTTGAAGAGTTTTTAGTTGTGGAGTGTCTAGTTGTGGAGTTTCCAGTTGTGAAGTTTCGAGTTTTGGAGGTTCTAGTTGTGGAGTCTCTAGTTGTGTAGTTTCTAGCTGCGGAGTTTCTAGTTGCGGAGTTTTCATTTGTTGAGTTTCTAGTTGTGGAGTCTCAAGTTGTGGAGTTTAAAGTTGTGGAGTTTCAAGATGTGGAGTTTTTAGCTGTGGGGTTTTTAGTTGTGAAGTTTCCATATATGGAATTTTTTTCTAGTTGCCGAGTCTCTATTTGTGGAGTTTGTTGTTGTGGAGTTTCTAGTTGTGGAGTTTTTTGTTGTGGAGTCTCTAGTTGCGAAGTTTCTTTTTGTGGAGTTTCTAGTTGTGGAGTATCTAGTTGTGGAGTTTCCAGTTGTGGAGTTTCTTGTTGTGGAGTTGCGGAGTCTCTGGTTGTGGAGTGTCTAGTTGTTGAGTTTCGAGTTGTGGAGTCTCTAGTTGTGAAGTTTCTAGTTGTGGAGTTTCCAGTTGTGGAGTATCTAGTTGTGGAGTTTACAGTTGTGAAGTATCTAGTTGTGGAGTTTCCAGTTGTGGAGTATCTAGTTGTGGAGTTTTAAGTTGTGGAGTTTCTAGTTGCGGAGTTTCTAGTTGCGGAGTATTTAATAGCGGAGTTTCTACTTGTGAAGTTTCAAGTTGCGGAGTCTCAAGTTGTGGCGTTTCCAGTTGTGGAGTTTTTAGTTGTGGAGTTTTTAGTTGAGTTTCTAGTTGTGAAGTCTCTAGTTTTGCAGTTTCTAGTTGTGGAGTTTCTAGATATAGAATTTCTAGTTGCCGAGTCTCTATTTGTGGAATTTCTAGTTGCCGAGTCTCTAGTTGTGGAGTTTGTAGTTGTGGAGTTTCAAGTTGTGGAGTTTCTATTTGCAGAGTTTCTAGTTGTGGAGTTTCAAGTTGTGGAGTCTCTAGATGTGGAGTTTCTAGTTGTCGAGTTTCCAGTTGTGGCGTATCTAGTAGTGGAGTTTCCAGTTGTGGAGTTTCTAGTTGTGGAGTTTCTAGTTGCGGAGTCCCTAGTTGTGGAGTTTCTAGTTGCGGAGTTTCTCGTTGTGGAGTTTCAAGTTGTGGAGTTTCAAGTTGCGGAGTCTCAAGCTGTGCAGTTTCTAGTTGTTGAGTTTTTAGTTGTGGAGTTTTTATTTGTTGAGTTTCAAGTTTGAAGTCTCTACTTGTAGATTCTCTAGTTGTGGAGTCTCAAGTTTAGGAGTTTCTAGTTGAAGAGTTTTTAGTTGTGGAGTGTCTAGTTGTGGAGTTTCCAGTTGTGGAGTTTCGAGTTTTGGAGTTTCTAGTTGTGGAGTCTCTAGTTGTGTAGTTTCTAGCTGCGGAGTTTCTAGTTGCGGAGTTTTCATTTGTTGAGTTTCTAGTTGTGGAGTCTCAAGTTGTGGAGTTTAAAGTTGTGGAGTTTCAAGTTGTGGAGTCTCTAGTTGTAGAGTTACTAGTAGCGGAGTATCTAGTTGTAGAGTTTCCAGTTGTGGAGTTTCTTGTTGTGGAGTTGCGGAGTCTCTGGTTGCGGAGTTTTTAGTAGTTGAGTTTCGAGTTGTGGAGTCTCTAGTTGTGGAGTTTCTAGTTGTGAAGTTTCCAGTTGTGGAGTATCTAGTTGTGGAGTTTCCAGTTGTGAAGTATCTAGTTGTGGAGTTTCCAGTTGTGGAGTATCTAGTTGTGGAGTTTTAAGCTGTAAAGTTTCTATTTGCGGAGTTTCTAGTTGCGGAGTATTTAATAGCAGAGTTTCTAGTTGTGAAGTTTCAAGTTGTGTAGTTCCTAGCTGCGCAGTTTCTAGTTGCGGAGTTTCTATCTGTGGAGTTTCTAGCTGCGGAGTTTCTAGTTGCAGAGTCTCTGGTTGTGGAGTTTCTAGTTGCGAAGTTTCTAGTTGTTGAGTTTCTAGTTGTGGAGTTTCTAGTTGCGGAATCTCTAGCTGTGGATTTTCTAGTTGCGTAACTTAAGGTTGTGAGGTTTCAAGTTGTGGAGTTTCTAGTTGGGGAGTTTCTAGTTGTGGAGTTTCTAGTCGTGGAGTTTCTATTTGTGGAGTCTCTAGTTGCAGAGTTTCTAGTTGTGGAGTTTCAAGTTGTGGAGTTTCAAGTTGTGGAGTCTCAAGTTGTGGAGTTTCTAGTTGCGCAGTATCTAGTTGTGGAGTTTCCAGTTGTGGAGTTTCTAGTTGTGGAGTTGCGGAGTCTCTGGTTGTGGAGTTTCTAGTTTTAGAGTTTCGAGTTGTGGAGTCTTTAGTTGTAGTTGTGGAGTTTCTAGTTGTGGAGTTTCCAGTTGTGGAGTATCTAGTTGTGGAGTTTTCAGTTGTGTAGTTTCTAGCTGGGGAGTTTCTAGTTGCGGAGTTTCTATTTGTGGAGTTTCTAGCTGCGGAGTTTCTAGTTGCAGAGTCTCTGGTTGTGGAGTTTCTAGTTGCGGAGTCTCTAGTTGTGGAGTTTTTAGTTGTGGAGTTTCTAGATATGGAATTTCTAGTTGCCGAGTCTCTATTTGTGGAGTTTGTAGTTGTGGAGTTTCTATTTGTGGAGTTTCAAGTTGTGGAGTTTCTAGTTGTGGAGTTTCTAGTTGTGGAGTCTCTAGTTGCGGAGTTTCTAGTTGTGCAGTTTCTAGATATGGAATTTCTAGTTGCTGAGTCTCTATTTGTGGAGTTTGTAGTTGTGGAGTTTGTAGTTGTGGAGTTTGTAATTGTGGAGTCTCTAGTGGCGGAGTTTCTAGTTGTGGAGTTTCTAGTTGTGGAGTCTCTAGTTGCGTAGTTTCTCGTTGTGGAGTTTCTAGTTGTGGAGTTTCTGGTTGTGGAGTTTCTAGTTGTGGATTTTCAAGTTGTGGAGTTTCTTGTGGCAGAGTCTCAAGTTGTCGAGTTTCTAGTTGTGGAGTTTCAAGTTGTGGAGTTTTGAGTTGTGGAGTTTCAAGTTGTGGAGTTTCTAGTTGTGGAGTTTCGAGTTGTGGAGTTTCTAGTTGTGGAGTTTCTAGCTGCGGAGTTTTTAGGTGCAGAGTCTCTACTTTTGGAGTTTCTAGTTGCGAATTCTCTAGTTGAGGAGTCTCTAGTTGTAGAGTTTTTAGTTGTGGAGTTTCTAGTTGTGAAGTTTCAAGTTGTGGAGTTTCTAGTTGCGGCGTCTCAAGTTGCGGAGTCTCAAGTTGTGGAGTTTCCAGTTGCGGAGTTTTTAGTTGTGGAGTTTCTAGTTGTTGAGTTTCAAGTTGTGTAGTTCCTATTTGCGCAGTTCCTAGTAGCGGAGTTTCTATCTGTGGAGTTTCTAGCTGCGGAGTTTCTAGTTGCAGAGTCTCTGGTTGTGGAGTTTCTAGTTGCGGAGTTTCTAGGTGTTGAGTTTCTAGTTGTGGAGTTTCTAGTTGCGGAATCTCTAGCTGTGGATTTTCTAGTTGCGTAACTTAAGGTTGTGAGGTTTCAAGTTGTGGAGTTTCTAGTTGTGGAGTTTCTAGTTGTGGAGTTTCTAGTCGTGGAGTTTCTATTTGTGGAGTCTCTAGTTGCAGAGTTTCTAGTTGTGGAGTTTCAAGTTGTGGAGTTTCTAGTTGTGGAGTTTCAAGTTGTGGAGTTTCAAGTTGTGGAGTCTCAAGTTGTGGAGTTTCTAGTTGCGCAGTATCTAGTTGTGGAGTTTCCAGTTGTGGAGTTTCTAGTTGTGGAGTTGCGGAGTCTCTGGTTGTGGAGTTTCTAGTTTTAGAGTTTCGAGTTGTGGAGTCTTTAGTTGTAGTTGTGGAGTTTCTAGTTGTGGAGTTTCCAGTTGTGGAGTATCTAGTTGTGGAGTTTTCAGTTGTGTAGTTTCTAGCTGGGGAGTTTCTAGTTGCGGAGTTTCTATTTGTGGAGTTTCTAGCTGCGGAGTTTCTAGTTGCAGAGTCTCTGGTTGTGGAGTTTCTAGTTGCGGAGTCTCTAGTTGTGGAGTTTTTAGTTGTGGAGTTTCTAGATATGGAATTTCTAGTTGCCGAGTCTCTATTTGTGGAGTTTGTAGTTGTGGAGTTTCTATTTGTGGAGTTTCAAGTCGTGGAGTTTCTAGTTGTGGAGTTTCTAGTTCCGGAGTTTCTAGTTGTTGAGTTTCTAGTTGTGGAGTTTCTAGTTGTGAAGTTTCTAGTTGCGGAATCTCTAGCTGTGGATTTTCTAGTTGCGTAACTTAAGGTTGTGAGGTTTCAAGTTGTGGAGTTTCTAGTTGTGGAGTTTCTAGTTGTGGAGTCTCTAGTTGTGTAGTTTCTAGCTGCGGAGTTTCTAGTTGCAGAGTTTCTATTTGTGGAGTTTCTAGCTGCGGAGTTTCTAGTTGCAGTCTCTGGTTGTGGAGTTTCTAGTTGCGGAGTCTCTAGTTGTGGTATTTCTAGTTGTGGGGTTTCTAGTTGTGGAGTTTCCAGTTGTGGAGTTCTTAGTTGTGGACTTTCGATACATGAAATTTCTTGTAGCCGAGTCTCTAGTTGAACAGTCTCTAGTTGTAGAGTTTCTAGTTGTGGAGTTTCTAGTTGTGGAGTTTCAAGTTGTGGAGTTTCTAGTTGTTGAGTTTCTAGTTTGAAGTCTCTAGTTGTAGTCTCTAGTTGTGGAGTCTCTAGTTTAGGAGTTTCTGGTTGTAGAGTTTTTAGTTGTGGAGTGTCTAGTTGTGGAGTTTCCAGTTGTGGAGTTTCCTGTTGTGGAGTTTCGAGTTGTGGAGTTTTGAGTTCTGGAGTTTCTAGTTGTGGAGTTTCTAGTTGCGGAATCTCTAACTGTGGATTTTCTAGTTGCGGAACTTAAGGTTGTGAGGTTTCAAGTTGTGGAGTTTCTAGTTGTGGTGTTTCTAGTTGTGGAGTTTCTAGTTGTGGAGTCTCTAGTTGTAGAGTTTCTAGCTGCAGAGTTTCTAATTGTGGAGTTTCTGTTTGTGGAGTTTCTAGCTGCAAAGTTTCTAATTGTGGAGTTTCTGTTTGTGGAGTTTCTAGCTGCAGAGTTTCTAGTTGCAGAGTCTCTGGCTGTGGAGTTTCTAGTGGCGGAGTCTCTAGTTGTAGAGTTTCTAGTTGTGGAGTTTCTAGTTGTGGAGTTTTTAGTTGTGGGGTTTTTAGTTGTGAAGTTTCTAGATATGGAATTTTTTGTAGTTGCCGAGCCTCTATTTGTGGAGTTTGTTGTTGTGGAGTTTCTAGTTGTGGAGTCTCTAGTTGTAGAGTTACTTGTTGCGGAGTATCTAGTTGTGGAGTTTCCAGTTGTGGAGTTTCTTGTTGTGGAGTTGCGGAGTCTCTGGTTGTGGAGTTTCTAGTTGTTGAGCTTCGAGTTGTGGAGTCTCTAGTTGTGGAGTTTCTAGTTGTGGAGTTTCCAGTTGTGGAGTATCTAGTTGTGGAGTTTACAGTTGTGAAGTATCTAGTTGTGGAGTTTCCAGTTGTGGAGTATCTAGTTGTGGAGTTTTAAGTTGTGGAGTTTCTAGTTGCGCAGTTTCTAGTTGCGGAGTATTTAATAGCGGAGTTTCTACTTGTGAAGTTTCAAGTTTCGGAGTCTCAAGTTGTGGAGTTTCCAGTTGTGGAGTTTTTAGTTGTGGAGTTTCTAGTTGTTGATTTTCTAGTTGTGAAGTCTCTAGTTTTGCAGTTTCTAGTTGTGCAGTTTCTAGATATAGAATTTCTAGTTGCCGAGTCTCTATTTGTGGAATTTCTAGTTGCCGAATCTCTAGTTGTGGAGTTTCTAGTTGCAGAGTCTCTAGTTGTGGAATTTCTAGTTGCCGAGTCTCTATTTGTGGAATTTCTAGTTGCCGAGTCTCTATTTGTGGAGTTTGTAGTTGTGGAGTTTCTAGTTGTGGAGATTTAGTTGTTGAGCTTCTAGTTTGAAGTCTCTACTTGTAGATTCTCTCGTTGTGGATTCTCAAGTTTAGGAGTTTCTAGTTGAAGAGTTTTTAGTTGTGGAGTGTCTAGTTGTGGAGTTTCTAGTTGTGGAGTTTCTAGTTTTGGAGTTTCAAGTTGTGGAGTCTCTAGTTGTAGAGTTACTAGTTGCGGAGTATCTAGTTGTGCAGTTTCCAGTTGTGGAGTTTCTAGTTGTGAAGTCTCTAGTTTTGCAGTTTCTAGTTGTGGAGTTTCTAGATATAGAATTGCTAGTTGCCGAGTCTCTATTTGTGGAATTTCTAGTTGCCGAGTATCTAGTTGTGGAGTTTCTAGTTGCAGAGTCTCTAGTTGTGGAATTTCTAGTTGCCGAGTCTCTAGTTGTGTTGTTTCTAGCTGCAACGTTTCTAGTTGCGGAGTTTCTATTTGTGGAGTTTCTAGCTGCGGAGTTTCTAGTTGCGGAGTTTCTAGTTGTTGAGTTTCTAGTTGTGGAGTTTCTAGTTGTGGAGTTTCTAGTTGCGGAATCTCTAGCTGGGGATTTTCTAGTTGCGTAACTTAAGGTTGTCAGGTTTCAAGTTGTGGAGTTTCTAGTTGTGGAGTTTCTAGTTGTGGATTTTCTAGTTGTGGAGTCTCAAGTTGTGTAGTTTCTAGCTGTGCAGTTTCTAGTTGCGGAGTTTCTATTTGTGGAGTTTCTAGCTGCGGAGTTTCTAGTTGCAGAGTCTCTGGTTGTGGAGTTTCTAGTTGCGGAGTTTCTAGTTGTTGAGTTTCTAGTTGTGGTGTTTCTAGTTGTGGAGTTTCTAGTTGCGGAATTTCTAGCTGTGGATTTTCTAGTTGCGTAACTTAAGGTTGTGAGGTTTCAAGTTGTGGAGTTTCTAGTTGTGGAGTTTCTAGTTGTGGACTTTCTAGTTGTGGAGTTTGTAGTTGTGGAGTTTCTAGTTGTGGAGTTTCTATTTGTGGAGTCTCTAGTTGCAGAGTTTCTAGTTGTGGAGTTTCTAGTTGGGGAGTTTCTGGTTGTGGAGTTTCTAGTTGTGGATTTTCAAGTTGTGGAGTTTCTAGTTGTGGAGTCTCTGGTTGTGGAGTTTGTAGTTGCGGAGTCTCTAGTTGTGGAGTTTTTAGTTGTGGAGTTTCTAGATATGAAATTTCCAGTTGCCGAGTCTCTATTTGTGGAGTTTCTAGTTGTGGAGTTTCTAGTTGTGGAGTTTCTAGTTGCGGAATCTCTAGCTGTGGATTTTCTAGTTGCGTAACTTAAGGTTGTGAGGTTTCAAGTTGTGGAGTTTCTAGTTGTGGAGTTTCTAGTTGTGGAGTCTCTAGTTGTGTAGTTTCTAGCTGCGGAGTTTCTAGTTGCGGAGTTTCTATTTGTGGAGTTTCTAGCTGCAAAGTTTCTAGTTGCAGAGTCTCTAGTTGTTGGGTTTCTAGTTGTGGAGTTTCTAGTTGTGGAGTTTCAAGTTGTGGAATTTCTAGTTATTGAGTTTCTAGTTTGAAGTCTCTAGTTGTAGTGTCTAGTTGTGGAGTCTCTAGTTTAGGAGTTTCTGGTTGTAGAGTTTTTAGTTGTGGAGTGTCTGGTTGTGGAGTTTCCAGTTGTGGAGTTTCGAGTTGTGGAGTTTTGAGTTCTGGAGTTTCTAGTTGTGGAGTTTCTAGTTGCGGAATCTCTAGCTGTGGATTTTCTAGTTGCGGAACTTAAGGTTGTGAGGTTTCAAGTTGTGGAGTTTCTAGTTGGGGAGTTTCTAGTTGTGGAGTCTCTAGTTGTGGAGTTTCTAGCTGCGGAGTTTTTAATTGTGGAGTTTCTGTTTGTGGAGTTTCTAGCTGCAGAGTTTCTAGTTGCAGAGTCTCTGGCTGTGGAGTTTCTAGTTGCGGAGTCTCTAGTTGTAGAGTTTCTAGTTGTGGAGTTTCTAGTTGTGGAGTTTTTAGTTGTGGGGTTTTTAGTTGTGAAGTTTCTATATATGGAATTTTTTTCTAGTTGCCGAGTCTCTATTTGTGGAGTTTGTTGTTGTGGAGTTTCTAGTTGTGGAGTTTTTTGTTGTGGAGTCTCTAGTTGCGAAGTTCCTTTTTGTGGAGTTTCTAGTTGTGGAGTTTCTAGTTGTAGAGTTTCTGGTTGTGGAGTTTCTAGTTGTGGAGTTTCAAGTTGTGGAGTTTCTAGTTGTGGAGTTTCTAGTTGCGGAGTTTCTAGTTGTGGAGTTTCAAGTTGTGGAGTTTCAAGTTGCGGAGTCTCAAGCTGTGCAGTTTCTAGTTCTTGAGTTTTTAGTTGTGAAGTTTTTAGTTGTTGATTTTCTAGTTTGAAGTCTCTATTTGTAGATTCTCTAGTTGTGGAGTCTCAAGTTTAGGATTTTGTAGTTGAAGAGTTTTTAGTGGTGGAGTGTCTAGTTGTGGAGTTTCCAGTTGTGAAGTTTCGAGTTTTGGAGGTTCTAGTTGTGTAGTCTCTAGTTGTGTAGTTTCTAGCTGCGGAGTTTCTAGTTGCGGAGTTTTCATTTGTTGAGTTTCTAGTTGTGGAGTCTCAAGTTGTGGAGTTTAAAGTTGTGGAGTTTCAAGTTGTGGAGTTTTTAGCTGTGGGGTTTTTAGTTGTGAAGTTTCCATATATGGAATTTTTTTCTAGTTGCCGAGTCTCTATTTGTGGAGTTTGTTGTTGTGGAGTTTCTAGTTGTGGAGTTTTTTGTTGTGGAGTCTCTAGTTGCGAAGTTTCTTTTTGTGGAGTTTCTAGTTGTGGAGTATCTAGTTGTGGAGTTTCCAGTTGTGGAGTTTCTTGTTGTGGAGTTGCGGAGTCTCTGGTTGTGGAGTGTCTAGTTGTTGAGTTTCGAGTTGTGGAGTCTCTAGTTGTGAAGTTTCTAGTTGTGGAGTTTCCAGTTGTGGAGTATCTAGTTGTGGAGTTTACAGTTGTGAAGTATCTAGTTGTGGAGTTTCCAGTTGTGGAGTATCTAGTTGTGGAGTTTTAAGTTGTGGAGTTTCTAGTTGCGGAGTTTCTAGTTGCGGAGTATTTAATAGCGGAGTTTCTACTTGTGAAGTTTCAAGTTGCGGAGTCTCAAGTTGTGGCGTTTCCAGTTGTGGAGTTTTTAGTTGTGGAGTTTTTAGTTGAGTTTCTAGTTGTGAAGTCTCTAGTTTTGCAGTTTCTAGTTGTGGAGTTTCTAGATATAGAATTTCTAGTTGCCGAGTCTCTATTTGTGGAATTTCTAGTTGCCGAGTCTCTAGTTGTGGAGTTTGTAGTTGTGGAGTTTCAAGTTGTGGAGTTTCTATTTGCAGAGTTTCTAGTTGTGGAGTTTCAAGTTGTGGAGTCTCTAGATGTGGAGTTTCTAGTTGTCGAGTTTCCAGTTGTGGCGTATCTAGTAGTGGAGTTTCCAGTTGTGGAGTTTCTAGTTGTGGAGTTTCTAGTTGCGGAGTCCCTAGTTGTGGAGTTTCTAGTTGCGGAGTTTCTCGTTGTGGAGTTTCAAGTTGTGGAGTTTCAAGTTGCGGAGTCTCAAGCTGTGCAGTTTCTAGTTGTTGAGTTTTTAGTTGTGGAGTTTTTATTTGTTGAGTTTCAAGTTTGAAGTCTCTACTTGTAGATTCTCTAGTTGTGGAGTCTCAAGTTTAGGAGTTTCTAGTTGAAGAGTTTTTAGTTGTGGAGTGTCTAGTTGTGGAGTTTCCAGTTGTGGAGTTTCGAGTTTTGGAGTTTCTAGTTGTGGAGTCTCTAGTTGTGTAGTTTCTAGCTGCGGAGTTTCTAGTTGCGGAGTTTTCATTTGTTGAGTTTCTAGTTGTGGAGTCTCAAGTTTTGGAGTTTAAAGTTGTGGAGTTTCAAGTTGTGGAGTCTCTAGTTGTAGAGTTACTAGTAGCGGAGTATCTAGTTGTGGAGTTTCCAGTTGTGGAGTTTCTTGTTGTGGAGTTGCGGAGTCTCTGGTTGTGGAGTTTCTAGTAGTTGAGTTTCGAGTTGTGGAGTCTCTAGTTGTGGAGTTTCTAGTTGTGAAGTTTCCAGTTGTGGAGTATCTAGTTGTGGAGTTTCCAGTTGTGAAGTATCTAGTTGTGGAGTTTCCAGTTGTGGAGTATCTAGTTGTGGAGTTTTAAGCTGTAAAGTTTCTATTTGCGGAGTTTCTAGTTGCGGAGTATTTAATAGCAGAGTTTCTAGTTGTGAAGTTTCAAGTTGTGTAGTTCCTAGCTGCGCAGTTTCTAGTTGCGGAGTTTCTATCTGTGGAGTTTCTAGCTGCGGAGTTTCTAGTTGCAGAGTCTCTGGTTGTGGAGTTTCTAGTTGCGGAGTTTCTAGTTGTTGAGTTTCTAGTTGTGGAGTTTCTAGTTGCGGAATCTCTAGCTGTGGATTTTCTAGTTGCGTAACTTAAGGTTGTGAGGTTTCAAGTTGTGGAGTTTCTAGTTGTGGAGTTTCTAGTTGTGGAGTTTCTAGTCGTGGAGTTTCTATTTGTGGAGTCTCTAGTTGCAGAGTTTCTAGTTGTGGAGTTTCAAGTTGTGGAGTTTCAAGTTGTGGAGTCTCAAGTTGTGGAGTTTCTAGTTGCGCAGTATCTAGTTGTGGAGTTTCCAGTTGTGGAGTTTCTAGTTGTGGAGTTGCGGAGTCTCTGGTTGTGGAGTTTCTAGTTTTAGAGTTTCGAGTTGTGGAGTCTTTAGTTGTAGTTGTGGAGTTTCTAGTTGTGGAGTTTCCAGTTGTGGAGTATCTAGTTGTGGAGTTTTCAGTTGTGTAGTTTCTAGCTGGGGAGTTTCTAGTTGCGGAGTTTCTATTTGTGGAGTTTCTAGCTGCGGAGTTTCTAGTTGCAGAGTCTCTGGTTGTGGAGTTTCTAGTTGCGGAGTCTCTAGTTGTGGAGTTTTTAGTTGTGGAGTTTCTAGATATGGAATTTCTAGTTGCCGAGTCTCTATTTGTGGAGTTTGTAGTTGTGGAGTTTCTATTTGTGGAGTTTCAAGTTGTGGAGTTTCTAGTTGTGGAGTTTCTAGTTGTGGAGTCTCTAGTTGCGGAGTTTCTAGTTGTGCAGTTTCTAGATATGGAATTTCTAGTTGCTGAGTCTCTATTTGTGGAGTTTGTAGTTGTGGAGTTTGTAGTTGTGGAGTTTGTAATTGTGGAGTCTCTAGTGGCGGAGTTTCTAGTTGTGGAGTTTCTAGTTGTGGAGTCTCTAGTTGCGTAGTTTCTCGTTGTGGAGTTTCTAGTTGTGGAGTTTCTGGTTGTGGAGTTTCTAGTTGTGGATTTTCAAGTTGTGGAGTTTCTTGTGGCAGAGTCTCAAGTTGTCGAGTTTCTAGTTGTGGAGTTTCAAGTTGTGGAGTTTTGAGTTGTGGAGTTTCAAGTTGTGGAGTTTCTAGTTGTGGAGTTTCGAGTTGTGGAGTTTCTAGTTGTGGAGTTTCTAGCTGCGGAGTTTTTAGGTGCAGAGTCTCTACTTTTGGAGTTTCTAGTTGCGAATTCTCTAGTTGAGGAGTCTCTAGTTGTAGAGTTTTTAGTTGTGGAGTTTCTAGTTGTGAAGTTTCAAGTTGTGGAGTTTCTAGTTGCGGCGTCTCAAGTTGTGGAGTCTCAAGTTGTGGAGTTTCCAGTTGTGGAGTTTTTAGTTGTGGACTTTCTAGACATGAAATATCTTGTAGCCGAGTCTCTATTTGTGGAGTTTGTAGTTGTGGAGTTTCTAGTTGTAGAGTTTCTATTTGTGGAGTCTCTAGTTGCAGAGTTTCTAGTTGTGGAGTTTCTAGTTGCGGAGTTTATGGTTGTGGAGTTTCTGGTTTTGGAGTTTCTAGTTGTGGAGTTTCATGTTGTGGAGTTTCTAGTTGTGGAGTCTCAAGTTGTGGAGTTTAAAGTTGTCGAGTTTCAAGTTGTGGAGTCTCTAGTTGTGGAGTTTCTAGTTGCGGAGTATCTAGTTGTGGAGTTTCCAGTTGTGGAGTTTCTAGTTGTGAAGTCTCTAGTTTTGCAGTTTCTAGTTGTGGAGTTTTTAGTTGTGGAGTTTCTAGATATAGAATTTCCAGTTGCCGAGTCTCTATTTGTGGAGTTTGTAGTTGTGGAGTTTCTAGTTGTGGAGTTTCTAGTTGTGGAGTCTCTAGTTGCGAAGTTTCTAGTTGTGGAGTTTCTAGTTGTGGAGTTTCTAGTTGTGAAGTTTCTGGTTGTGGAGTTTCTAGTTCTGGAGTTTCAAGTTGTGGAGTTTCTAGTTGTGGAGTCTCTGGGGTGCGATTTTCTAGTTGGGTAGTTTCTAGTTGTGGAGGTTCTAGTTGTGGAATTTCTAGTTGTGGAGTCTCAAGTTGTGCAGTTTAAGCTTGTGGAGTTTCAAGTTGTGGAGTTTCTAGTTGTGGTTTTTCTAGTTGTGGAGTATCTAGATTGGATTTTCCAGTTGTAGAGTTTCTAGTTGTGGAGTTGCGGAGTCTCAAGTTGTGGAGTTTCTAGTTGCAGAGTCTCTAATTGTGGAGTTTCAAGTTGTGGAGTCTCTAGATGTGGAGTTTCTAGTTGTCGAGTGTCCAGTTGTGGAGTATCTAGTAGTGGAGTTTCCAGTTGTGGAGTTTCTAGTTGCGGAGTTTCTAGTTGCGGAGTCCCTAGTTGTGGAGTTTCTAGTTGCGTAGTTTCTAGTTGTGGAGTTTCAAGTTGCGGAGTCTCGAGCTCTGGCGTTTCTAGTTGTTGAGTTTTTAGTTGTGGAGTTTCTAGTGGTTGAGTTTCTAGTTTGAAGTCTCTAGTTGTAGATTCTCTAGTTGTGGAGTCTCTAGTTTAGGAGTTTCTAGTTGAAGACTGTCTAGTTGTGGAGTTTCCAGTTGTGGTGTTTCGAGTTGTGAAAGTTCGAGTTTTGGAGTTTCTAGTTGGAGTTTTGAGTTGTGGAGTTTCAAGTTGTGGAGTTTCTAGTTGTAGAGTTTCTAGTTGTGGAGTGTTTAATTCTGAAGTTTCTAGCTTCAGAGTTTCTAGTTGCGGAGTTTCAAGTTGCGGAGTCTCGAGCTCTGGCGTTTCTAGTTGTTGAGTTTTTAGTTGTGGAGTTTCTAGTGGTTGAGTTTCTAGTTTGAAGTCTCTAGTTGTAGATTCTCTAGTTGTGGAGTCTCTAGTTTAGGAGTTTCTAGTTGAAGACTGTCTAGTTGTGGAGTTTCCAGTTGTGGTGTTTCGAGTTGTGAAAGTTCGAGTTTTGGAGTTTCTAGTTGGAGTTTTGAGTTCCGGAGTTTCTAGTTGTTGAGTTTCTAGTTGTGGAGTTTCTAGTTGTGAAGTTTCTAGTTGCGGAATCTCTAGCTGTGGATTTTCTAGTTGCGTAACTTAAGGTTGTGAGGTTTCAAGTTGTGGAGTTTCTAGTTGTGGAGTTTCTAGTTGTGGAGTCTCTAGTTGTGTAGTTTCTAGCTGCGGAGTTTCTAGTTGCGGAGTTTCTATTTGTGGAGTTTCTAGCTGCGGAGTTTCTAGTTGCAGTCTCTGGTTGTGGAGTTTCTAGTTGCGGAGTCTCTAGTTGTGGTATTTCTAGTTGTGGGGTTTCTAGTTGTGGAGTTTCCAGTTGTGGAGTTCTTAGTTGTGGACTTTCGATACATGAAATTTCTTGTAGCCGAGTCTCTAGTTGAACAGTCTCTAGTTGTAGAGTTTCTAGTTGTGGAGTTTCTAGTTGTGGAGTTTCAAGTTGTGGAGTTTCTAGTTGTTGAGTTTCTAGTTTGAAGTCTCTAGTTGTAGTCTCTAGTTGTGGAGTCTCTAGTTTAGGAGTTTCTGGTTGTAGAGTTTTTAGTTGTGGAGTGTCTAGTTGTGGAGTTTCCAGTTGTGGAGTTTCCAGTTGTGGAGTTTCGAGTTGTGGAGTTTTGAGTTCTGGAGTTTCTAGTTGTGGAGTTTCTAGTTGCGGAATCTCTAACTGTGGATTTTCTAGTTGCGGAACTTAAGGTTGTGAGGTTTCAAGTTGTGGAGTTTCTAGTTGTGGTGTTTCTAGTTGTGGAGTTTCTAGTTGTGGAGTCTCTAGTTGTAGAGTTTCTAGCTGCAGAGTTTCTAATTGTGGAGTTTCTGTTTGTGGAGTTTCTAGCTGCAAAGTTTCTAATTGTGGAGTTTCTGTTTGTGGAGTTTCTAGCTGCAGAGTTTCTAGTTGCAGAGTCTCTGGCTGTGGAGTTTCTAGTGGCGGAGTCTCTAGTTGTAGAGTTTCTAGTTGTGGAGTTTCTAGTTGTGGAGTTTTTAGTTGTGGGGTTTTTAGTTGTGAAGTTTCTAGATATGGAATTTTTTGTAGTTGCCGAGCCTCTATTTGTGGAGTTTGTTGTTGTGGAGTTTCTAGTTGTGGAGTCTCTAGTTGTAGAGTTACTTGTTGCGGAGTATCTAGTTGTGGAGTTTCCAGTTGTGGAGTTTCTTGTTGTGGAGTTGCGGAGTCTCTGGTTGTGGAGTTTCTAGTTGTTGAGCTTCGAGTTGTGGAGTCTCTAGTTGTGGAGTTTCTAGTTGTGGAGTTTCCAGTTGTGGAGTATCTAGTTGTGGAGTTTACAGTTGTGAAGTATCTAGTTGTGGAGTTTCCAGTTGTGGAGTATCTAGTTGTGGAGTTTTAAGTTGTGGAGTTTCTAGTTGCGCAGTTTCTAGTTGCGGAGCATTTAATAGCGGAGTTTCTACTTGTGAAGTTTCAAGTTTCGGAGTCTCAAGTTGTGGAGTTTCCAGTTGTGGAGTTTTTAGTTGTGGAGTTTCTAGTTGTTGATTTTCTAGTTGTGAAGTCTCTAGTTTTGCAGTTTCTAGTTGTGGAGTTTCTAGATATAGAATTTCTAGTTGCCGAGTCTCTATTTGTGGAATTTCTAGTTGCCGAATCTTTAGTTGTGGAGTTTCTAGTTGCAGAGTCTCTAGTTGTGGAATTTCTAGTTGCCGAGTCTCTATTTGTGGAATTTCTAGTTGCCGAGTCTCTATTTGTGGAGTTTGTAGTTGTGGAGTTTCTAGTTGTGGAGATTTAGTTGTTGAGCTTCTAGTTTGAAGTCTCTACTTGTAGATTCTCTCGTTGTGGATTCTCAAGTTTAGGAGTTTCTAGTTGAAGAGTTTTTAGTTGTGGAGTGTCTAGTTGTGGAGTTTCTAGTTGTGGAGTTTCTAGTTTTGGAGTTTCAAGTTGTGGAGTCTCTAGTTGTAGAGTTACTAGTTGCGGAGTATCTAGTTGTGCAGTTTCCAGTTGTGGAGTTTCTAGTTGTGAAGTCTCTAGTTTTGCAGTTTCTAGTTGTGGAGTTTCTAGATATAGAATTGCTAGTTGCCGAGTCTCTATTTGTGGAAATTCTAGTTGCCGAGTATCTAGTTGTGAAGTTTCTAGTTGCAGAGTCTCTAGTTGTGGAATTTCTAGTTGCCGAGTCTCTAGTTGTGTTGTTTCTAGCTGCAACGTTTCTAGTTGCAGAGTTTCTAGTTGCCGAGTTTCTATTTGTGGAGTTTCTAGCTGCGAAGTTTCTAGTTGCAGAGTCTCTGGTTGTGGAGTTTCTAGTTGCGGAGTCTCTAGTTGTGGAGTTTCTGGTTGTGGAGTTTCTAGATATGGAATTTCTAGTTGCCGAGTCTCTATTTGTGGAGTTTGTAGTTGTGGAGTTTCTAGTTGTGGAGTTTCATGTTGTGGAGTTTCTAGTTGTGGAGTCTCTAGTTCCGGAGTTTCTAGTTGTTGAGTTTCTAGTTGTGGAGTTTCTAGTTGTGGAGTTTCTAGTTGCGGAATCTCTAGCTGTGGATTTTCTAGTTGCGTAATTTAAGGTTGTGAGGTTTCAAGTTGTGGAGTTTCTAGTTGTGGAGTTTCTATTTGTGGAGTTTCTAGCTGCGGAGTTTCTAGTTGCAGAGTCTCTGGTTGTGGAGTTTCTAGTTGCGGAGTCTCTAGTTGTGGTATTTCTAGTTGTGGGGTTTCTAGTTGTGGAGTTTCCAGTTGTGGAGTTTTTAGTTGTGGACTTTCGAGACATGAAATTTCTTGTAGCCGAGTCTCTATTTGTGGAGTTTGTAGTTGTGGAGTTTCAAGTTGTGGAGTTTCTACTTGTGGAGTTTCTAGCTGCGGAGTTTCTAGTTCAGAGTCTCTAGTTTTGGAGTTTCTAGTTGCGAATTCTCTAGTTGAAGAGTCTCTAGTTGTAGAGTTTCTAGTTGTGGAGTTTCTAGTTGTGGGGTTTCAAGTTGTGGAGTTTCTAGTTGTTGAGTTTCTAGTTTGAAGTCTCTAGTTGTAATCTCTAGTTGTGGAGTCTCTAGTTTAGGAGTTTCTGGTTGTAGAGTTTTTAGTTGTGGAGTGTCTAGTTGTGGAGTTTCCAGTTGTGGATTTTTCAGTTGTGGAGTTTCGAGTTGTGGAGTATTGAGTTCTGGAGTTTCTAGTTGTGGAGTTTCTAGTTGCGGAATCTCTAGCTGTGGATTTTCTAGTTGCGGAACTTAAGGTTGTGAGGTTTCAAGTTGTGGAGTTTCTAGTTGTGGAGTTTCTAGTTGTGGAGTTTCTAGCTGTGGAGTCTCTAGTTGTGGAGTTTCTAGCTGCAGAGTTACTAATTGTGGAGTTTCTGTTTGTGGAGTTTCTAGCTGCAGAGTTTCTAATTGCAGAGTCTCTGGCTGTGGAGTTTCTAGTTGCGGAGTCTCTAGTTGTAGAGTTTGTAGTTGTGGAGTTTCTAGTTGTGGAGTTTTTAGTTGTGGGGTTTTAGTTGTGAAGTTTCTAGTTATGGAATTTTTTCTAGTTGCCGAGTCTCTATTTGTAGAGTTTGTTGTTGTGGAGTTTCTAGTTGTGGAGTTTTTAGTTGTGGAGTCTCTAGATGCGGAGTTTCTTGTTGTGGAGTTTCTAGTTGTAGAGTTTCTGGTTGTGGAGTTTCTAGTTGTGGAGTTTCAAGTTGTGGAGTTTCTAGTAGTGGAGTTTCCAGTTGTGGAGTTTCTAGTTGTGAAGTTTCTAGTTGCGGAGTTTCTAGTTGTGGAGTTTCAAGTTGTGGAGTTTCAAGTTGCGGAGTCTCAAGCTGTGCAGTTTCTAGTTGTTGAGTTTTTAGTTGTGGAGTTTCTAGTTTGAAGTCTCTATTTGTAGATTCTCTAGTTGTGGAGTCTCAAGTTTAGGAGTTTTTAGTTGAAGAGTTTTTAGTTGTGGAGTGTCTAGTTGTGGAGTTTCCAGTTGTGGAGTTTCGAGTTTTGGAGTTTCTAGTTGTGGAGTCTCTAGTTATGTAGTTTCTAGCTGCGGAGTTTCTAGTTGCGGAGTGTTCATTTGTTGAGTTTCTAGTTGTGGAGTC
Source organism: Rhipicephalus microplus (assembly GCF_043290135.1). NCBI lineage: Eukaryota > Metazoa > Arthropoda > Arachnida > Ixodida > Ixodidae > Rhipicephalus > Rhipicephalus microplus. The sequence goes on along the minus strand of NW_027464626.1, from coordinate 1,528,631 downwards.
TCAAGTTGTGGAGTTTAAAGTTGTGGAGTTTCAAGTTGTGGAGTCTCTAGTTGTAGAGTTACTAGTTGCGGAGTATCTAGTTGTGGAGTTTCCAGTGGTGGAGTTTCTTGTTGTGGAGTTGCGGAGTCTCTGGTTGTAGAGTTTCTAGTTGTTGAGTTTCGAGTTGTGGAGTCTCTAGTTGTGGAGTTTCTAGTTGTGGAGTTTCCAGTTGTGGAGTATCTAGTGTTGGAGTTTTAAGTTGTGGAGTTTCTAGTTGCGAAGTTTCTAATTGCGGAGTATTTAATAGCGGAGTTTCTACTTGTGAAGTTTCAAGTTGCGGAGTCTCAAGTTGTGGAGTTTCCAGTTGTGGAGTTTCTAGTTGTTGAGTTTCTAGTTGTGAAGTCTCTAGTTTTGCAGTTTCTAGTTGTGGAGTTTCTAGATATAGAATTTCTAGTTGCCGAGTCTCTATTAGTGGAATTTCTTGTTGCCGAGTCTCTAGTTGTGGAGTTTCTAGTTGCAGAGTCTCTAGTTGTAGAATTTCTAGTTGCCGATTCTCTATTTGTGGAATTTCTAGTTGCCGAGTCTCTATTTGTGGAGTTTGTAGTTGTGGAGTTTCTAGTTGTGGAGTTTGTAGTTGTGGAGTTTCTAGTTGCAGAGTTTCTAGTTGTGGAGTTTCAAGTTGTGGAGTCTCTAGATGTGAAGTTTCTAGTTGTCGAGTTTCCAGTTGTGGCGTATCTAGTAGTGGAGTTTCCAGTTCTGGAGATTCTAGTTGTGGAGTTTCTAGTTGCGGAGTCCCTAGTTGTGGAGTTTCTAGTTGCGGAGTCTCTAGTTGTAGAGTTTCTAGTTGTGGAGTTTCTAGTTGTGGAGTTTTTAGTTGTGGGGTTTTTAGTTGAGGAGTTTCTAGATATGGAATTTCTAGTTGCCGAGTCTATATTTGTTGAGTTTGTTGTTGTGGAGTTTCTAGTTGTAGAGTTTTTAGTTGTGGAGTTTCTAGTTGTGGAGTATCAAGTTGTGGAGTTCAAAGTTGTGGAGTTTCAAGTTGGGGAGTCTCTAGTTGTGGAGTTTCTAGTTGTGGAGTATCTAGTTGTGGAGTTTCCAGTTGTGGAGTTTCTAGTTGTGGAAATGCGGAGTCTCTAGTTGTGGAGTTTCTAGTTGTGGAGTTTCGAGAGTCGGAGTTTCTAGTTGCAGAGTCTCTGTTTGTGGAGTTTCCAGTTGTGGAGTATCTAGTTGTGGAGTTTCCAGTTGTGAAGTTTCTAGTTGTGGAGTTTCCAGTTGGAGTATCTAGTTGTGGAGTTTCTAGTTGCGGAGTTTTTAATAGCTGAGTTTCTAGTTGTGGAGTTTCTAGTTGTGGAGTTTCAAGTTGTGGAGTTTCTAGTTGTGGAGTCTCTAGCTGCGGAGTTTCTAGTTGTGGATTTTCTAGTTGTGGAGTTTCTAGTTATGGAGTTTCTAGTTGCGGAATCTCTGGCTGTGGATTTTCTAGTTGCGTAACTTGAGGTTGTGAGGTTTCAAGTTGTGGAGTTTCTAGTTGTGGAGTTTCTAGTTGTTGAGTTTGTAGTTGTGGTGTTTCTAGTTGTGGAGTTTCTATTCGTGGAGTCTCTAGTTGCAGAGTTTCTAGTTGTGGAGTTTCTAGTTGTGGAGTTTCTGGTTGTGCAGTTTCTAGTTGTGGAGTTTCAAGTTGTGGAGTTTCTAGTTGTGGAGTCTCAAGTTGTGGAGTTTCAAGTTGTGGAGTTTAAAGTTGGGGAGTCTCTAGTTGTGGAGTTTCTAGTTGCGCAGTATCTAGTTGTGGAGTTTCCAGTTTTGGAGTTTCTAGTTGTGGAGTTGCGGAGTCTCTGGTTGTGGAGTTTCTAGTTTTGGAGTTTCGAGTTGTGGAGTCTTTAGTTGTAGTTGTGGAGTTTCTAGTTGTGGTGTTTCCAGTTGTGGAGTATCTAGTTGTGGAGTTTCCAGTTGTGTAGTTTCTAGCTGCGGAGTTTTTAGTTGCGGAGTTTCTATTTGTGGAGTTTCTAGCTGCGGAGTTTCTAGTTGCAGAGTCTCTGGTTGTGGAGTTTCTAGTTGCGGAGTCTCTAGTTGTGGAGTTTCTAGTTGTGGAGTTTCTAGATATGGAATTTCTAGTTGCCGAGTCTCTATTTGTGGAGTTTGTAGTTGTGGAGTTTCTAGTTGTGGAGTTTCATGTTGTGGAGTTTCTAGTTGTGGAGTCTCTAGTTCCGGAGTTTCTAGTTGTTGAGTTTCTAGTTGTGGAGTTTCTAGTTGCGGAATCTCTAGCTGTGGATTTTCTAGTTGCGTAATTTAAGGTTGTGAGGTTTCAAGTTGTGGAGTTTCTAGTTGTGGAGTTTCTATTTGTGGAGTTTCTAGCTGCGGAGTTTCTAGTTGCAGAGTCTCTGGTTGTGGAGTTTCTAGTTGCGGAGTCTCTAGTTGTGGTATTTCTAGTTGTGGGGTTTCTAGTTGTGGAGTTTCCAGTTGTGGAGTTTTTAGTTGTGGACTTTCGAGACATGAAATTTCTTGTAGCCGAGTCTCTATTTGTGGAGTTTGTAGTTGTGGAGTTTCAAGTTGTGGAGTTTCTACTTGTGGAGTTTCTAGCTGCGGAGTTTCTAGTTGAGAGTCTCTAGTTTTGGAGTTTCTAGTTGCGAATTCTCTAGTTGAAGAGTCTCTAGTTGTAGAGTTTCTAGTTGTGGAGTTTCTAGTTGTGGGGTTTCAAGTTGTGGAGTTTCTAGTTGTTGAGTTTCTAGTTTGAAGTCTCTAGTTGTAATCTCTAGTTGTGGAGTCTCTAGTTTAGGAGTTTCTGGTTGTAGAGTTTTTAGTTGTGGAGTGTCTAGTTGTGGAGTTTCCAGTTGTGGAGTTTTCAGTTGTGGAGTTTCGAGTTGTGGAGTATTGAGTTCTGGAGTTTCTAGTTGTGGAGTTTCTAGTTGCGGAATCTCTAGCTGTGGATTTTCTAGTTGCGGAACTTAAGGTTGTGAGGTTTCAAGTTGTGGAGTTTCTAGTTGTGGAGTTTCTAGTTGTGGAGTTTCTAGCTGTGGAGTCTCTAGTTGTGGAGTTTCTAGCTGCAGAGTTTCTAATTGTGGAGTTTCTGTTTTTGGAGTTTCTAGCTGCAGAGTTTCTAGTTGCAGAGTCTCTGGCTGTGGAGTTTCTAGTTGCGGAGTCTCTAGTTGTAGAGTTTGTAGTTGTGGAGTTTCTAGTTGTGGAGTTTTTAGTTGTGGGGTTTTTAGTTGTGAAGTTTCTAGTTATGGAATTTTTTCTAGTTGCCGAGTCTCTATTTGTAGAGTTTGTTGTTGTGGAGTTTCTAGTTGTGGAGTTTTTAGTTGTGGAGTCTCTAGATGAGGAGTTTCTTGTTGTGGAGTTTCTAGTTGTAGAGTTTCTGGTTGTGGAGTTTCTAGTTGTGGAGTTTCAAGTTGTGGAGTTTCTAGTAGTGGAGTTTCCAGTTGTGGAGTTTCTAGTTGTGGAGTTTCTAGTTGCGGAGTTTCTAGTTGTGGAGTTTCAAGTTGTGGAGTTTCAAGTTGCGGAGTCTAGAGCTGTGCAGTTTCTAGTTGTTGAGTTTTTAGTTGTGGAGTTTCTAGTTTGAAGTCTCTACTTGTAGATTCTCTAGTTGTGGAGTCTCAAGTTTAGGAGTTTTAGTTGAAGAGTTTTTAGTTGTGGAGTGTCTAGTTGTGGAGTTTCCAGTTGTGGAGTTTCGAGTTTTGGAGTTTCTAGTTGTGGAGTCTCTAGTTATGTAGTTTCTAGCTGCGGAGTTTCTAGTTGCGGAGTGTTCATTTGTTGAGTTTCTAGTTGTGGAGTCTCAAGTTGTGGAGTTTAAAGTTGTGGAGTTTCAAGTTGTGGAGTCTCTAGTTGTAGAGTTACTAGTTGCGGAGTATCTAGTTGTGGAGTGTCCAGTTGTGGAGTTTCTTGTTGTGGAGTTGCGGAGTCTCTGGTTGTAGAGTTTCTAGTTGTTGAGTTTCGAGTTGTGGAGTCTCTAGTTGTGGAGTTTCTATTTGTGGAGTTTCCAGTTGTGGAGTGTCTAGTTGTGGAGTTTTAAGTTGTGGAGTTTCTAGTTGCGAAGTTTCTAATTGCGGAGTATTTAATAGCGGAGTTTCTACTTGTGAAGTTTCAAGTTGCGGAGTCTCAAGTTGTGGAGTTTCCAGTTGTGGAGTTTTTAGTTGTGGAGTTTCTAGTTGTTGAGTTTCTAGTTGTGAAGTCTCTAGTTTTGCAGTTTCTAGTTGTGGAGTTTCTAGATATAGAATTTCTAGTTGCCGAGTCTCTATTTGTGGAATTTCTAGTTGCCGAGTCTCTAGTTGTGGAGTTTCTAGTTGCAGAGTCTCTAGTTGTAGAATTTCTAGTTGCCGATTCTCTATTTGTGGAATTTCTAGTTGCCGAGTCTCTATTTGTGGAGTTTGTAGTTGTGGAGTTTCTAGTTGTGGAGTTTGTAGTTGTGGAGTTTCTAGTTGCAGAGTTTCTAGTTGTGGAGTTTCAAGTTGTGGAGTCTCTAGATGTGAAGTTTCTAGTTGTCGAGTTTCCAGTTGTGGCGTATCTAGTAGTGGAGTTTCCAGTTCTGGAGATTCTAGTTGTGGAGTTTCTAGTTGCGGAGTCCCTAGTTGTGGAGTTTCTAGTTGCGGAGTCTCTAGTTGTAGAGTTTCTAGTTGTGGAGTTTCTAGTTGTGGAGTTTTTAGTTGTGGGGTTTTTAGTTGAGGAGTTTCTAGATATGGAATTTCTAGTTGCCGAGTCTATATTTGTTGAGTTTGTTGTTGTGGAGTTTCTAGTTGCGGAGTGTTCATTTGTTGAGTTTCTAGTTGTGGAGTCTCAAGTTGTGGAGTTTAAAGTTGTGGAGTTTCAAGTTGTGGAGTCTCTAGTTGTAGAGTTACTAGTTGCGGAGTATCTAGTTGTGGAGTTTCCAGTGGTGGAGTTTCTTGTTGTGGAGTTGCGGAGTCTCTGGTTGTAGAGTTTCTAGTTGTTGAGTTTCGAGTTGTGGAGTCTCTAGTTGTGGAGTTTCTAGTTGTGGAGTTTCCAGTTGTGGAGTATCTAGTGTTGGAGTTTTAAGTTGTGGAGTTTCTAGTTGCGAAGTTTCTAATTGCGGAGTATTTAATAGCGGAGTTTCTACTTGTGAAGTTTCAAGTTGCGGAGTCTCAAGTTGTGGAGTTTCCAGTTGTGGAGTTTCTAGTTGTTGAGTTTCTAGTTGTGAAGTCTCTAGTTTTGCAGTTTCTAGTTGTGGAGTTTCTAGATATAGAATTTCTAGTTGCCGAGTCTCTATTAGTGGAATTTCTTGTTGCCGAGTCTCTAGTTGTGGAGTTTCTAGTTGCAGAGTCTCTAGTTGTAGAATTTCTAGTTGCCGATTCTCTATTTGTGGAATTTCTAGTTGCCGAGTCTCTATTTGTGGAGTTTGTAGTTGTGGAGTTTCTAGTTGTGGAGTTTGTAGTTGTGGAGTTTCTAGTTGCAGAGTTTCTAGTTGTGGAGTTTCAAGTTGTGGAGTCTCTAGATGTGAAGTTTCTAGTTGTCGAGTTTCCAGTTGTGGCGTATCTAGTAGTGGAGTTTCCAGTTCTGGAGATTCTAGTTGTGGAGTTTCTAGTTGCGGAGTCCCTAGTTGTGGAGTTTCTAGTTGCGGAGTCTCTAGTTGTAGAGTTTCTAGTTGTGGAGTTTCTAGTTGTGGAGTTTTTAGTTGTGGGGTTTTTAGTTGAGGAGTTTCTAGATATGGAATTTCTAGTTGCCGAGTCTATATTTGTTGAGTTTGTTGTTGTGGAGTTTCTAGTTGTAGAGTTTTTAGTTGTGGAGTTTCTAGTTGTGGAGTATCAAGTTGTGGAGTTCAAAGTTGTGGAGTTTCAAGTTGGGGAGTCTCTAGTTGTGGAGTTTCTAGTTGTGGAGTATCTAGTTGTGGAGTTTCCAGTTGTGGAGTTTCTAGTTGTGGAAATGCGGAGTCTCTAGTTGTGGAGTTTCTAGTTGTGGAGTTTCGAGAGTCGGAGTTTCTAGTTGCAGAGTCTCTGTTTGTGGAGTTTCCAGTTGTGGAGTATCTAGTTGTGGAGTTTCCAGTTGTGAAGTTTCTAGTTGTGGAGTTTCCAGTTGGAGTATCTAGTTGTGGAGTTTCTAGTTGCGGAGTTTTTAATAGCTGAGTTTCTAGTTGTGGAGTTTCTAGTTGTGGAGTTTCAAGTTGTGGAGTTTCTAGTTGTGGAGTCTCTAGCTGCGGAGTTTCTAGTTGTGGATTTTCTAGTTGTGGAGTTTCTAGTTATGGAGTTTCTAGTTGCGGAATCTCTGGCTGTGGATTTTCTAGTTGCGTAACTTGAGGTTGTGAGGTTTCAAGTTGTGGAGTTTCTAGTTGTGGAGTTTCTAGTTGTTGAGTTTGTAGTTGTGGTGTTTCTAGTTGTGGAGTTTCTATTCGTGGAGTCTCTAGTTGCAGAGTTTCTAGTTGTGGAGTTTCTAGTTGTGGAGTTTCTGGTTGTGCAGTTTCTAGTTGTGGAGTTTCAAGTTGTGGAGTTTCTAGTTGTGGAGTCTCAAGTTGTGGAGTTTCAAGTTGTGGAGTTTAAAGTTGGGGAGTCTCTAGTTGTGGAGTTTCTAGTTGCGCAGTATCTAGTTGTGGAGTTTCCAGTTTTGGAGTTTCTAGTTGTGGAGTTGCGGAGTCTCTGGTTGTGGAGTTTCTAGTTTTGGAGTTTCGAGTTGTGGAGTCTTTAGTTGTAGTTGTGGAGTTTCTAGTTGTGGTGTTTCCAGTTGTGGAGTATCTAGTTGTGGAGTTTCCAGTTGTGTAGTTTCTAGCTGCGGAGTTTTTAGTTGCGGAGTTTCTATTTGTGGAGTTTCTAGCTGCGGAGTTTCTAGTTGCAGAGTCTCTGGTTGTGGAGTTTCTAGTTGCGGAGTCTCTAGTTGTGGAGTTTCTAGTTGTGGAGTTTCTAGATATGGAATTTCTAGTTGCCGAGTCTCTATTTGTGGAGTTTGTAGTTGTGGAGTTTCTAGTTGTGGAGTTTCATGTTGTGGAGTTTCTAGTTGTGGAGTCTCTAGTTCCGGAGTTTCTAGTTGTTGAGTTTCTAGTTGTGGAGTTTCTAGTTGCGGAATCTCTAGCTGTGGATTTTCTAGTTGCGTAATTTAAGGTTGTGAGGTTTCAAGTTGTGGAGTTTCTAGTTGTGGAGTTTCTATTTGTGGAGTTTCTAGCTGCGGAGTTTCTAGTTGCAGAGTCTCTGGTTGTGGAGTTTCTAGTTGCGGAGTCTCTAGTTGTGGTATTTCTAGTTGTGGGGTTTCTAGTTGTGGAGTTTCCAGTTGTGGAGTTTTTAGTTGTGGACTTTCGAGACATGAAATTTCTTGTAGCCGAGTCTCTATTTGTGGAGTTTGTAGTTGTGGAGTTTCAAGTTGTGGAGTTTCTACTTGTGGAGTTTCTAGCTGCGGAGTTTCTAGTTGAGAGTCTCTAGTTTTGGAGTTTCTAGTTGCGAATTCTCTAGTTGAAGAGTCTCTAGTTGTAGAGTTTCTAGTTGTGGAGTTTCTAGTTGTGGGGTTTCAAGTTGTGGAGTTTCTAGTTGTTGAGTTTCTAGTTTGAAGTCTCTAGTTGTAATCTCTAGTTGTGGAGTCTCTAGTTTAGGAGTTTCTGGTTGTAGAGTTTTTAGTTGTGGAGTGTCTAGTTGTGGAGTTTCCAGTTGTGGAGTTTTCAGTTGTGGAGTTTCGAGTTGTGGAGTATTGAGTTCTGGAGTTTCTAGTTGTGGAGTTTCTAGTTGCGGAATCTCTAGCTGTGGATTTTCTAGTTGCGGAACTTAAGGTTGTGAGGTTTCAAGTTGTGGAGTTTCTAGTTGTGGAGTTTCTAGTTGTGGAGTTTCTAGCTGTGGAGTCTCTAGTTGTGGAGTTTCTAGCTGCAGAGTTTCTAATTGTGGAGTTTCTGTTTTTGGAGTTTCTAGCTGCAGAGTTTCTAGTTGCAGAGTCTCTGGCTGTGGAGTTTCTAGTTGCGGAGTCTCTAGTTGTAGAGTTTGTAGTTGTGGAGTTTCTAGTTGTGGAGTTTTTAGTTGTGGGGTTTTTAGTTGTGAAGTTTCTAGTTATGGAATTTTTTCTAGTTGCCGAGTCTCTATTTGTAGAGTTTGTTGTTGTGGAGTTTCTAGTTGTGGAGTTTTTAGTTGTGGAGTCTCTAGATGAGGAGTTTCTTGTTGTGGAGTTTCTAGTTGTAGAGTTTCTGGTTGTGGAGTTTCTAGTTGTGGAGTTTCAAGTTGTGGAGTTTCTAGTAGTGGAGTTTCCAGTTGTGGAGTTTCTAGTTGTGGAGTTTCTAGTTGCGGAGTTTCTAGTTGTGGAGTTTCAAGTTGTGGAGTTTCAAGTTGCGGAGTCTAGAGCTGTGCAGTTTCTAGTTGTTGAGTTTTTAGTTGTGGAGTTTCTAGTTTGAAGTCTCTACTTGTAGATTCTCTAGTTGTGGAGTCTCAAGTTTAGGAGTTTTAGTTGAAGAGTTTTTAGTTGTGGAGTGTCTAGTTGTGGAGTTTCCAGTTGTGGAGTTTCGAGTTTTGGAGTTTCTAGTTGTGGAGTCTCTAGTTATGTAGTTTCTAGCTGCGGAGTTTCTAGTTGCGGAGTGTTCATTTGTTGAGTTTCTAGTTGTGGAGTCTCAAGTTGTGGAGTTTAAAGTTGTGGAGTTTCAAGTTGTGGAGTCTCTAGTTGTAGAGTTACTAGTTGCGGAGTATCTAGTTGTGGAGTGTCCAGTTGTGGAGTTTCTTGTTGTGGAGTTGCGGAGTCTCTGGTTGTAGAGTTTCTAGTTGTTGAGTTTCGAGTTGTGGAGTCTCTAGTTGTGGAGTTTCTATTTGTGGAGTTTCCAGTTGTGGAGTGTCTAGTTGTGGAGTTTTAAGTTGTGGAGTTTCTAGTTGCGAAGTTTCTAATTGCGGAGTATTTAATAGCGGAGTTTCTACTTGTGAAGTTTCAAGTTGCGGAGTCTCAAGTTGTGGAGTTTCCAGTTGTGGAGTTTTTAGTTGTGGAGTTTCTAGTTGTTGAGTTTCTAGTTGTGAAGTCTCTAGTTTTGCAGTTTCTAGTTGTGGAGTTTCTAGATATAGAATTTCTAGTTGCCGAGTCTCTATTTGTGGAATTTCTAGTTGCCGAGTCTCTAGTTGTGGAGTTTCTAGTTGCAGAGTCTCTAGTTGTAGAATTTCTAGTTGCCGAGTCTATTTGTGGAATTTCTAGTTGCCGATTCTCTATTTGTGGAGTTTGTAGTTGTGGAGTTTCTAGTTGTGGAGTTTCTAGCTGTGGAGTTTCTAGTTGTAGATTTTCTGGTTGTGGAGTTTCTAGTTGTGGAGTTTCGAGTTGTGGAGTTTCTAGTTGTGGAAATGCGGAGTCTCTAGTTGTGGAGATTCTAGTTGTGGAGTTTCGAGTTGTGGAGTTTCGAGTTGCGGAGTTTCTAGTTGCAGAGTCTCTGGTTGTGGAGTTTCCAGTTGTGGAGTATCTGGTTGTGGAGTTTCCGGTTGTGAAGTTTCTAGTTGTGGAGTTTCCAGTTGGAGTATCTACTTGTGGAGTTTCTAGTTGTTGAGTTTCTAGTTGCGAAGTCTCTAGTTTTGCAGATTCTAGTTGTAAAGTTTTTAGTTGTGGAGTTTCTAGATATGGAATATCTAGTTGCCGAGTCTCTAATTGTGGAGTTTGTAGTTGTGGAGTTTATAGTTGTGGAGTTTCAAGTTGTGGAGTTTCTAGTTGTGGAGTCTCTAGTTGCGGAGTTTCTAGTTGTGGAGTTTCTAGTTGTGGAGTTTCTAGTTATGGAGTTTCTAGTTGCGGAATCTCTAGCTGTGGATTTTCTAGTTGCGTAACTTAAGGTTGGGATGTTTAAAGTTGTGGAGTTTTTAGTTGTGGAGTTTCTATTTGTGAATTTTCTAGTTGTGGAGTCTCTAGTTGTGTAGTTTCTAGCTGCGGAGTTTCTAAATGCGGAGTTTCTATTTGTGGAGTTTCTAGCTGCGGAGTTTCTAGTTGCAGAGTCTCTGGTTGTGGAGTTTCTAGTTGCCGAGTCTCTATTTGTGGAGTTTGTAGTTGTGGAGTATCTAGTTGCGGAGTTTCAAGTTGTGGAGTTTGAAGTTGTGGAGTCTCAAGTTGCGGAGTTTCTAGTTGTTGAGTTTCTAGTTGTGGAGTTTCTAGTTGTGGAGTTTCTAGTTGCGGAATCTCTAGCTGTGGATTTTCTAGTTGCGTAACTTAAGGTTTTGAGGTTTCAAGTTGTGGAGTTGCTAGTTGTGGAGTTTCTAGTTGTGGAGTTTCTAGTTGTGGAGTCTCTAGTTGTGTAGTTTCTAGCTGCGCAGTTTCTAGTTGTGGAGTTTCTATTTGTGGAGTTTCTAGTTGTTGAGTTTCTAGTTGTGGAGTTTCTAGTTGTAGAGTTTCTAGTTGCGGAATCTCTAGCTGTGGATTTTCTAGTTGTGGAACTTAAGGTTGTGAGGTTTCAAGTTGTGGAGTTTCTACTTGTGGAGTTTCTAGTTGTGGAGTTTCTAGTTGTGGAGTTTCTAGCTGTGGAGTGTCTAGTTGAGGAGTTTCTAGCTGCGGAGTTTCTAATTGTGGAGTTTCTGTTTGTGGAGTTTCTAGCTGCAGAGTTTCTAGTTGCAGAGTCTCTGGCTGTGGAGTTTCTAGTTGCGGAGTCTCTAGTTGTAGAGTTTCTAGTTGTGGAGTTTCTAGTTGTGGAGTTTTTAGTTGTGGGGTTTTTAGTTGAGGAGTTTCTAGATATGGAATTTCTAGTTGCCGAGTCTATATTTGTTGAGTTTGTTGTTGTGGAGTTTCTTGTTGTAGAGTTTTTAGTTGTGGAGTCTCTAGTTTCGGAGATTATAGTTGTGGAGTTTCTAGTTGTGGAGTTTCTAGTTGTACAGTTTCTGGTTGTGGAGTTTCTAGTTGTGGAGTTTCAAGTTGTGGAGTTTCTAGTTGTGGAGTCTCAAGCTGTGGAGTTTAAAGTTGTGGAGTTTCAAGTTGGGGAGTCTCTAGTTGTGGAGTTTCTAGTTGCGGAGTATCTAGTTGTGGAGTTTCCAGTTGTGGAGTTTCTATTTGTGGAGTTGCAGAGTCTCTAGTTGTGGAGTTTCTAGTTGTGGAGTTTCGAGTTGTGGAGTTTCTAGGTGCAGAGTCTCTGGTTGTGGAGTTTCTAGTTGCGGAGTTTCTAGTTGTAGATTTTCTGGTTGTGGAGTTTCTAGTTGTGAAGTTTAAAGTTGTGGAGTTTCTAGTTGTGGAGTATCAAGTTGTGGAGTTCAAAGGTTTGGAGTTTCAAGTTGGGGAGTCTCTAGTTGTGGAGTTTGTAGTTGTGGAGTATCTAGTTGTGGAGTTTCCAGTTGTGGAGTTTCTAGTTGTGGAAATGCGGAGTCTCTAGTTGTGGAGTTTCTAGTTGTGGAGTTTCTAGTTGTGGAGTTTCAAGTTGTGGAGTTTCTAGTTGTGGAGTCTCTAGCTGCGGAGTTTCTAGTTGTGGATTTTCTAGTTGTGGAGTTTCTAGTTATGGAGTTTCTAGTTGCGGAATCTCTGGCTGTGGATTTTCTAGTTGCGTAACTTAAGGTTGTGAGGTTTCAAGTTGTGGAGTTTCTAGTTGTGGAGTTTCTAGTTGTTGAGTTTGTAGTTGTGGTGTTTCTAGTTGTGGAGTTTCTATTCGTGGAGTCTCTAGTTGCAGAGTTTCTAGTTGTGGAGTTTCTAGTTGTGGAGTTTCTGGTTGTGCAGTTTCTAGTTGTGGAGTTTCAAGTTGTGGAGTTTCTAGTTGTGGAGTCTCAAGTTGTGGAGTTTCAAGTTGTGGAGTTTAAAGTTGGGGAGTCTCTAGTTGTGGAGTTTCTAGTTGCGCAGTATCTAGTTGTGGAGTTTCCAGTTTTGGAGTTTCTAGTTGTGGAGTTGCGGAGTCTCTGGTTGTGGAGTTTCTAGTTTTGGAGTTTCGAGTTGTGGAGTCTTTAGTTGTAGTTGTGGAGTTTCTAGTTGTGGTGTTTCTAGTTGTGGAGTATCTAGTTGTGGAGTTTCCAGTTGTGTAGTTTCTAGGTGCGGAGTTTCTAGTTGCGGAGTTTCTATTTGTGGAGTTTCTAGCTGCGGAGTTTCTAGTTGCAGAGTCTCTGGTTGTGGAGTTTCTAGTTGCGGAGTCTCTAGTTGTGGAGTTTCTAGTTGTGGAGTTTCTAGATATGGAATTTCTAGTTGCCGAGTCTCTATTTGTGGAGTTTGTAGTTGTGGAGTTTCTAGTTGTGGAGTTTCATGTTGTGGAGTTTCTAGTTGTGGAGTCTCTAGTTCCGGAGTTTCTAGTTGTTGAGTTTCTAGTTGTGGAGTTTCTAGTTGTGGAGTTTCTAGTTGCGGAATCTCTAGCTGTGGATTTTCTAGTTGCGTAATTTAAGGTTGTGAGGTTTCAAGTTGTGGAGTTTCAAGTTGTGGAGTTTCTACTTGTGGAGTTTCTAGCTGCGGAGTTTCTAGTTCAGAGTCTCTAGTTTTGGAGTTTCTAGTTGCGAATTCTCTAGTTGAAGAGTCTCTAGTTGTAGAGTTTCTAGTTGTGGAGTTTCTAGTTGTGGGGTTTCAAGTTGTGGAGTTTCTAGTTGTTGAGTTCTAGTTTGAAGTCTCTAGTTGTAATCTCTAGTTGTGGAGTCTCTAGTTTAGGAGTTTCTGGTTGTAGAGTTTTTAGTTGTGGAGTGTCTAGTTGTGGAGTTTCCAGTCGTGGAGTTTTCAGTTGTGGAGTTTCGAGTTGTGGAGTATTGAGTTCTGGAGTTTCTAGTTGTGGAGTTTCTAGTTGCGGAATCTCTAGCTGTGGATATTCTAGTTGCGGAACGTAAGGTTGTGAGGTTTCAAGTTGTGGAGTTTCTAGTTGTGGAGTTTCTAGTTGTGGAGTTTCTAGCTGTGGAGTCTCTAGTTGTGGAGTTTCTAGCTGCAGAGTTTCTAATTGTGGAGTTTCTGTTTTTGGAGTTTCTAGCTGCAGAGTTTCTAGTTGCAGAGTCTCTGGCTGTGGAGTTTCTAGTTGCGGAGTCTCTAGTTGTAGAGTTTGTAGTTGTGGAGTTTTTAGTTGTGGGGTTTTTAGTTGTGAAGTTTCTAGTTATGGAATTTTTTCTAGTTGCCGAGTCTCTATTTGTAGAGTTTGTTGTTGTGGAGTTTCTAGTTGTGGAGTTTTTAGTTGTGGAGTCTCTAGATGAGGAGTTTCTTGTTGTGGAGTTTCTAGTTGTAGAGTTTCTGGTTGTGGAGTTTCTAGTTGTGGAGTTTCAAGTTGTGGAGTTTCTAGTAGTGGAGTTTCCAGTTGTGGAGTTTCTAGTTGTGGAGTTTCTAGTTGCGGAGTTTCTAGTTGTGGAGTTTCAAGTTGTGGAGTTTCAAGTTGCGGAGTCTGGAGCTGTGCAGTTTATAGTTGTTGAGTTTTTAGTTGTGGAGTTTCTAGTTGGAAGTCTCTACTTGTAGATTCTCTAGTTGTGGAGTCTCAAGTTTAGGAGTTTTTAGTTGAAGAGTTTTTAGTTGTGGAGTGTCTAGTTGTGGAGTTTCCAGTTGTGGAGTTTCGAGTTTTGGAGTTTCTAGTTGTGGAGTCTCTAGTTATGTAGTTTCTAGCTGCGGAGTTTCTAGTTGCGGAGTGTTCATTTGTTGAGTTTCTAGTTGTGGAGTCTCAAGTTGTGGAGTTTAAAGTTGTGGAGTTTCAAGTTGTGGAGTCTCTAGTTGTAGAGTTACTAGTTGCGGAGTATCTAGTTGTGGAGTGTCCAGTTGTGGAGTTTCTTGTTGTGGAGTTGCGGAGTCTCTGGTTGTAGAGTTTCTAGTTGTTGAGTTTCGAGTTGTGGAGTCTCTAGTTGTGGAGTTTCTAGTTGTGGAGTTTCCAGTTGTGGAGTGTCTAGTTGTGGAGTTTTAAGTTGTGGAGTTTCTAGTTGCGAAGTTTCTAATTGCGGAGTATTTAATAGCGGAGTTTCTACTTGTGAAGTTTCAAGTTGCGGAGTCTCAAGTTGTGGAGTTTCCAGTTGTGGAGTTTTTAGTTGTGGAGTTTCTAGTTGTTGAGTTTCTAGTTGTGAAGTCTCTAGTTTTGCAGTTTCTAGTTGTGGAGTTTCTAGATATAGAATTTCTAGTTGCCGAGTCTCTATTTGTGGAATTTCTAGTTGCCGAGTCTCTAGTTGTGGAGTTTCTAGTTGCAGAGTCTCTAGTTGTAGAATTTCTAGTTGCCGAGTCTCTATTTGTGGAATTTCTAGTTGCCGATTCTCTATTTGTGGAGTTTGTAGTTGTGGAGTTTCTAGTTGTGGAGTTTTTAGTTGTGGAGTTTCTAGTTGCAGAGTTTCTAGCTGTGGAGTTTCAAGTTGTGGAGTCTCTAGATGTGAAGTTTCTAGTTGTCGAGTTTCCAGTTGTGGCGTATCTAGTAGTGGAGTTTCCAGTTGTGGAGATTCTAGTTGTGGAGTTTCTAGTTGCGGAGTCCCTAGTTGTGGAGTTTCTAGTTGCGGAGTTTCTAGTTGGGGAGTTTCAAGTTGTGGAGTTTCAAGTTGCGGAGTCTCAAGCTGTGCAGTTTCTAGTTGTACAGTTTCTGGTTGTGGAGTTTCTAGCTGTGGAGTTTCTAGTTGTCGATTTTCTGGTTGTGGAGTTTCTAGTTGTGAAGTTTCGAGTTGTGGAGTTTCTAGTTGTGGAAATGCGGAGTCTCTAGTTGTGGAGATTCTAGTTGTGGAGTTTCTAGTTGTGGAGTTTCGAGTTGCGGAGTTTCTAGTTGCAGAGTCTCTGGTTGTGGAGTTTCCAGTTGTGGAGTATCTGGTTGTGGAGTTTCCGGTTGTGAAGTTTCTAGTTGTGGAGTTTCCAGTTGGAGTATCTACTTGTGGAGTTTCTAGTTGTTGAGTTTCTAGTTGCGAAGTCTCTAGTTTTGCAGATTCTAGTTGTAAAGTTTTTAGTTGTGGAGTTTCTAGATATGGAATATCTAGTTGCCGAGTCTCTATTTGTGGAGTTTGTAGTTGTGGAGTTTCTAGTTGTGGAGTTTCAAGTTGTGGAGTTTCTAGTGTTGGAGTCTCTAGTTGCGGAGTTTCTAGTAGTGGAGTTTCCAGTTGTGGAGTTTCTAGTTGTGGAGTTTCTAGTTGCGGAGTTTCTAGTTGTGGAGTTTCAAGTTGTGGAGTTTCAAGTTGCGGAGTCTAGAGCTGTGCAGTTTCTAGTTGTTGAGTTTTTAGTTGTGGAGTTTCTAGTTTGAAGTCTCTACTTGTAGATTCTCTAGTTGTGGAGTCTCAAGTTTAGGAGTTTTAGTTGAAGAGTTTTTAGTTGTGGAGTGTCTAGTTGTGGAGTTTCCAGTTGTGGAGTTTCGAGTTTTGGAGTTTCTAGTTGTGGAGTCTCTAGTTATGTAGTTTCTAGCTGCGGAGTTTCTAGTTGTGGAGTGTTCATTTGTTGAGTTTCTAGTTGTGGAGTCTCAAGTTGTGGAGTTTAAAGTTGTGGAGTTTCAAGTTGTGGAGTCTCTAGTTGTAGAGTTACTAGTTGCGGAGTATCTAGTTGTGGAGTGTCCAGTTGTGGAGTTTCTTGTTGTGGAGTTGCGGAGTCTCTGGTTGTAGAGTTTCTAGTTGTTGAGTTTCGAGTTGTGGAGTCTCTAGTTGTGGAGTTTCTATTTGTGGAGTTTCCAGTTGTGGAGTGTCTAGTTGTGGAGTTTTAAGTTGTGGAGTTTCTAGTTGCGAAGTTTCTAATTGCGGAGTATTTAATAGCGGAGTTTCTACTTGTGAAGTTTCAAGTTGCGGAGTCTCAAGTTGTGGAGTTTCCAGTTGTGGAGTTTTTAGTTGTGGAGTTTCTAGTTGTTGAGTTTCTAGTTGTGAAGTCTCTAGTTTTGCAGTTTCTAGTTGTGGAGTTTCTAGATATAGAATTTCTAGTTGCCGAGTCTCTATTTGTGGAATTTCTAGTTGCCGAGTCTCTAGTTGTGGAGTTTCTAGTTGCAGAGTCTCTAGTTGTAGAATTTCTAGTTGCCGAGTCTATTTGTGGAATTTCTAGTTGCCGATTCTCTATTTGTGGAGTTTGTAGTTGTGGAGTTTCTAGTTGTGGAGTTTCTAGTTGTGGAGTTTCTAGTTGCAGAGTTTCTAGTTGTGGAGTTTCAAGTTGTGGAGTCTCTAGATGTGAAGTTTCTACTTGTCGAGTTTCCAGTTGTGGCGTATCTAGTAGTGGAGTTTCCAGTTGTGGAGATTCTAGTTGTGGAGTTTCTAGTTGCGGAGTCCCTAGTTGTGGAGTTTCTAGTTGCGGAGTTTCTAGTTGGGGAGTTTCAAGTTGTGGAGTTTCAAGTTGCGGAGTCTCAAGCTGTGCAGTTTCTAGTTGTACAGTTTCTGGTTGTGGAGTTTCTAGCTGTGGAGTTTCTAGTTGTAGATTTTCTGGTTGTGGAGTTTCTAGTTGTGGAGTTTCGAGTTGTGGAGTTTCTAGTTGTGGAAATGCGGAGTCTCTAGTTGTGGAGATTCTAGTTGTGGAGTTTCGAGTTGTGGAGTTTCGAGTTGCGGAGTTTCTAGTTGCAGAGTCTCTGGTTGTGGAGTTTCCAGTTGTGGAGTATCTGGTTGTGGAGTTTCCGGTTGTGAAGTTTCTAGTTGTGGAGTTTCCAGTTGGAGTATCTACTTGTGGAGTTTCTAGTTGTTGAGTTTCTAGTTGCGAAGTCTCTAGTTTTGCAGATTCTAGTTGTAAAGTTTTTAGTTGTGGAGTTTCTAGATATGGAATATCTAGTTGCCGAGTCTCTATTTGTGGAGTTTGTAGTTGTGGAGTTTATAGTTGTGGAGTTTCAAGTTGTGGAGTTTCTAGTTGTGGAGTCTCTAGTTGCGGAGTTTCTAGTTGTGGAGTTTCTAGTTGTGGAGTTTCTAGTTATGGAGTTTCTAGTTGCGGAATCTCTAGCTGTGGATTTTCTAGTTGCGTAACTTAAGGTTGGGATGTTTAAAGTTGTGGAGTTTCTAGTTGTGGAGTTTCTATTTGTGAATTTTCTAGTTGTGGAGTCTCTAGTTGTGTAGTTTCTAGCTGCGGAGTTTCTAAATGCGGAGTTTCTATTTGTGGAGTTTCTAGCTGCGGAGTTTCTAGTTGCAGAGTCTCTGGTTGTGGAGTTTCTAGTTGCGGAGTCTCTAGTTGTGGAGTTTTTAGTTGTGAAGTTTAGAGATATGGAATTTCTAGTTGCCGAGTCTCTATTTGTGGAGTTTGTAGTTGTGGAGTATCTAGTTGCGGAGTTTCAAGTTGTGGAGTTTGAAGTTGTGGAGTCTCAAGTTGCGGAGTTTCTAGTTGTTGAGTTTCTAGTTGTGGAGTTTCTAGTTGTGGAGTTTCTAGTTGCGGAATCTCTAGCTGTGGATTTTCTAGTTGCGTAACTTAAGGTTTTGAGGTTTCAAGTTGTGGAGTTGCTAGTTGTGGAGTTTCTAGTTGTGGAGTTTCTAGTTGTGGAGTCTCTAGTTGTGTAGTTTCTAGCTGCGCAGTTTCTAGTTGTGGAGTTTCTATTTGTGGAGTTTCTAGTTGTTGAGTTTCTAGTTGTGGAGTTTCTAGTTGTAGAGTTTCTAGTTGCGGAATCTCTAGCTGTGGATTTTCTAGTTGTGGAACTTAAGGTTGTGAGGTTTCAAGTTGTGGAGTTTCTACTTGTGGAGTTTCTAGTTGTGGAGTTTCTAGTTGTGGAGTTTCTAGCTGTGGAGTGTCTAGTTGAGGAGTTTCTAGCTGCGGAGTTTCTGATTGTGGAGTTTCTGTTTGTGGAGTTTCTAGCTGCAGAGTTTCTAGTTGCAGAGTCTCTGGCTGTGGAGTTTCTAGTTGCGGAGTCTCTAGTTGTAGAGTTTCTAGTTGTGGAGTTTCTAGTTGTGGAGTTTTTAGTTGTGGGGTTTTTAGTTGAGGAGTTTCTAGATATGGAATTTCTAGTTGCCGAGTCTATATTTGTTGAGTTTGTTGTTGTGGAGTTTCTTGTTGTAGAGTTTTTAGTTGTGGAGTCTCTAGTTTCGGAGATTATAGTTGTGGAGTTTCTAGTTGTGGAGTTTCTAGTTGTACAGTTTCTGGTTGTGGAGTTTCTAGTTGTGGAGTTTCAAGTTGTGGAGTTTCTAGTTGTGGAGTCTCAAGCTGTGGAGTTTAAAGTTGTGGAGTTTAAAGTTGTGGAGTTTCAAGTTGGGGAGTCTCTAGTTGTGGAGTTTCTAGTTGCGGAGTATCTAGTTGTGGAGTTTCCAGTTGTGGAGTTTCTATTTGTGGAGTTGCGGAGTCTCTAGTTGTGGAGTTTCTAGTTGTGGAGTTTCTAGTTGTGGAGTTTCGAGTTGTGGAGTTTCTAGGTGCAGAGTCTCTGGTTGTGGAGTTTCTAGTTGCGGAGTTTCTAGTTGTAGATTTTCTGGTTGTGGAGTTTCTAGTTGTGAAGTTTAAAGTTGTGGAGTTTCTAGTTGTGGAGTATCAAGTTGTGGAGTTCAAAGGTTTGGAGTTTCAAGTTGGGGAGTCTCTAGTTGTGGAGTTTGTAGTTGTGGAGTATCTAGTTGTGGAGTTTCCAGTTGTGGAGTTTCTAGTTGTGGAAATGCGGAGTCTCTAGTTGTGGAGTTTCTAGTTGTGGAGTTTCTAGTTGTGGAGTTTCAAGTTGTGGAGTTTCTAGTTGTGGAGTCTCTAGCTGCGGAGTTTCTAGTTGTGGATTTTCTAGTTGTGGAGTTTCTAGTTATGGAGTTTCTAGTTGCGGAATCTCTGGCTGTGGATTTTCTAGTTGCGTAACTTAAGGTTGTGAGGTTTCAAGTTGTGGAGTTTCTAGTTGTGGAGTTTCTAGTTGTTGAGTTTGTAGTTGTGGTGTTTCTAGTTGTGGAGTTTCTATTCGTGGAGTCTCTAGTTGCAGAGTTTCTAGTTGTGGAGTTTCTAGTTGTGGAGTTTCTGGTTGTGCAGTTTCTAGTTGTGGAGTTTCAAGTTGTGGAGTTTCTAGTTGTGGAGTCTCAAGTTGTGGAGTTTCAAGTTGTGGAGTTTAAAGTTGGGGAGTCTCTAGTTGTGCAGTTTCTAGTTGCGAAGTATCTAGTTGTGGAGTTTCCAGTTTTGGAGTTTCTAGTTGTGGAGTTGCGGAGTCTCTGGTTGTGGAGTTTCTAGTTTTGGAGTTTCGAGTTGTGGAGTCTTTAGTTGTAGTTGTGGAGTTTCTAGTTGTGGTGTTTCCAGTTGTGGAGTATCTAGTTGTGGAGTTTCCAGTTGTGTAGTTTCTAGGTGCGGAGTTTCTAGTTGCGGAGTTTCTATTTGTGGAGTTTCTAGCTGCGGAGTTTCTAGTTGCAGAGTCTCTGGTTGTGGAGTTTCTAGTTGCGGAGTCTCTAGTTGTGGAGTTTCTAGTTGTGGAGTTTCTAGATATGGAATTTCTAGTTGCCGAGTCTCTATTTGTGGAGTTTGTAGTTGTGGAGTTTCTAGTTGTGGAGTTTCATGTTGTGGAGTTTCTAGTTGTGGAGTCTCTAGTTCCGGAGTTTCTAGTTGTTGAGTTTCTAGTTGTGGAGTTTCTAGTTGTGGAGTTTCTAGTTGCGGAATCTCTAGCTGTGGATTTTCTAGTTGCGTAATTTAAGGTTGTGAGGTTTCAAGTTGTGGAGTTTCAAGTTGTGGAGTTTCTACTTGTGGAGTTTCTAGCTGCGGAGTTTCTAGTTCAGAGTCTCTAGTTTTGGAGTTTCTAGTTGCGAATTCTCTAGTTGAAGAGTCTCTAGTTGTAGAGTTTCTAGTTGTGGAGTTTCTAGTTGTGGGGTTTCAAGTTGTGGAGTTTCTAGTTGTTGAGTTCTAGTTTGAAGTCTCTAGTTGTAATCTCTAGTTGTGGAGTCTCTAGTTTAGGAGTTTCTGGTTGTAGAGTTTTTAGTTGTGGAGTGTCTAGTTGTGGAGTTTCCAGTCGTGGAGTTTTCAGTTGTGGAGTTTCGAGTTGTGGAGTATTGAGTTCTGGAGTTTCTAGTTGTGGAGTTTCTAGTTGCGGAATCTCTAGCTGTGGATATTCTAGTTGCGGAACGTAAGGTTGTGAGGTTTCAAGTTGTGGAGTTTCTAGTTGTGGAGTTTCTAGTTGTGGAGTTTCTAGCTGTGGAGTCTCTAGTTGTGGAGTTTCTAGCTGCAGAGTTTCTAATTGTGGAGTTTCTGTTTTTGGAGTTTCTAGCTGCAGAGTTTCTAGTTGCAGAGTCTCTGGCTGTGGAGTTTCTAGTTGCGGAGTCTCTAGTTGTAGAGTTTGTAGTTGTGGAGTTTCTAGTTGTGGAGTTTTTAGTTGTGGGGTTTTTAGTTGTGAAGTTTCTAGTTATGGAATTTTTTCTAGTTGCCGAGTCTCTATTTGTAGAGTTTGTTGTTGTGGAGTTTCCAGTTGCTGAGTCTCAAGCTGTGCAGTTTCTAGTTGTTGAGTTTTTAGTTGTGGAGTTTTTAGTTGTAGAGTTTCTGGTTGTGGAGTTTCTAGTTGTGGAGTTTCAAGTTGTGGAGTTTCTAGTAGTGGAGTTTCCAGTTGTGGAGTTTCTAGTTGTGGAGTTTCTTGTTGCGGAGTTTCTAGTTGTGGAGTTTCAAGTTGTGGAGTTTCAAGTTGCGGAGTCTGGAGCTGTGCAGTTTATAGTTGTTGAGTTTTTAGTTGTGGAGTTTCTAGTTTGAAGTCTCTACTTGTAGATTCTCTAGTTGTGGAGTCTCAAGTTTAGGAGTTTTTAGTTGAAGAGTTTTTAGTTGTGGAGTGTCTAGTTGTGGAGTTTCCAGTTGTGGAGTTTCGAGTTTCGGAGTTTCTAGTTGTGGAGTCTCTAGTTATGTAGTTTCTAGCTGCGGAGTTTCTAGTTGCGGAGTGTTCATTTGTTGAGTTTCTAGTTGTGGAGTCTCAAGTTGTGGAGTTTAAAGTTGTGGAGTTTCAAGTTGTGGAGTCTCTAGTTGTAGAGTTACTAGTTGCGGAGTATCTAGTTGTGGAGTGTCCAGTTGTGGAGTTTCTTGTTGTGGAGTTGCGGAGTCTCTGGTTGTAGAGTTTCTAGTTGTTGAGTTTCGAGTTGTGGAGTCTCTAGTTGTGGAGTTTCTAGTTGTGGAGTTTCCAGTTGTGGAGTGTCTAGTTGTGGAGTTTTAAGTTGTGGAGTTTCTAGTTGCGAAGTTTCTAATTGCGGAGTATTTATTAGCGGAGTTTCTACTTGTGAAGTTTCAAGTTGCGGAGTCTCAAGTTGTGGAGTTTCCAGTTGTGGAGTTTTTAGTTGTGGAGTTTCTAGTTGTTGAGTTTCTAGTTGTGAAGTCTCTAGTTTTGCAGTTTCTAGTTGTGGAGTTTCTAGATATAGAATTTCTAGTTGCCGAGTCTCTATTTGTGGAATTTCTAGTTGCCGAGTCTCTAGTTGTGGAGTTTCTAGTTGCAGAGTCTCTAGTTGTAGAATTTCTAGTTGCCGAGTCTCTATTTGTGGAATTTCTAGTTGCCGATTCTCTATTTGTGGAGTTTGTAGTTGTGGAGTTTCTAGTTGTGGAGTTTCTAGTTGTGGAGTTTCTAGTTGCAGAGTTTCTAGCTGTGGAGTTTCAAGTTGTGGAGTCTCTAGATGTGAAGTTTCTAGTTGTCGAGTTTCCAGTTGTGGCGTATCTAGTAGTGGAGTTTCCAGTTGTGGAGATTCTAGTTGTGGAGTTTCTAGTTGCGGAGTCCCTAGTTGTGGAGTTTCTAGTTGCGGAGTTTCTAGTTGGGGAGTTTCAAGTTGTGGAGTTTCAAGTTGCGGAGTCTCAAGCTGTGCAGTTTCTAGTTGTACAGTTTCTGGTTGTGGAGTTTCTAGCTGTGGAGTTTCTAGTTGTAGATTTTCTGGTTGTGGAGTTTCTAGTTGTGGAGTTTCTAGTTGTGGAAATGCGGAGTCTCTAGTTGTGGAGATTCTAGTTGTGGAGTTTCTAGTTGTGGAGTTTCGAGTTGCGGAGTTTCTAGTTGCAGAGTCTCTGGTTGTGGAGTTTCCAGTTGTGGAGTATCTGGTTGTGGAGTTTCCGGTTGTGAAGTTTCTAGTTGTGGAGTTTCCAGTTGGAGTATCTACTTGTGGAGTTTCTAGTTGTTGAGTTTCTAGTTGCGAAGTCTCTAGTTTTGCAGATTCTAGTTGTAAAGTTTTTAGTTGTGGAGTTTCTAGATATGGAATATCTAGTTGCCGAGTCTCTATTTGTGGAGTTTGTAGTTGTGGAGTTTCTAGTTGTGGAGTTTCAAGTTGTGGAGTTTCTAGTTGTGGAGTCTCTAGTTGCGGAGTTTCTAGTTGTGGAGTTTCTAGTTGTGGAGTTTCTAGTTATGGAGTTTCTAGTTGCGGAATCTCTAGCTGTGGATTTTCTAGTTGCGTAACTTAAGGTTGGGATGTTTAAAGTTGTGGAGTTTCTAGTTGTGGAGTTTCTATTTGTGAATTTTCAAGTTGTGGAGTCTCTAGTTGTGTAGTTTCTAGCTGCGGAGTTTCTAGTTGCGGAGTTTCTATTTGTGGAGTTTCTAGCTGCGGAGTTTCTAGTTGCAGAGTCTCTGGTTGTGGAGTTTCTAGTTGCGGAGTCTCTAGTTGTGGAGTTTTTAGTTGTGAAGTTTAGAGATATGGAATTTCTAGTTGCCGAGTCTCTATTTGTGGAGTTTGTAGTTGTGGAGTATCTAGTTGTGGAGTTTCAAGTTGTGGAGTTTGAAGTTGTGGAGTCTCAAGTTGCGGAGTTTCTAGTTGTTGAGTTTCTAGTTGTGGAGTTTCTAGTTGTGGAGTTTCTAGTTGCGGAATCTCTAGCTGTGGATTTTCTAGTTGCGTAACTTAAGGTTTTGAGGTTTCAAGTTGTGGAGTTGCTAGTTGTGGAGTTTCTAGTTGTGGAGTTTCTAGTTGTGGAGTCTCTAGTTGTGTAGTTTCTAGCTGCGCAGTTTCTAGTTGTGGAGTTTCTATTTGTGGAGTTTCTAGTTGTTGAGTTTCTAGTTGTGGAGTTTCTAGTTGTGGAGTTTTTAGTTGCGGAATCTCTAGCTGTGGATTTTCTAGTTGTGGAACTTAAGGTTGTGAGGTTTCAAGTTGTGGAGTTTCTACTTGTGGAGTTTCTAGTTGTGGAGTTTCTAGTTGTGGAGTTTCTAGCTGTGGAGTGTCTAGTTGAGGAGTTTCTAGCTGCGGAGTTTCTAATTGTGGAGTTTCTGTTTGTGGAGTTTCTAGCTGCAGAGTTTCTAGTTGCAGAGTCTCTGGCTGTGGAGTTTCTAGTTGTGGAGTTTCTAGTTGTACAGTTTCTGGTTGTGGAGTTTCTAGTTGTGGAGTTTCAAGTTGTGGAGTTTCTAGTTGTGGAGTCTCAAGCTGTGGAGTTTAAAGTTGTGGAGTTTCAAGTTGGGGAGTCTCTAGTTGTGGAGTTTCTAGTTGCGGAGTATCTAGTTGTGGAGTTTCCAGTTGTGGAGTTTCTATTTGTGCAGTTTCGGAGTCTCTAGTTGTGGAGTTTCTAGTTGTGGAGTTTCTAGTTGTGGAGTTTCGAGTTGTGGAGTTTCTAGGTGCAGAGTCTCTGGTTGTGGAGTTTCTAATTGCGGAGTTTCTAGTTGTAGATTTTCTGGTTGTGGAGTTTCTAGTTGTGAAGTTTAAAGTTGTGGAGTTTCTAGTTGTGGAGTATCAAGTTGTGGAGTTCAAAGGTTTGGAGTTTCAAGTTGGGGAGTCTCTAGTTGTGGAGTTTGTAGTTGTGGAGTATCTAGTTGTGGAGTTTCCAGTTGTGGAGTTTCTAGTTGTGGAAATGCGGAGTCTCTAGTTGTGGAGTTTCTAGTTGTGGAGTTTCTAGTTGTGGAGTTTCGAGTTGCGGAGTTTCTAGTTGCAGAGTCTCTGTTGGTGGAGTTTCCAGTTGTGGAGTATCTAGTTGTGGAGTTTCCGGTTGTGAAGTTTCTAGTTGTGGAGTTTCCAGTTGGAGTATCTAGTTGTGGAGTTTCTAGTTGCGGAGTTTTTAATAGCTGAGTTTTCTAGTTGTGGAGTTTGAAGTTGCGGAGTCTCAAGTTGTGGAGTTTCCAGTTGTGGCGTTTTTAGTTGTGGAGTTTCTAGTTGTTGAGTTTCTAGTTGTGAAGTCTCTAGTTTTGCAGATTCTAGTTGTAAAGTTTTTAGTTGTGGAGTTTCTAGATATGGAATTTCTAGTTGCCGAGTCTCTATTTCTGGAGTTTGTAGTTGTGGAGTTTCTAGTTGTGGAGTTTCAAGTTGTGGAGTTTCTAGTTGTGGAGTCTCTAGCTGCGGAGTTTCTAGTTGTGGAGTTTCTAGTTGTGGAGTTTCTAGTTATGGAATTTCTAGTTGCGGAATCTCTGGCTGTGGATTTTCTAGTTGCGTAACTTAAGGTTGGGAGGTTTCAAGTTGTGGAGTTTCTAGTTGTGGAGTTTCTAGTTGTGGAGTTTCTAGTTGTGGAGTCTCTAGTTGTGTAGTTTCTAGCTGCGGAGTTTCTAGTTGCGGAGTTTCTATTTGTGGAGTTTCTAGCTGCGGAGTTTCTAGTTGCAGAGTCTCTGGTTGTGGAGTTTCTAGTTGCGGAGTCTCTAGTTGTGGAGTTTCTAGTTGCGGAATCTCTAGCTGTGGATTTTCTAGTTGCGTAACTTAAGGTTGTGAGGTTTCAAGTTGTGGAGTTTCTATTTGTGGAGTTTCTAGTTGTGGAGTTTCTAGTTGTTGAGTTTGTAGTTGTGGTGTTTCTAGTTGTGGAGTTTCTATTTGTGGAGTCTCTAGTTGCAGAGTTTCTAGTTGTGGAGTTTCTAGTTGTGGAGTTTCTGGTTGTGGAGTTTCTAGTTGTGGAGTCTCAAGTTGGGGAGTTTCAAGTTGTGGAGTTTAAAGTTGTGGAGTCTCTAGTTGTGGAGTTTCTAGTTGCGCAGTATCTAGTTGTGGAGTTTCCAGTTGTGGAGTTTCTAGTTGTGGAGTTGTGGAGTCTCTGGTTGTGGAGTTTCTAGTTTTGGAGTTTCGAGTTGTGGAGTCTTTAGTTGTAGTTGTGGAGTTTCTAGTTGTGGAGTATCTAGTTGTGGTGTTTCCAGTTGTGTAGTTTCTAGCTGCGGAGTTTCTAGTTGCGGAGTTTCTATTTGTGGAGTTTCTAGCTGCGGAGTTTCTAGTTGCAGAGTCTCTGGTTGTGGAGTTTCTAGTTGCGGAGTCTCTAGTTGTGGAGTTTCTAGTTGTGGAGTTTCTAGATATGGAATTTCTAGTTGCCGAGTCTCTATTTGTGGAGTTTGTAGTTGTGGAGTTTCTCGTTGTGGAGTTTCAGGTTGTGGAGTTTCTAGTTGTGGAGTCTCTAGTTCCGGAGTTTCTAGTTTTTGAGTTCCTAGTTGTGGAGTTTCTAGTTGTGGAGTTTCTAGTTGCGGAATCTCTAGCTGTGGATTTTCTAGTTGCGTAATTTAAGGTTGTGAGGTTTCAAGTTGTGGAGTTTCTAGTTGTGGAGTTTCTAGTTGTGGAGTCTCTACTTGTGTAGTTTCTAGCTGCGGAGTTTCTAGTTGCGGAGTTTCTATTTGTGGAGTTTCTAGTTGCAGAGTCTCTGGTTGTGGAGTTTCTAGTTGCGGAGTCTCTAGTTGTGGTATTTCTAGTTGTGGGGTTTCTAGTTGTGGAGTTTCCAGTTGTGGAGTTTTTAGTTGTGGACTTTCGAGACATGAAATTTCTTGTAGCCGAGTCTCCATTTGTGGAGTTTGTAGTTGTGGAGTTTCAAGTTGTGGAGTTTCTACTCGTGGAGTTTCTAGCTGTGGAGTTTCTAGTTCAGAGTCTCTAGTTTTGGAGTTTCTAGGTGCGAATTCTCTAGTTGAAGAGTCTCTAGTTGTAGAGTTTCTAGTTGTGGAGTTTCTAGTTTTAGAGTTTCAAGTTGTGGAGTTTCTAGTTGTTAAGTTTCTAGTTTGAAGTCTCTAGTTGTAGTCTCTAGTTGTGGAGTCTCTAGTTTAGGAGTTTCTGGTTGTAGAGTTTTTAGTTGTGGAGTGTCTAGTTGTGGAGTTTCCAGTTGTGGAGTTTCCAGTTGTGGAGTTTCCAGTTGTGGAGTTTTGAGTTGTGGAGTATTGAGTTCTGGAGTTTCTAGTTGTGGAGTTTCTAGTTGCGGAATCTCTAGCTGTGGATTTTCTAGTTGCGGAACTTATGGTTGTGAGGTTTCAAGTTGTGGAGTTTCTAGTTGTGGAGTTTCTAGTTGTGGAGTCTCTAGTTGTGGAGTTTCTAGCTGCGGAGTTTCTAATTGTGGAGTTTCTGGTTCTGGAGTTTCGAGTTTTGGAGTTTCTAGTTGTGGAGTCTCTAGTTATGTAGTTTCTAGCTGCGGAGTTTCTAGTTGCGGAGTTTTCATTTGTTGAGTTTCTAGTTGTGGAGTCTCAAGTTGTGGAGTTTAAAGTTGTGGAGTTTCATGTTGTGGAGTCTCTAGTTGTAGAGTTAGTAGTTGCGGAGTATCTAGTTGTGGAGTTTCCAGTTGTGGAGTTTCTTGTTGTGGAGTGGCGGAGTCTCTGGTTGTGGAGTTTCTAGTTGTTGAGTTTCGAGTTGTGGAGTCTCTAGTCGTGGAGTTTCTAGTTGTGGAGTTTCCAGTTGTGGAGTATCTAGTTGGGGAGTTTACAGTTGTGAAGTATCTAGTTGTGGAGTTTCCAGTTGTGGAGTATCTAGTAGTGGAGTTTTAAGTTGTGGAGTTTCTAGTTGCGGAGTTTCTAGTTGCGGAGTATTTAATAGCGGAGTTTCTACTTGTGAAGTTTCAAGTTGCGGAGTCTCAAGTTGTGGCTTTTCCAGTTGTGGAGTTTTTAGTTGTGGAGTTTCTAGTTGTTGAGTTTCTAGTTGTGAAGTCTCTAGTTTTGCAGTTTCTAGTTGTGGAGTTTTTCGATATAGAATTTCTAGTTGCCGAGTCTCTATTTGTGGAATTTCTAGTTGCCGAGTCTCTAGTTGTGGAGTTTCTAGTTGCAGAGTCGCTAGTTGTGGAATTTCTTGTTGCCGAGTCTCTATTCCTGGAATTTCTAGTTGCCGAGTCTCCATTTGTGGAGTTTGTAGTTGTGGAGTTTCAAGTTGTGGAGTTTCTATTTGCAGAGTTTCTAGTTGTGGAGTTTCAAGTTGTGGAGTCTCTAGATGTGGAGTTTCTAGTTGTCGAGTTTCCAGTTGTGGCGTATCTAGTAGTGGAATTTCCAGTTGTGGAGTTCCTAGTTGTGGAGTTTCTAGTTGCGGAGTCCCTAGTTGTGGAGTTTCTAATTGCGGAGTTTCTAGATGTGGAGTTTCAAGTTGTGGAGTTTCCAGTTGCTGAGTCTCAAGCTGTGCAGTTTCTAGTTGTTGAGTTTTTAGTTGTGGAGTTTTTAGTTGTTGAGTTTCTAGTTTGAAGTCTCTACTTGTAGATTCTCTAGTTGTGGAGTCTCAAGTTTAGGAGTTTCTAGTTGAAGAGTTTTTAGTTGTGGAGTGTCTAGTTGTGGAGTTTCCAGTTGTGGAGTTTCGAGTTTTGGAGTTTCTAGTTGTGGAGTCTCTAGTTGTGTAGTTTCTAGCTGCGGAGTTTCTAGTTGTGGAGTTTTCATTTGTTGAGTTTCTAGTTGTGGAGTCTCAAGTTGTGGAGTTTAAAGTTGTGGAGTTTCAAGTTGTGGAGTCTCTAGTTGTGGAGTTTCTTGTTGTGGAGTTGCGGAGTCTCTGGTTGTGGAGTTTCTAGTAGTTGAGTTTCGAGTTGTGGAGTCTCTAGTTGTGGAGTTTCTAGTTGCGGAGTTTCCAGTTGTGGAGTATCTAGTTGTGGAGTTTCCAGTTGTGAAGTATCTAGTTGTGGAGTTTCCAGTTGTGGAGTATCTAGTTGTCGAGTTTTAAGTTGTAGAGTTTCTATTTGCGGAGTTTCTAGTTGCGGAGTATTTAATAGCGGAGTTTCTAGTTGTGAAGTTTCAAGTTGCGGAGTCTCAAGTTGTGGAGTTTCCAGTTGTGGAGTTTTTAGTTGTGGAGTTTCTAGTTGTTGAGTTTCAAGTTGTGTAGTTCCTAGCTGCGCAGTTCCTAGTTGCGGAGTTTCTATCTGTGGAGTTTCTAGCTGCGGAGTTTCTAGTTGCAGAGTCTCTGGTTGTGGAGTTTCTAGTTGCGGAGTTTCTAGTTGTTGAGTTTCTAGTTGTGGAGTTTCTAGTTGTGGAGTTTCAGGTTGCGGAATCTCTAGCTGTGGATTTTCTAGTTGCGTAACTTAAGGTTGTGAGGTTTCAAGTTGTGGAGTTTCTAGTTGTGGAGTTTCTAGTTGTGGAGTTTCTAGTTGTGGAGTTTCTATTTGTGGAGTTTCTAGTTGCGCAGTATCTAGTTGTGGAGTTTCCAGTTGTGGAGTTTCTAGTTGTGGAGTTGCGGAGTCTCTGGTTGTGGAGTTTCTAGTTTTGGAGTTTCGAGTTGTGGAGTCTTTAGTTGTAGTTGTGGAGTTTCTAGTTGTGGAGTTTCCAGTTGTGGAGTATCTAGTTGTGGAGTTTTCAGTTGTGTAGTTTCTGGCTGCGGAGTTTCTATTTGTGGAGTTTCTAGCTGCGGAGTTTCTAGTTGCAGAGTCTCTGGTTTTGGAGTTTCTAGTTGCGGAGTCTCTAGTTGTGGAGTTTTTAGTTGTGGAGTTTCTAGATATAGAATTTCTAGATGCCGAGTCTCTATTCGTGGAGTTTGTAGTTGTGGAGTTTCTATTTGTGGAGTTTCAAGTTGCGGAGTTTCTAGTTGTGGAGTTTCTAGTTCCGGAGTTTCTAGTTGTTGAGTTTCTAGTTGTGGAGTTTCTAGTTGTGAAGTTTCTAGTTGCGGAATCTCTAGCTGTGGATTTTCTAGTTGCGTAACTTAAGGTTGTGAGGTTTCAAGTTGTGGAGTTTCTAGTTGTGGAGTTTCTAGTTGTGGAGTCTCTAGTTGTGGAGTCTCTAGTTGCGGAGTTTCTAGTTGCGGAGTTTCTATTTGTGGAGTTTCTAGCTGCGGAGTTTCTAGTTGCAGAGTCTCTGGTTGAGGAGTCTCTAGTTGCGGAGTCTCTAGTTGTGGTATTTCTAGTTGTGGGGTTTCTAGTTGTGGAGTTTCCAGTTGTGGAGTTCTTAGTTGTGGACTTTCGAGACATGAAATTTCTTGTAGCCGAGTCTCTAATTGTGGAGTTTGTAGTTGTGGAGTTTCGAGTTGTGGAGTTTCTACTTGTGGAGTTTCTAG